>NC_092238.1:50959486-51246986 GCF_036320965.1 Panulirus ornatus | reverse complement strand
CACTTACTCTCACCACCTTCTTCACCCCAACATTCACTCTTCTTTTCTGAAAACTGTTTCTTACTTTTTTCATATGTATATATATGTATGTGTGTGTGTGTATGTGCGTATGTATGTGTATGTGTGTATATGTGTATGTGTATATATATATATGTATATTATCCCTGGGGATAGGGGTGAAAGAATACTTCCCACGTATTCCTCGCGTGTCGTAGAAAGCGACAAGAGGGGACGGGAGCGGGGGGCCAGAAATCCTCCCCTCCTTGTATTAACTTTCTAAAATGGGAAATATATATATATATATATATATATATATATATATATATATATATATATATATATATATATATATATATATATATATATATATATATATGTATATATATATGTATATATATATATATATATATATATATATATATATATATATATATATATATATATATATATATATATATATATATATATATATATATATATATATATATATATATATATATATATATATGTATATCCCTGGGTATAGGGGAGAAAGAATACTTCCCACGTATTCCCTGCGTGTCGTAGAAGGCGACTAAAAGGGAAGGGAGCGGGGGGCTGGAAATCCTCCCCTCTCGTTTTTTTTTTAATTTTCCAAAAGAAGGAACAGAGAAGGGGGCCAGGTGAAGATATTCCCTCTCAGGCCCAGTAATCTGTTCTTAACGCTACCTCACTAACGCGGGAAATGGCAATTGAGTGGGAGATGTACACAAGAAAGAGACAGGAGGTCAAGAGAAAGGTGCAAGAGGTGAAAAAGAGGGCAAATGAGAGTTGGGGTGAGAGAGTATCATTAAATTTTAGGGAGAATGAAAAGATGTTCTGGAAGGAGGTAAATAAAGTGCGTAAGACAAGGGAGCAAATGGGAAATTCAGCGAAGGGCGCAAATGGGGAGGTGATAACAAGTAGTGGTGATGTGAGAAGGAGATGGAGTGAGTATTTTGAAGGTCTGTTGAATGTGTTTGATGATAGAGTGGCAGATATAGGGTGTTTTGGTCGAGGTGGTGTGCAAAGTGAGAGGGTTAGGGAAAATGATTTGGTAAACAGAGAAGAGGTAGTAAAAGCTTTGCGGAAGATGAAAGCCGGCAAGGCAGCAGTTTTTCTCCATTCAAACCTACCTCCCAATTGACTTACCCTCAACCCTACTGTACCTAATAACCTTGCTCTTATTCACATTTACTCTTAACTTTCTTCTTTCACACACTTTACCAAACTCAGTCACCAACTTCTGCAGTTTCTCACATGAATCAGCCACCAGCGCTGTATCATCAGCGAACAACAACTGAATCACATCCCAAGCTCTCTCATCCCCCACAGACTGCATACTTACCCATCTTTCCAAAACTCTTGCATTCACCTCCCTAACAACCCCATCCATAAACTAATTAAACAACCGTGGAGACATCACAAACCACGGCCGCAAACCTACATTCAATGAGAACCAATCACTTCCTCTCTTCCTACACGTACACATGCATTACATTCTCGATAAAAACTTTTCACTGCTTCTAACAACTTGCCTCCCACACCAGATACTCTTAGTACCTTCCACAGAGCATCTCTATCATCTCTATCATATGCCTTCTCCAGATCCATAAATGATACATACAAATTCATTTGCTTTTCTAAGTATTTCTGACATATATTTTGCTTTGTCGCTGTCTCCCGCGTTTGCGAGGTAGCGTAAGGAAACAAACGAAAGTGTGTCCCAGCCCACCCACATACACATGTATATACATACAAGTCCATATATACACAGATACATACCTATACATCTCAACGTATACATATATATGCACAAACAGACATACACATATATACACATGTACATAATTCATACTGTCTGCCTTTATGCACTCTCATCGCCACCTCGCCACACATGAAATAACAACCTCCTCGCCCCTCATGTGCTCGAGGTAGCGCTAGGAAAAGTCAACAAAGGCCACATTCGCTCACACTCACTCTCTAGCTGTTATGGACAAATGCACTGAAACCACAGCTCCCTTTCCATATCCAAGCCCCACAGAACTTTCTATGCTTTACCACAGACGCTTCACATGCCCCGATTCGATCCATTGACAGCATGTCGACCCCGGTATATCACATCGATCCAATTCACTCTATTCCTTGCCTGTCTTTTACCCTCCTGCATGTTCAGGCCCCGATCACTCAAAATCTTTTTCACTCCATCTTTCCACCTACAATTTGGTCTCCCACTTCTCCTCGTTCCCTCCACCTCCGACACATATATCCTCTTGGTCAATCTTTCCTCACTCATTCTCTCCTTGTGCCCAAACCATTTCAAAACACCCTATTCTGCTCTCTCAACCACGATCTTTTTATTTCCACACATCTCTCTTACCCTTACATTACTTACTCGATCAAACCGACTCACACGACATATTGTCCTCAAACATCTCATTTCCAGCACACCCACCCTCCTGCGCACAGCTCTATGCATAGCCCACGCCTCGCACCAATACAACATTGTTGGAACCACTAATCCTTCAAACATGCTCATTTTTCCTTTCCAAGATAATGTTCTCGACTTCCAAACATTCTTCAAGGCTCCCAGGACTTTCGCCCCCTCCCCCACCCTATGAATCATTTCAGCTTCCATGGTTCCATCCGCTGCAAGATCCACTCCCAGATATCTAAAACACTTTACTTCCTACAGTTTTTCTCCATTCAAACTTACCTCCCAATTGACTTGACCCTCAACCCTACTGTACCTAATAACCTTGCTCTTATTCACATTTACTCTTAACTTTCTTCTTTCACACACTTTACCAAACTCAGTCACCAGCTTCTGCAGTTTGTCACATGAACCAGCAACCAGCGCTGTATCATCAGCGAACAACAACTGACTCACTTCCCAAGCTCTCTCATCCCCCCACAGACTGCATACTTGCCACTCTTTCCAAAACTCTTGCATTCACTTCCCTAACAACCACATCCATAAACAAATTAAACAATCATGGAGACATCACAAACCCCAGCCGCAAACCTACATTCACTGAGAACCAATCACTTTCCTCTCTTCCTACACGTACACATGCCTTACATCCTCGATAAAAACTTTTCACTGCTTCTAACAACTTGCCTCCCACACCAGATACTCTTAGTACCTTCTACAGAACATTCCTATCAACTATATCATATGTCTTCTCCAGATGCTACATACAAATCCATTAGCTTTTCTAAGTATTTCTGACATATATTTTGCTTTGTCGCTGTCTCCCGCGTTTGCGAGGTAGTGTAAGGAAACAAACGAAAGTGTCCCAACCCACCCACATACACATGTATATACATACAAGTCCATATATACACAGATACATACCTATACATCTCAACGTATACATATATATGCACAAACACACATACACATATATACACATGTACATGATTAATACTGTATTCTTTTATGCACTCTCATCGCCACCCCGCCACACATATAATAACAATCCCCTCGCCCCTCATGTCCTTGAGGTAGCGCTAGGAAAAGTCAACAAAGGCCACATTCGCTCACACTCACTCTCTAGCTGTTATGTAAAAATGCATCGAAACCACAGCTCCCTTTCCATATCCAGGCCCCACAGAGCTTTCTATGGTTTAACCCATACGATTCACATGCCCTGGTTCAATCCATTGACAGCACGTCGACCCCGGTATACCACGTCGTTCCAATTCACTCTATTTATTGCACGCCTTTCATCCGCCTTCATGTTCAGGCCCCGATCACTCAAAATCGTTTTCACTCCTTCTTTCCACCTCCAATTTGGTCTCCCACTTCTCGTTCCCTCTACCTCTGACACATATATCCTCTTGCTCAATCTTTCCTCACTCATTCTCTCCATGTGCCCAAACCACTTCAAAACACCCTCCTCTTCTCTCTCAACCACACTCTATTTATTACCACACATCTCTCCTACCCTATAATTACTTACTCGATCAAACCATCTAAAACAATATATTGTCCTCAAACATCTTATTTCCAGCACATCCACCCTCCTTTACACAACTCTATCCATATCCCACGCTTGGCAACCATATGACATTGTTGGAACCACTATTCCTTCAAAAATACCCATTTTTGCTTTCCGAGATAATGTTCTCGACGTCCACATATTATTCAACGCTCCCATAATTTTCGCCCCCTACCTCAGCCTATGATTCACCTCCGCTTCCATGGTTCCATCTGCTGGAAAATCCACTCCCAGATATCTGAAACAATTCACTTCCTCCAGTTTTTCTCTATTCAAACCTACCTCCTAGTTGCCGTGTCCCTCAACTCTACCGTACCTAATAATCTTGCTCTTATTCACACATACTCTCAGCTTTCTTCTTCAACACACTTTACCAAACTCAGTCACCAGCTTCTGCAGTTTCTCACATGAATCACCCACAAGCGCTGTATCATTAGCGAACAACAACTGACTCACTTCCCAAGCTCTTTCATCCACAAGAGACTGCATACTTGCCCCTCTTTCCAAAACTCTTGCATTCACCTCCCTAACCACCCAATCCATAAACAAATTAAACAGCCATGAAGATTTTAAACACCCCTGCCGAAAACCTACATTCACTGAGAACCAATCACTTTCCTCTCTTCCTACACGTACACATGCCTTAAATCCTCGACAAAAACTTTTCACTGCTTCCAACAACTTGCCTCCCACACCATATATTCTTAATACCTTCCACAGAGCATCTCTATCAACTCTATCATATGCCTTCTCCAGATCCATAAATGCTACAGACAAATCCATTTGCTTCTCTAGGTATTTCTCACATACATTCTTCAAAGCAAACACCTGATCCACACATCCTCTACCACTTCTGAAACCACACTGCTCTTCCCCAATCTGATGCTCTGTACATCCCTTCACCCTCTCAATCAATACCCTCCCATATAATTTACCAGGAATACTAAACAAACTTATTCCTCTGCAGTTTGAACACTCACTTTTTTCCCCTTTGCCTTTGTACAGTGGCACTATGCAAGTATTCCGCTAATCCTCAGGCACCTCACCGTGAGTCATACATACATTAAATAACCTTACCAACCAGTCAACAATACAGTCACCCTCTTTTTTAATAAATTCCACTGCAATACCATTCAAACCTGCTGTCTTGCCGGCTTTCATCTTCCGCAAAGCTTGCACTACCTCTTCTCTGTTTACCAAATCATTTTCCCTAACCCTCTCACTTTGCACACCCCCTCGACCAGAGCACCCTATATCTGCCACTCTATCATCAAATACATTCAACAAACCTTTACAATACTCACTCCATCTCCTTCTCACATCACCATTACTTGTTATCACCTCCCCATTAGCCACCTTCACTGAACTTCCCATTTGTTCCCTTTACTTACGCACTTTATCTACCTCCTTCCAAAACATCGTTTTATTCTCCTTAAAATCTGATGATACTCTGTCACCCCAACTCTCATTTGCCCTCTTTTTCACCTCTTGCACCTTTCTCTTGACCTCCTGCCTCTGTCTTTTATACATCTTCCACTCATTTGCATTATTTTCCTGTAGAAATCGTCCAAGTGCCTCTCTCTTCTCTTTCACTAATACTCTCACTTCTTCATCCCACCACTCACTACCCTTTCTAATCTGCCCACCTCCCACGCTTCTCATGGCACAAGCATCTTTTGCGCAAGCCATCACTGCTTCCCTAAATATATTCCATTTCTCCCCCACTCCCCTTACCTCCTTTGTTCTCACCTTTTTCCATTCTGTACACAAGTGTCCTCGTGTGGCATTTTTAAAAAGGTGTTAACTGTGTTTTTGACCGTTTGGTGAGGATATCCAATGTATGTTTGTCTCATGGTGAAGTGCCTGAGTATTGGCGGAATGCATGCATAGTGTCACTGTAGAAAGGCAAACGGGATAAAGATGAGTGTTCCAATTACAGAGGTAAATGTTGTTGAGTATTCCTGGGATATCATTTGGGTTGGTATTGATTGAGAGGGTCAAGGCATGTACAGAACATCAGATTGGGGAAGAGCAGTGTGGTTTCAGAAGTGGTAGAGAATTTGTGGATCAGGTGTTTTCTTTGAAGAATTCATGTGAGAAATACTTAGACAAAAAAAATGGATTTGTATGCAGCATTTATGGATCTGGAGAAGGTATATGATTGAGTTGATAGAGATAATCTGTTTAAGATGCTAAGAATATATGGTGTGGGAGGGAAATGTTTTTATGCAGGATGTAAGGCATGTGTATGAGCAGGAAGAGAGAATTGTAGTTTTATCTTAGTGAATATCTGTTTGCAACAGAGGTGCATGATGTTTCCATGTTTGTTTAATTTGTTTATGGATGGGGTTGCTAGGGAGGTGAATACAAGAGTTTTGGAGAGAGGGGCACGTATGCAGTGTATTGTAGATGAGAGAGCCTGGAAAGTGAGTCAATTGTTCGCTGATGATACAGCGCTGGTGGGTGATTTGGGTGAGAAACTGCAGAAGCTGGTAATTGAGTTTGGTAAAGTGTATGAAAGAAGAAAGCTGAGAGTAAATTTGAATAAGAGCAAGGTATTAGGTACAGTAGGGTTGAGGGACAAGTCAAATGGGATGGAAAGTTTGGATGGAGGAAAACTGGAGGAAGTGAAGTGCTTTAGATATCTGCCAGTGGATTTGGTAGTGGATGGAACCATTGAAGCGGAAGTGAGTCACAGTGTGAGGGAGGGAGTGAAAGTTCTGGTAGCGTTACAAAAATGTGTGGAAATCGAGAACATTATTTCGGAAAGCAAAAATGGGCATATTTTATGGAATAGTGGTTCTAACAATGTTATATGGTTACGAGGCGTGGGCTATAGATAGGGTTGTGCGGAGGAGGGTGGGTGTGTTAGAAATGAGATGTTTGAGGACACTATGTGGTGTGAGGAGGTTTGATCGAGTAAGTAATGAACGGGTAAGAGAGATATGTGGTAATAAAAAGAGTGTGGTTGAGAGAGCAGAAGAGGGTGTATTGAAATGGTTCGTTCACATGGAAAGAATGAGTGAGGAAAGATTGACAAAGAGGATATATGTGTCAGAGGTGGAGGGAACGAGAAGTGGGAGAGCAAATTGGAGGTGGAAAGAAGGATTGAAAAAGATTTGAACGATAGGGGCCTGAACATTAAGGAGGTTCACGTGACAGGCGTGGAAGAGTGAACTGGAACGATGTTGTATACCGAGGTCGACATACTGTCAATGGATTGAACCAGGGCATTTGAAGTGTCTGAGAAAAAATAAAAGTTTTGTAGGGCCTGGTTGTGGAGAGGGAGCTGTGCTTTCCGTGCTTTGTACATAACAGCTAGGGACTGAGTGTGAACGAATGTAGCCTTTGTTGTCTCTTCCTAGCGCTATTTCGCGCGCATGCGGGGGGAGGGGGTTGTCATTTCATGTGTGGTGGGGGGGCGACGAGAATGAGTAAAAGCAGGAAGAACGAATTATGTACATGTGTATAAATGTATACGTCTGTGCATGTACATGTGTACATATGGATATGTCTGTGTATGTATATGTAGGGTTGTGCGGCGGAGGGTGGATTTGTTAGGTACAAAATGTTGAGGACGTTATGAGGTGTGAGGTGGTTTGATCGAGTAAGCAATGAAAGGGTAGGAGAGATGTGTGGAAATAGAAAGTGTGTTGCTGAATGACCTGAAGAGATTGTGCTGAAATGCTTTGGAAATATTGACAAAGGTTATATGGGACGGACGTGGAGGGAAGATGGATAAACATGGACAAAATTTGAGATGGAAAGATGGAGTAAAAAGATTTTGAGCGATCGGGGCTTGAACATAAAGGAGAGTGAAAGGCGTGCAAGGAATAGAGTGAGTTGCAACTTCCAATTTATTTCACCCTCTTCTCCTCGTTCCCTCTACCTCTGACACATATATCCTCTTTGTCAATCTTTCCTCACTCTTTCTCTCCATGTGATCAAACCATTTTAATATACCCACTTCTGCTCTCTTAACCACACTCTTTTTAACACCACACATCTCTCCCACCCTTTCATTACTTACATGATCAAACCATCTCACACCAAATTGTGTCCTCAAACATTTCATTTCAAACATTTCCAAACTCCTCCGCACAACCCTATCAATAGCCCATGCCTCGCAACCATATAACATTACGGAAGCACTATTCCTTCAAACATACCCAGCTCTGTTCTCCGAGATAACGTTCTCGCCTCCCACACATTCTTCAACGCTCCCATAACCTTCGCCCACTCTCCTACCCTGTGACTCACTTACTCTTACATGGTTGCATCCACCCCCAGATATCTAAAACACTTCGCCTCCTCCAGTTTTTCTCCTTTCAAACTTACCTCCCAATTGACTTGTCCCTAAACCCTAATGTACCTAATAACCTTGCTCTCATTCATATTTACTTTCAGCTTTATTATTTCACACACTTTACCAAACTGTCACCAGCTTCTGCAGTTTCTCACCCGAATCAGCTACCAGTGCAGTATCATCAGCGAACAACAAATGACTCATATCCCATACCCTCATATAGACAATATACTGCATACTTGCCCCTCTCTCCAAAACACTTTCATTCACCTCCCCAACTACCCCATCAATAAAAAGATTTAAAAACCATGGAGATATCACGTACCCCTGCCGCAAACCAATATTCACTGAGAACCAATGACTTTCCTCTCCTACTCGTGCACATGCCATACATCCTTGGTAAAAACTTTTTATGGCTTCTAGCAACTTATGTCCTACACAAGGTACTCGTAAATATATTTTACAAAGCATCTCTACTAACCCTATTATATGCCCTCTCCAGATCCATAAATGCTACATACAAATCCATCTGCTTTTCTAAGTATTTTTGACATGCATTCTCCAAAGCAAACACCAGATCCACACATCCTCTGCCACTTCTTAAACCACATTGTTCTTCCCTAACCTGATGCTCTATACATGCCTTTCCCTCTTAATCAATACCTTCTCGTATAATTTCCCAGAAACAATCAAGAAACTTATACATCTGTAAATTGCGCACATACCTTTGTCCCCTTTGCCTTTGTACGATGGCACTCTGCATGCATTCCGCCAGTCCTCGGGCACTTCATCATGAACCATACATACATTAGATATCCTTACCAACCAGTCAACAATACAGTCACGCCCTTTTTTTGATGAATTCCATTGCAATGCCATCAAACCCGCCGCCTTGACGCCCTTCATCTTCTGCAAACCTTTCACTATCTCCTCTCTGTTTACCAAACCATTCTCCCTGACCCTCTCACTTTGCACACCACCTCGACAAAAACACCATGTATCTGCAACTCTATCAAGAAACACAGTCATCATACCTTCAAAATACTCGCTCCATCACCTCACTTCACCAGTACTTGTTATTATCTCGCCATAAGTATCCTTCACCGTTGTTACTATTTGTTCTTTTGTCTAACGCATGTTATTTACCTCCTTCAAAAAAATCTTTTTCTTCTCCCTAAAATTTAATGATCCTCTTTCACTCCAAATCACATTTCCTCTGCTTTTCACCTCTTGCACCTTCCTCTTCACCTTCATTCTCTTTCTTTTATATATGTCCCAGTCATTTATACCACTTCCATGAAGAAATTCTTCAAACGCCGCTCTCTTTTTTTTCAGTAATAATCTTATTTCTTCATCCCATCACTCACTACCCTTTCTAATCTGACCACCGCCCACCATTCTCATGCTACAACCATCGATTCTACAATCCATCACTGCCTCCCTAAATATATCCCATTCTTGGCCACACACACACACATGCACACACACACACACAAACATACATATATATATATATATATATATATATATATATATATATATATATATATATATATATATATATATATATATATATATATATATATATATATATATATATTTGCTTTGAAGAATGTATGTGAGAAATTCTTAGAAAAGCAAATGGATTTGTATGTAGCATTTATGGATCTGGAGAAGGCATATGATAGAGTTGATAGAGATGCTCTGTGGAAGGTATTAAGAATATATGGTGTGGTAGGAAAGTTGTTAGAAGCAGTGAAAAGTTTTTATCGAGGATGTAAGGCTGTGTACGTGTAGGAAGAGAGGAAAGTGATTGGTTCTCAGTGAATGTAGGTTTGCGGCAGGGGTGTGTGATGTCTCCATGGTTGTTTAATTTGTTTATGGATGGGATTGTAAGGGAGGTAAATGCAAGAGTTTTGGAAAGAGGGGCAAGTATGAAGTCTGTTGGGGATGAGAGAGCTTGGGATGTGAGTCAGTTGTTGTTCGCTGATGATACAGCGCTGGTGGCTGATTCATGTGAGAAACTGCAGAAGCTGGTGACTGAGTTTGGAAAAGTGTGTGGAAGAAGAAAGTTAAGAGTAAATGTGAATAAGAGCAAGGTTATTAGGTACAGTAGGGTTGAGGGTCAAGTCAATTGGGAGGTGAGTTTGAATGGAGAAAAACTGGAGGAAGTGAAGTGTTTTAGATATCTGGGAGTGGATCTGGCAACGGATGGAACCATGGAAGCGGAAGTGGATCATAGGGTGGGGGAGGGGGCGAAAATCCTGGGGGCCTTGAAGAATGTGTGGAAGTCGAGAACATTATCTCGGAAAGCAAAAATGGGTATGTTTGAGGGAATAGTGGTTCCAACAATGTTGTATGGTTGCGAGGCGTGGGCTATGGATAGAGTTGTGCGCAGGAGGATGGATGTGCTGGAAATGAGATGTTTGAGGACAATGTGTGGTGTGAGGTGGTTTGATCGAGTGAGTAATGTAAGGGTAAGAGAGATGTGTGGAAATAAAAAGAGCGTGGTTGAGAGAGCAGAAGAGGTTGTTTTGAAGTGGTTTGGGCACATGGAGAGGATGAGTGAGGAAAGATTGACCAAGAGGATATATGTGTCGGAGGTGGAGGGAACAAGGAGAAGAGGGAGACCAAATTGGAGGTGGAAAGATGGAGTGAAAAAGATTTTGTGTGATCGGGGCCTGAACATGCAGGAGGGTGAAAGGAGGGCAAGGAATAGAGTGAATTGGAGCGATGCGGAATACCGGGGTTGACGTGCTGTCAGTGGATTGAAGCAGGGCATGTGAAGCGTCTGGGGTAAACCATGGAAAGCTGTGTAGGTATGTATATTTGCGTGTGTGGACGTATGTATATACATGTGTATGGGGGGGGGGGGGGTTGGCCATTTCTTTCGTCTGTTTCCTTGCGCTACCTCGCAAACGCGGGAGACAGCGACAAAGTATAATAATAAAAAAAATAATATATATATATATATATATATATATATATATATATATATATATATATATATATATATATATATATATAAATATATTTTTTTTTCTTCCTTTGTCGCTGTCTCCCGCGTTTGCGAGGTAGCGCAAGGAAACAGACGGAAGAAATGGCCCAACCCACCCCCATACACATGTATATGCATACGTCCACAAACGTAAATATACATACCTACACAGTTTTCCAGGGTTTACCTCAGACGCTTCATATACCCTGATTCAACCCACTGACAGCACGTCAACCCCGGTATACCACATCGATCCAATTCACTCTATTCCTTGCCCTCCTTTCACTCTCCTGCATGTTCAGGCCCCGATCACACAAAATCTTTTTCACTCCATCTTTCTACCTCCAATTTGGTCTCCCACTTCTCCTCGTTCCCTCCACCTCCGACACATATATCCTCTTGGTCAATCTTTCCTCACTCATTCTCTCCATGTGCCCAAACTATTTCAAAACACCCTCTTCTGCTCTCTCAACCATGCACTTTTTATTTCCACACATCTCTCTTACCCTTACGTTACTTACTCGATCAAACCACCTCACACCACACATTGTCCTCAAACATCTCATTACCAGCACATCCATCCTCCTGCGCACAACTCTAATCCATAGCCCACGCCTCGCAACCATACAACATTGTTGGAACCACTATTCCTTCAAACATACCCATTTTTCCTTTCCGAGATAATGTTCTCGACTTCCACACATTCTTCAAGGCTCCCAGGATTTTCGCCCCCTCCCCCACCCTATGATCCACTTCCGCTTCCATGGTTCCATCCTCTGCCAGATCCACTCCCAGATATCTAAAACACTTTACTTCCTCCAGTTTTTCTCCATTCAAACTTACCTCCCAATTGACTTGAACCTCACCCCTACTGTACCTAAATACCTTGCTCTTATTCACATTTACTCTTAACTTTCTTCTTTCACACACTTTACCAAACTCTGTCACCAGCTTCTGCAGTTTCTCACATGAATCAGCCACCAGCGCTGTATCATCAGCGAACAACAACTGACTCATTTCCCAAGCTCTCTCATCCCCAACAGACTTCATACTTGCCCCTCTTTCCAAAACTCTTGCATTCACCTCACTAACAACCCCATCCATAAAGAAATTAAACAACCATTGAGACATCACACACCAATGCCGCAAACCTACATTCACTGAGAACCAATCACTTTCCTCTCTTCCTACACGTACACATGCCTTACATCCTCGATAAAAACTTTTCACTGCTTCTAACAACTTGCCTCCCACACCATATATTCTTAATACCTTCCACAGAGCATCTCTATCAACTCTATCGTATGCCTTCTCCAGATCCATAAATGCTACATACAATTCCATTTGCTTTTCCAAGTATTTCTCACTTACATTCTTCAAAGCAAACACCTGATCCACACATCCTCTGCCACTTCTGAAACCACACTGCTCTTCCCCAATCTGATGCTCTGTACATGCCTTCACCCTCTCAATCAATACCCTTCCATATAATTTACCAGGAATACTCAACAAACTTATACCTATGTAATTTGAGCACTCACTCTTATCCCCTTTGACTTTGTACAATGGCACTATGCACGCATTCCGTCAATCCTCAGGCACCTCACCATGAGTCATATATACATTAAATAACCTTACCAACCAGTCAGTAATACAGTCACCCCCTTTTTTAATAAATTCCACTGTATTACCATCCAAACCTGGTGCCTCATCTTCCGCAAAGCTTTTACTACCTCTTCTCTGTTTACCAAATCATTTTCCCTAACCCTCTAACTTTGCACACCACCTCGACCAAAACACCCTATATCTACCACTCTATCATCAAACACTTTCAACAAACATTTAAAATACTCACTCCATCTTTTTCTCACATCACCAGTACTTGTTATCACCTCCCCATTTGCGCCCTTCACTGAAGTTCCCATTTGCTCCCTTGTCTTACGCACTTTATTTACCTCCTTCCAGAACATCTTTTTATTCTCCCTAAAATTTAATGATACTCTCTCACCCCAACTCTCATTTGCCCTCTTTTTCACCTCTTGCACCTTTCTCTTGACCTCCTGTCTCTTTCTTTTATAAATCTCCCACTCAATTGCATTTTTTCCCTGCAAAATTCGTCCAAATGCCTCTCTCTTCTCTTTCACTAATAATCTTACTTCTTCATCCCACTACTCACTACCCTTTCTAATCAACCCACCTCCCACTCTTCTCATGCCACAAGCATCTTCTGCGCAATCCATCACAGCTTCCCTAAATACATCCAATTCTTCCCCCACTCCCCTTACTTCCATTGTTCTTACGTTTTTCCATTCTGTACTCAGTCTCTCCTGGACTTCATCACACAAGTCTCCTTCCCAAGCTCACTTACGCTCACCACCCTCTTCACCCCTTTCACCCTCTTCACCTCTTTTTTTTTTTTCCTTTGTCGCTGTGTCCCGCGTTTGCGAGGTAACGAAAGGAAACAGATGAAAGAAATGGCCCAACCCACCCCCATACACATGTATATACATACATGTCCACACACGCAAATATACATACCTACACAGCTTTCCATGGTTTACCCAAGACGCTTCACGTGACCTGATTCACTCCATTGACAGCACGTCAACCCCGGTATACCACATGGATCCAATTCACTATATTCCTTGCCCTCCTTTCACCCTCTTGCATGTTCAAGCCCCGATCACACAAAATCTTTTTCACTCCATCTTTCCACCTCCAGTTTTGTCTCCCACTTCTCCTCGTTCCCTCCACCTACGACACATATATCCTCTTGGTCAATCTTTCCTCACTCATTCTCTGCATGTGCCGAAACCATTTCAAAACACCCTCTTCTGCTCTCTCACCCAAGCTCTTTTTATTTCCACACATCTCTCTTTCCCTCACGTTACTTACTCGATCAAACCACCTCACACCACACATTGTCCTAAAACATCTCATTTCCAGCACATCCACCCTCCTGCGCACAACTCTATCCATAGCCCACGCCTCGCAACCATACAACATTGTTGACACCACTATTCCTTCAAACATAACCATTTTTGCTTTCCGAGATAATGTTCTCGACTTCCACACATTTCTCAAGGCTCCCAGGATTTTCGCCCCCTCCCCCACCCTATGATCCACTTCCGCTTCCATGTTTCCATACGCTGCCATATCCACTCCCAATTATCTAAAACACTTTACTTCCTCTGTGTACTTACATACTTACCTACTTATGTATACTTATGTATATCTCGCCTTTTGAACCAGGTATTCCCAATCACAAGTCCTTTTTCAGCACATAAATCTACAAGCTCTTCACCATTTTCATTTACAACACTGAACACCCCATGTATACCAATTATTCCCTCAACTGCCACATTACTCACCTTTGCATTTCAAATCACCCATCACTATAACCCGGTCTCGTGCATCAAAATCACTAACACACTCATTCAGCTGCTCCCAAAACACTTCCTTCTCATGATCTTTCTTCTCATGCCGAGTTGAATATGCACCAATAATCACCCATCTCTCTCCATCAACTGTCAGTTTTACCCATATTAATCGAGAATTTACACTCTTACATCTTATCACATACTCCCACAACCCCTGTTTCAGGAGTGCTGCTACACCTACCGTTGCTCTTGTCCTCTCACTAACCCCTGACTTTACTCCCAAGACATTCCCAAACCACTTTTCCCCTTTACCCTTGAGCTTCGTTTCACTCAGAGCCAAAATATCCAGGTTCCTTTCCTCAAATATACTACCTATCTCTCTTTTTTTCACATCTTGGTTACATCCACACACATTTAGACACGCCAGTCTGAGCCTTCGAAGAGGATGGACACTCCCCGCGTGACTCCTTCTTCTGTTTCCCATTTTAGAAAGTTAAAAAATACAAAAATATCTATACATATATATATATATATATATATATATATATATATATATATATATATATATATATGTATATATATATATATATATATATATATATATATATATATATATATATATATATATATATATATATATATATATATATATATATATAATATATATATATATATATATATATATATATATATATATATATATATATATATATGTATATATATATATATATATATATATATATATATATATATATATATATATATATATATATATATATATATATATATATATATATATATATATATATATATATATATATATATATATATATTTTTTTTTTTTTTTTTTTTTTTTTTTTTTATACTTTGTCGCTGTCTCCCGCGTTTGCGAGGTAGCGCAAGGAAACAGACGAAAGAAATGGCCCCACCCCCCCCCCCATACACATGTACATACACACGTCCACACACGCAAATATACATACCTACACAGCTTTCCATGGTTTACCCCAGACGCTTCACATGCCTTGATTCAATCCACTGACAGCACGTCAACCCCTGTATACCACATGACTCCAATTCCCTCTATTCCTTGCCCTCCTTTCACCCTCCTGCATGTTCAGGCCCCGATCACACAAAATCTTTTTCACTCCATCTTTCCACCTCCAATTTGGTCTCCCTCTTCTCCTCGTTCCCTCCACCTCCGACACATATATCCTCTTGGTCAATCTCTCCTCACTCATTCTCTCCATGTGCCCAAACCATTTCAGAACACCCTCTTCTGCTCTCTCAACCACGCTCTTTTTATTTCCACACATCTCTCTTACCCTTACGTTACTTACTCGATCAAACCACCTCACACCACACATTGTCCTCAAACATCTCATTTCCAGCACATCCATCCTCCTGCGCACATCTCTATCCATAGCCCACGCCTCGCAACCATACAACATTGTTGGAACCACTATTCCCTCAAACATACCCATTTTCGCTTTCCGAGATAATGTTCTCGACTTCCACACATTTTTCAAGGCTCCCAAAATTTTCGCCCCCTCCCCCACCCTATGATCCACTTCCGCTTCCATGGTTCCATCCGCTGACAGATCCACTCCCAGATATCTAAAACACTTCACTTCCTCCAGTTTTACTCCATTCAAACTCACCTCCCAATTGACTTGACCCTCACCCCTACTGTACCTAATAACCTTGCTCTTATTCACATTTACTCTCAACTTTCTTCTTCCACACACTTTACCAAACTCAGTCACCAGCTTCTGCAGTTTCTCACATGAATCAGCCACCAGCGCTGTATCATCAGCGAACAACAACTGACTCACTTCCCAAGCTCTCTCATCCCCAACAGACTTCATACTTGCCCCTCTTTCCAGGACTCTTGCATTTACCTCCCTTACAACCCCATCCATAAACAAATTAAACAACCATGGAGACATCACACACCCCTGCCGCAAACCTACATTCACTGAGAACCAATCACTTTCCTCTCTTCCTACACGTACACATGCCTTACATCCTCGATAAAAACTTTTCACTGCTTCTAACAACTTGCCTCCCACACCATATATTCTTAATACCTTCCACAGAGCATCTCTATCAACTCTATCATATGCCTTCTCCAGATCCATAAATGCTACATACAAATCCATTTGCTTTTCTAAGTATTTCTCACATACATTCTTCAAAGCAAACACCTGATCCACACATCCTCTACCACTTCTGAAACCGCACTGCTCTTCCCCAATCTGATGCTCTGTACATGCCTTCACCCTCTCGATCAATACCCTCCCATACAATTTACCAGGAATACTCAACAAACTTATACCTCTGTAATTTGAGCACTCACTCTTATCCCCTTTGCCTTTGTACAATGGCACTATGCACGCATTCCGCCAATCCTCAGGCACCTCACCATGAGTCATACATACATTAAATAACCTTACCAACCAGTCAACAATACAGTCACCCCCTTTTTTTATAAATTCCACTGCAATACCATCCAAACCTGCTGCCTTGCCGGCTTTCATCTTCCGCAAAGCTTTCACTACCTCTTCTCTGTTTACCAAATCATTTTCCCTAACCCTCTCACTTTGCACACCACCTCGACCAAAACACCCTATATCTGCCACTCTGTCATCAGACACATTCAACAAACCTTCAAAATACTCATTCCATCTCCATATTTATATATCTATGTATGATGTGAATGTAGGTTTGCGGCAGGGGTGTGTGATGTCTCCATGGTTGTTTAATTTGTCTGTGGATGGGGTTGTTAGGGAGGTGAATGCAAGAGTTTTGGAAAGAGGGGAAAGTATGAAGTCTGTTGGGGATGAGAGAGCTTGGGAAGTGAGTCAGTTCTTGTTCTCTTTTGATACAGCGCTGGTGGCTGATTCATGTGAGAAACTGCAGAAGCTGGTGACTGAGTTTGGTAAAGTGTGTGAAAGAAGAAAGTTAAGAGTAAATGTGAATAAGAGCAAAGTTATTAGGTACAGTAGGGTTGAGGGTCAAATCAATTGGGAGGTAAGTTTGAATGGAGAAAAACTGGAGGAAGTGAAGTGTTTTAGAGATCTGGGAGTGGATCTGGCAGCGGATGGATCCATGGAAGAGGAAGTGGATCATAGGATGGGGGAGGGGGCAAAAATTCTGGGAGCCTTGAAGAATGTGTGGAAGTCGAGAACATTATCTCGGAAAGCAAAAATGGGTATGTTTGAAGTAATAGTGGTTCCAACAATGTTGTATGGTTGCGAGGAGTGGGCTATGGATAGAGTTGTGCGCAGGAGGATGGATGTGCTGGAAATGAGATGTTTGAGGACAATGTGTGGTGTGAGGTGGTTTGATCGAGTGAGTAACGTAAGGGTAAGAGAGATTTGTGGAAATAAAAAGAGCGTGGTTGAGAGAGCAGAAGAGGGTGTCTTGAAATGGTTTGGGCACATGGAGAGGATGAGTGAGGAGAAATTGACTAAGAGGATATATGTGTCGGAGGTGGAGGGAACGAGGAGAAGTGGGAGACCAAATTGGAGGTGGAATGATGGAGTGAAAAAGATTTTGTGTGATTGGGGCCTGAACATGCAAGAGGGTGAAAGGAGGGCAATTAATAGAGTGAATTGGATCAATGTGGTATACCGGGGTTGACCTGCTGTCAGTGGATCGAATCAGGGCAGTTGAAGCGTCTGGAGTAAACCATGGAAAGCTGTGTAAGTATATATATTTGCGTGTGTGGACGTATGTATATACATGTGTATGGGGGTGGGTTAGGCCATTTCTTTCGTCTGTTTCATTGCGCTACCTCGCAAACGCGGGAGACAGAGACAAAGCAAAAAAAAAAATATATATATATATATATATATATATATATATATATATATATATATATATATATATATATATATATATATATATGAAATAGTATGAAAAGTATGCAGTCAGTTTTGGATGTGAGAGTTGGGAAAGTGAGACACTTGGTGTTCGCTGATGATACAGTGCTGGTAGCTGATTCATGTGAGAAACTGCAGCAGCTGGTGACGGAGTTTGGTACAGTGTGTGAAAGAAGAAGCTGAGAGTAAATATGAAAACCAGCAAGGTTATTAGGTACAGTAGGGTTGAGAGACAAGTCAATTGGGATGTAACTTTGAATGGAGAAAAACTGGAGGAAGTGAAGTGCTTTAGATATCTGGGAGTGGATTTGGTAGTGGATGGAACCATGGAAGCGGAAGTAAATCATAGGATGGGGGAGGTGGCGAAAATTCTGGGAGCCTTGAAGAATGTTTGGAAGGTGAGAACATTATCTCGGAAAGCAAAAATGGGTATGTTTGAATGAACAGTGGTTCCAACAATGTTATATGGTTGCGAGGCGTGGGCTATGGATAGAGTTGTGCGGGGGAGGGTGGATGTGCAGGAAATAAGATGTTTGAGGACAGTATGTAGTGTGAGGCGGTTTGATCGAGTAAGTAATAATAGGGTAAGAGAGGTGTGTGGCAATAAAAAGAGTGTGGTTAAGAGAGCGGAAGGGGGTGTTTTGAAATGGTTTGGGCACATGGAGAGAATGAGTGAGGAAATATTGACCAGCAGGATATATGTTTCAGAGGTGGAGTGAACGAGGAGTAGTGGAAGAGCAAATTGGAGGTAGAAAGATGGAGTGAAAAAGTATTTGAGTGATCGGGGCCTGAACATGCAGGATGGTGAAAGGTGTGCAAGGAATAGATTAAATTGGAACGATGTGGTATACTGGGGTCGACCTGCTGTCAATAGATTGAACCAGGTTATCTGAAGTGTCTGGAGTAAACCATGGAGGGGGGGAGGGGTTGTTATTTCTTGCATGGCGGGGTGGCGATGGGAATGAATAAAGGTAGACAGTATGAATTATTTACATGTGTATATATGTATATGTCTGTTTGTGTATATATATGTATACTTTGAGATGTATAGGTATATATATTTTCGTGTGTGGACGTGTTTGTATATACCTGCGTATGTATGTGGGTTGAGCCATTCTTTCGTCTGTTTCCTTCGCTACTTTGCTAACGTGGGATACAGCGACAAAGCAAAATAAATGCATAAATGCATATATATGTGTATATATATATATATATATATATATATATATATATATATATATATATATATATATATATATATATATATATATATATATATATATATATTTTTTTTTTTTTTTTTTATACTTTGTCGCTGTCTCCCGCGTTTGCGAGGTAGCGCAAGGAAACAGACGAAAGAAATGGCCCAACCCCCCCCCCCATACACATGTACATACACACGTCCACACACGCAAAATATACATACCTACACAGCTTTCCATGGTTTACCCCAGACGCTTCACATGCCTTGCTTCAATCCACTGACAGCACGTCAACCCCTGTATACCACATGACTCCATATATATATATATATATATATATATATATATATATATATATATATATATATATATATATATATATATATATATTTTTTTTTTTTTTTTATACCTCGTCGCTGTCTCCCGCGGATGCGAGGTAGCGCAAGGAAACAGACGAAAGAAATGGCCCAACCCCCCCCATACACATGTACATACACACGTCCACACACGGAAATATACATACCTACACAGCTTTCCATGGTTTACCCCGGACGCTTCACATGCCTTGATTCAATCCACTGAAAGCACGTCAACCCCTGTATACCACATCGCTCCAATTCACTCTATTCCTTGCCCTCCTTTCACCCTCCTGCATGTTCAGGCCCCGATCACACAAAATCCTTTTCACTCCATCTTTCCACCTCCAATTTGGTCTCCCTCTTCTCCTCGTTCTCTCCACCTCCGACACATATATCCTCTTGGTCAATCTTTCCTCACTCATTCTCTCCATGTGCCCAAACCATTTCAAAACACCCTCTTCTGCTCTCTCAACCACGTTCTTTTTATTTCCACACATCTCTCTTACCCTTACGTTACTTACTCGATCAAACCACCTCACACTACACATTGTCCTGAAACATCTCATTTCCAGCACATCCATCCTCCTGCGCACAACTCTATCCATAGCCCACGCCTCGCAACCATACAACATTGTTGGAACCACTATTCCTTCAAACATACCCATTTTTGCTTTCCGAGATAATGTTCTCGACTTCCACACATTTTTCAAGGCTCCCAAAATTTTCGCCCCCTCCCCCACCCTATGATCCACTTCCGCTTCCATGGTTCCATCCGCTGACAGATCCACTCCCAGATATCTAAAACACTTCACTGCCTCCAGTTTTTCTCCATTCAAACTCACCTCCCAATTGACTTGACCCTCAACCCTACTGTACCTAATAACCTTGCTCTTATTCACATTTACACTTAACTTTCTTCTTCCACACACTTTACCAAACTCAGTCACCAGCTTCTGCAGTTTCTCACATGAATCAGCCACCAGCGCTGTATCATCAGCGAACAACAACTGACTCACTTCCCAAGCTCTCTCATCCCCAACAGACTTCAGACTTGCCCCTCTTTCCAAGACTCTTGCATTTACCTCCCTAACAACCCCATCCATAAACAAATTAAACAACCATGGAGACATCACACACCCCTGCCGCAAAACTACATTCACTGAGAACCAATCACTTTCCTCTCTTCCTACACGTACACATGCCTTACATCCTCGATAAAAACTTTTCACTGCTTCTAACAACTTGCCTCCCACACCATATATTCTTAATACCTTCCACAGAGCATCTCTATCAACTCTATCATATGCCTTCTCCAGATCCATAAATGCTACATACAAATCCATTTGCTTTTCTAAGTATTTCTCACATACATTCTTCAAAGCAAACACCTGATCCACACATCCTCTACCACTTCTGAAACCACACTGCTCTTCCCCAATCTGATGCTCTGTACCTGCCTTCACCCTCTCAATCAATACCCTCCCATATAATTTACCAGGAATACTCAACAAACTTATACCTCTGTAATTTGAGCACTCACTCTTATCCCCTTTGCCTTTGTACAATGGCACTATGCACGCATGCCGCCAATCCTCAGGCACCTCACCATGAGTCATACATACATTAAATAACCTTACCAACCAGTCAACAATACAGTCACCCCCTTTTTTAATAAATTCCACTGCAATACCATCCAAACCTGCTGCCTTGCCGGCTTTCATCTTCCGCAAAGCTTTTACTACCTCTTCTCTGTTTACCAAATCATTTTCCCTAACCCTCTCACTTTGCACACCACCTCGACCAAAACACCCTATATCTGCCACTCTGTCATCAGACACATTCAACAAACCTTCAAAATACTCATTCCATCTCCTTCTCACATCACCACTACTTGTTATCACCTCCCCATTTACGCTCTTCACTGAAGTTCCCATTTGCTCCCTTGTCTTACGCACCCTATTTACCTCCTTCCAGAACATCTTTTTATTCTCCCTAAAATTTACTGATAGTCTCTCACCCCAACTCTCATTTGCCCTTTTTTTCACCTCTTGCACCTTTCTCTTGACCTCCTGTCTCTTTCTTTTATACTTCTCCCACTCAATTGCATTTTTTCCCTGCAAAAATCGTCCAAATGCCTCTCTCTTCTCTTTCACTAATACTCTTACTTCTTCATCCCACCACTCACTACCCTTTCTAAACAGCCCACCTCCCACTCTTCTCATGCCACAAGCATCTTTTGCGCAATCCATCACTGATTCCCTAAATACATCCCATATATATATATATATATATATATATATATATATATATATATATATATATATATATATATATATATATATATATATATATATATATATATATATATATATATATATATATATATATATATATATATATATATATATATATATATATATATATACATATATATATATATATATATATATATATATATATATATATATATATATATATATATATATATATATATATATATATATATATATATGCATATATATATATATATATATATATATATATATATATATATATATATATATATATATATATATATATATATATATATATATATATATATGTATATATATGTATATCTATATATATATATATATATTTATATATATATTTATATATATATTTATATATATTTATATATATATATATATATTTTTTTTTCAAACTATTCGCCATTTCCCGCGATAGCGAGGTAGCGTTAAGAACAGAGGACTGGGCCTTTGAGGGAATATCCTCACCTGGCCCTCTTCTCTGTTCCCTCTTTTGGAAAATTAAAAAAAGAAACGAGAGTGGAGGATTTCCAGCTCCCCGCTCCCTTCCCTTTTAGTCGCCTTCTACGACCCGCAGGGAATACGTGGAAAGTATTCTTTCTCCCCTATCCCCAGGGATCGTTTCTCTACTTACTCGGTGAGACGGAGCCGGAGCTTTCCCCAGGCGGGATAGACTCCTCCTTCTAGTCCTAAGCGGGGGAAGGGTTCCTTCTCTCTTACTACTACTACTGTGGTTCACTTCATCTTCTTCATTTCGAAGATAGATATTTATTTAAGTATGGGAAACTAACACTATATATATATATATATATATATATATATATATATATATATATATATATATATATATATATATATATATATATTTTTTTTTTTTTTTTTTTTTTTTTTATACTTTGTCGCTGTCTCCCGCGTTTGCGAGGTAGCGCGAGGAAACAGACGAAAGAAATGGCCCAACCCCCATACACACGTACATACACACGTCCACGCACGCAAATATACATACCTACACAGCTTTCCATGGTTTACCCCAGACGCTTCACATGCCTTGATTCAATCCACTGACAGCACGTCAACCCCTGTATACCACATCGCTCCAATTCACTCTATTCCTTGCCCTCCTTTCACCCTCCTGCATGTTCAGGCCCCGATCACACAAAATCTTTTTCACTCCATCTTTCCACCTCCAATTTGGTCTCCCTCTTCTCCTCGTTCCCTCCACCTCCGACACATATATCCTCTTGGTCAATCTTTCCTCACTCATTCTCTCCATGTGCCCAAACCATTTCAAAACACCCTCTTCTGCTCTCTCAACCACGCTCTTTTTATTTCCACACATCTCTCTTACCCTTACGTTACTTACTCGATCAAACCACCTCACACCACACATTGTCCTCAAACATCTCATTTCCAGCACATCCATCCTCCTGCGCACAACTCTATCCATAGCCCACGCCTCGCAACCATACAACATTGTTGGAACCACTATTCCTTCAAACATACCCATTTTTGCTTTCCGAGATAATGTTCTCGACTTCCACACATTTTTCAAGGCTCCCAAAATTTTCGCCCCCTCCCCCACCCTATGATCCACTTCCGCTTCCATGGTTCCATCCGCTGACAGATCCACTCCCAGATATCTAAAACACTTCACTTCCTCGAGTTTTTCTCCATTCAAACTCACCTCCCAATTGACTTGACCCTCAACCCTACTGTACCTAATAACCTTGCTCTTATTCACATTTACTCTTAACTTTCTTCTTCCACACACTTTACCAAACTCAGTCACCAGCTTCTGCAGTTTCTCACATGAATCAGCCACCAGCGCTGTATCATCAGCGAACAACAACTGACTCACTTCCCAAGCTCTCTCATCCCCAACAGACTTCATACTTGCCCCTCTTTCCAGGACTCTTGCATTTACCTCCCTAACAACCCCATCCATAAACAAATTAAACAACCATGGAGACATCACACACCCCTGCCGCAAACCTACATTCACTGAGAACCAATCACTTTCCTCTCTTCCTACACGTACACATGCCTTACATCCTCGATAAAAACTTTTCACTGCTTCTAACAACTTGCCTCCCACACCATATATTCTTAATACCTTCCACAGAGCATCTCTATCAACTCTATCATATGCCTTCTCCAGATCCATAAATGCTACATACAAATCCATTTGCTTTTCTAAGTATTTCTCACATACATTCTTCAAAGCAAACACCTGATCCACACATCCTCTACCACTTCTGAAACCGCACTGCTCTTCCCCAATCTGATGCTCTGTACATGCCTTCACCCTCTCAATCAATACCCTCCCATATAGTTTACCAGGAATACTCAACAAACTTATACCTCTGTAATTTGAGCACTCACTCTTATCCCCTTTGCCTTTGTACAATGGCACTATGCACGCATTCCGCCAATCCTCAGGCACCTCACCATGAGTCATACATACATTAAATAACCTTACCAACCAGTCAACAATACAGTCACCCCCTTTTTTAATAAATTCCACTGCAATACCATCCAAACCTGCTGCCTTGCCGGCTTTCATCTTCCGCAAAGCTTTTACTACCTCATGTATTTAGGGAATCAGTGATGGATTGCGCAAAAGATGCTTGTGGCATGAGAAGAGTGGGAGGTGGGCTGTTTAGAAAGGGTAGTGAGTGGTGGGATGAAGAAGTAAGAGTATTAGTGAAAGAGAAGAGAGAGGCATTTGGACGATTTTTGCAGGGAAAAAATGCAATTGAGTGGGAGAAGTATAAAAGAAAGAGACAGGAGGTCAAGAGAAAGGTGCAAGAGGTGAAAAAAAAGGGCAAATGAGAGTTGGGGTGAGAGACTATCAGTAAATTTTAGGGAGAATAAAAAGATGTTCTGGAAGGAGGTAAATAGGGTGCGTAAGACAAGGGAGCAAATGGGAACTTCAGTGAAGGGCGTAAATGGGGAGGTGATAACAAGTAGTGGTGATGTGAGAAGGAGATGGAATGAGTATTTTGAAGGTTTGTTGAATGTGTCTGATGACAGAGTGGCAGATATAGGGTGTTTTGGTCGAGGTGGTGTGCAAAGTGAGAGGGTTAGGGAAAATGATTTGGTAAACAGAGATATATATATATATATATATATATATATATATATATATATATATATATATATATATATTATCCCTGGGGATAGGGGATTAAGAATACTTCCCACATATTCCCTGCGTGTCGTAGAAGGCGACTAAAAGGGAGGGAGCGGGGGGCTGGAAATCCTCCCCTCTCGTTTTTTTTTTTGTTTTCCAAAAGAAGGAACAGAGTGGGCCGGGTGAGGATATTCCAAAAAGGGCCCAATCCTCTGTTTTTAACGCTACCTCGCTAACGCGGGAAATGGCAAATAGTTTAAAAGAATATATATATATATATATATATATATATATATATATATATATATATATATATATATATATATATATATATATATATACACATTCACACGCACATACACACACACATATACATATATATACATATGAAAAAGTAAGAAATAATTTAGGAAACTGAAACTTCTAGCTTGAAATGAAATGAGAAAATGAATGTCACATAATAGTTCAATGGAAGTAAGGGAAGTGGGGGAGGAATGGGATGTATTTAGGGAATCAGTGATGGATTGCGCAAAAGATGCTTTTGGCATGAGAAGAGTGGGAGGTGGGTTGATTAGAAATGGTAGTGAGTGGTGGGATGAAGAAGTAAGATTTTTAGTGAAAGAGAAGAGAGAGGAATTTGGACGATTTTTGCAGGGAAAAAATGCAATTGAGTGGGGGATGTATAAAAGAAAGAGACAGGAGGTCAAGAGAAAGTTGCAAGAGGTGAAACAGAGGGCAAATGAGAGTTTGGGTGAGAGAGTATCATTAAATTTTAGGGAGAATAAAAAGATGTTCTGGAAGGAGGAAAATAAAGTTCATTGGACAAGGGAGCAAATGTGAACTTCAGTGAAGGGAACAAATGGGGAGGTGATAACAAGTAGTGGTGATGTGAGAAGGAGATGGAGTGAGTATTTTGAAGGTTTGTTGAATGTGTTTGATGATAGAGTGGCAGATATAGGGTGTTTTGGTCGAGGTGGTGTGCAAAGTGAGAGGGTTAGGGAAAATGATTTGGTAAACAGAGAAGAGGTATTAAAAGCTTTACGGAAGATGAAAGCCGGCAAGGCAGCAGGATTGGATGGTATTGCAGTAGAATTTATTAAAAAAGGGGGTGACTGTATTATTGACTGGTTGGTAAGGTTATTTAATGTATGTATGACAGATGGTCAGGTGCCTGAGGATTGGCGAAATGCTTGCAGAGTGCCATTGTACAAAGGCAAAGGGGATAAGAAAGAGTGCTCAAAGTACAAAGGTATAAGTTTGTTGAGTATTCCTGGTAAATTATATGGGAGGGTATTGATTGAGATGGTGAAGGCATGTACAGAGCATCAGATTGGGGAAGAACAGTGTGGTATCAGAAGTGGTAGAGGATGTATGGATCAGGTGTTTGCTTTGAAGAATGTATGTTAGAAATACTTAAAAAGGCAAATGGATTTGTATTTAGCATTTATGGATCTGGAGAAGGCATATGATAGAGTTGATAGAGATGCTCTATGGAAGGTATTAAGAATATACAGCGCTGGTGGCTGATTCATGTGAGAAACTGCAGAAGCTGGTGACTAAGTTTGGTAAAGTGTGTGAAAGAAAAAAGTTAAAAGTAAATGTGAATAAGAGAAAGGTAATTAGGTACGGTAGGGTTGAAGGTCAAGTCAATTGGGAGGTAAGTTTGAATGGAAAAAACTGGAGGAAGTAAAGTGTTTTAGATATCTGGATCACAGGGTGGGGGACGGGACGAAAATCCTGGGAGCCTTGAAGAATGTGTGGAAGTCGAGAACATTATCTCGGAAAGCAAAAATGGGTATGTTTGAAGGAATAGTGGTTCCAACAATGTTATATGGTTGCGAGGCGTGTGCTACGGATAGAGTTGTGCGGAAGAGGATGGATGTGCTGGAAATGAGATGTTTCAGGACAATGTGTGGTGTGAGGCGATTTGATCGAGTAAGTAACGTATGGGTAAGAGAGATGTGTGGAAATAAAAAGAGCGTGGTTGAGATAGCAGAAGAGGGTGTTTTGAAATGGTTTGGGCACATGGAGAAAATGAGTGAGGAAAGATTGACAAAGAGGATATATGTGTCGAAGGTGGAGGGAACGAGGAGAAGTGGGAGACCAAATTGGAGGTGGAAAGATGGAGTGAAAAAGATTTTGTGTGATCGGGCTCTGGACATGCAGGAGGGTGAAAGGAGGGCAAGGAATAGAGTGAATTGGATCGATGTTGTATACCAGGGTTGACGTGCTGTCAGTGGATTGAATCAGTGCATGTGAAGCGTCTGGGGTAAACCATGGAAACCTGTATAGGTATGTATATTTGCGTGTGTGAACGTATGTATATACATGTGTATGGGGGTGGGTTGGGCCATTTCTTTCGTCTGTTTCCTTGCGCTACCTCGCAAACGTGGGACACAGCGACAAAGCAAAAAGAAAAAAAAAATATGTATATATATATATATATATATCATACAAACCTCCATCAGCCAGGATCGAACCCGGGACCCCTGTGAAAGAGGCAGGCATGCTAACCGCTAGGCTATGGGACTGTATATAGGAAACAACTATTCGAAATACTAAGTACTCGAATACCCTTCGTCTCACAATGGTGAGCAACGGGGTCTATACCGGTTATTTCCGAACAGACGCACATAGCCAGCTGATACCGTTTTACCGAACCTAACTGTACAACGCGGAGTTATATGAATACGAATAAAGTGCATATGAACGCGCACCTTCATAGAACATACAAACCTCCAACAGCCAGGATCGAACCCGTAACCCCTGTGCAGAGGCAGGCATGCCAACCGCGAGGCTATGGGACTGTATATAGGAAACAACTATTCGAAATACAAAGTACTCGAATACCCTTCGTTTCACAATGGTGAACAACGGGGTCTATACCGTTTATTTCCGAACAGACGCACATAGCCAGCTGATAGCGTTTTACGGAACCTAATTGTACAACGCGGAGGTATATGAATACGAATTCATTAAAATCTATTACAAAAGGGTGTGACTGTATTGTTGACTGCTTGGTAAGGTTATTTAATGTATGTATGACTCAGGGGTTAGTGAGAGGACAAGAGCAAGGGAAGTAGTAGCAGTACTCCTGAAACAGGAGTTGTGGGAGTATGTGATAGAATGTAAGAAAGTGAATTCTCGATTAATATGGGTAAAACTGAAAGTTGATGGAGAGAGATGGGTGATTATTGGTGTATATGCCCCTGGGCATGAGAACAAAAAGATCATGAGGGGCAAATGTTTTGGGAGCAGCTGAATGACTGTGTTAGTGATTTTGATGCACGAGACCGGGTTATAGTGATGGGTGATTTAAATGCAAAGGTGAGCAGATGTGGGAATAATTGGTATACATGGGGTGTTCAGTGTTGTAAATGGAAATGGTGAAGAGCTTGAATATTTATGTGCTGAAAAAGGACTTGTGATTGGGAATACCTGGTTTAAAAAGCGAGATATCCATAAGTATACGTATGTGAGTAGGAGAGATGGCCAGAGAGCGTTACTGAATTACGTGTTCATTGACAGGCGCGCGAAAGAGAGACTTTTAGATGTCAATGTGCTGAGAGGTGCAACTGGAGGGATGTCTGATCGTTATCTTGTGAAGGCTAAGGTGAAGATTTGTATGGGTTTTCAGAAAAGAAGAGTGAATGTTGGGGTGAAGAGGGTGGTGAGAGTAAGTGAGCTTGGGAAGGAGACCTGTGTGAGGAAGTACCAGGAGAGACTGAGTACAGAATGGAAAAAGGTGAGAACAATGGAAGTAAGGGGAGTGGGGGAGGAATGGAATGTATTTAGGGAATCAGTGATGGAGTGCGCAAAACATGCTTGTGGCATGAGAAGCGTGGGAGGTGGGTTGATTAGAAAGGGTAGTGAGTGGTGGGATGAAGAAGTAAGATTATTAGTGAAAGAGAAGAGAGAGGCATTTTGACAATTTTTGGAGGGAAAAAATGCAATTGAGTGGGAGATGTAGAAAAGAAGAGACAGAGGTCAAGAGAATGGTGCAAGAGGTGAAAAAGAGGGCAAATGAGAGTTGGGGTGAGAGAGTATCATTAAATTTTAGGGAGGATAAAAAGATGTTCTGGAAGGAGGTAAATAAAGTGCTAAGACAAGGGAGCAAATGGAAACTTCAGTAAAGGGCGCTAATGGGGAGGTGATAACAAGAAGTGTTGATGTGAGAAGGAGATGGAGTGAGTATTTTGAAGGTTTGTTGAATGTGTTTGATGATAGAGTGGCAGATAAAGGGTGTTTTGGTCGAGGTGGTGTGCAAAGTGAGGGGGTTAGGGAAAATGATTTGGTAAACAGAGAAGAGGTAGTAAAAGCTTTGCGGAAGATGAAAGCCGGCAAGGCAGCAGGTTTGGATGGTATTGCAATGGAATCTATTGAAAATGGAGGTGACTCTAATGTTGACTGGTTGGTATGGTTATTTAATGTATGTATGACTCATGGTGAGGTGCCTGAGGATTGGCGGAATGCTTGCAGAGTGCCATTGTACAAAGGCAAAGGTGATAAGAATGAGTGCTCAAATTACAAAGGTATAAGTTTGTTGAGTATTCCTGGTAAATTATATGGGAGGGTATTGATTAGGAGGGTCAAGGCATGTACAGAGCATCAGATTAGGGGAGAGCAGTGTGGTTTCAGAAGTGGTAGAGGATGTGTGGATCAGGTGTTTGCTTTGAAGAATGTATGTGAGAAATACTTGGAAAACCAAATGGACTTGTATGTAGCATTTATGGATCTGGAGAAGGCATATGATAGAGTTGATAGAGATGCTCTGTGGAAGGTATTAAGAATATACAGCGTTGGTGGCTGATTCATGTGGGAAACTGCAGAAGCTGGTGACTGAGTTTGGTAAAGTGTGTGAAAGAAGAAAGTTAAAAGTAAATGTGAATAAGAGCAAGGTAATTAGGTACAGTAGGGTTGAAGGTCAAGTCAATTGGGAGGTAAGTTTGAATGGAAAAAAACTGGAGGAAGTAAAGTGTTTTATATATCTTGATCATAGGGTGGGGGACGGGACGAAAATCCTGGGAGCCTTGAAGAATGTGTGGAAGTCGAGAACATTATCTCGGAAAGCAAAAATGGGTATGTTTGAAGGAATAGCGGTTCCAACAATGTTGTATGGTTGCGTGGCGTGGGCTACGTATAGAGTTGTGCGCAGGAGGATGGATGTGCTGGAAATGAGATGTTTGAGGACAATGTGTGGTGTGAGGTGGTTTGATCGAGTAAGTAACGTAAGGGTAAGAGAGATGTGTGGAAATAAAAAGAGTGTGGTTGAGATAGCAGAAGAGGGTGTTTTGAAATGGTTTGGGCACATGGAGAGAATGAGTGAGGAAAGATTGACCAAGAGGATATATGTGTCGGAGGTGGAGGGAACGGGGAGAAGTGGGAGACCAAATTAGAGGTGCAAAGATGGAGTGAAAAAGATTTTGTGTGATCGGGGCCTGAACATGCAGGAGGGTGAAAGGAGGGCAAGGCATAGAGTGAATTGGATAGATGTTGTATACCGGGATTGACGTGCGGTCAGTGGATTTAATCAGTGCATGTGAAGCGTCTGGGGTAAACCAAGGAAAGCTGTGTAGGTATGTATATTTGCGTGTGTGGACGAATGTATATACATGTGTATGGGGGTGGGTTGGGCCATTTCTTTCGTCTGTTTTCTTGCGCTTCCTCGCAAACCTGGGACACAGCGACAAAGCAAAAAAAGAAAAAAAAAAAAAAAATATATATATATATATATATATATATATATATATATATATATATATATATATATATATATGTATATATATATATATTCCCTGGGGATAGGGGAGAAAGAATACTTCCCACGTATTCCCTGCGTGTCGTAGAAGGCGACTAAAAGGGAAGGTAGCGGGGGGCTGGAAATCCTCCCCTCTCGTTTTTTTTTTTTTTTTTTTAATTTTCCAAAAGAAGGAACAGAGAAGAGGGCCAGGTGAGGATATTCCCTCAAAGGCCCAGTCCTCTGTTCTTAACGCTACCTCGCTATCGCGGGAAATAGCGAATAGTATGAAAAAAAAAAAAAAATATATATATATATATATATATATATATATATATATCATACAAACCTCCATCAGCTAGGATCGAACCCGGGACCCCTGTGAAAGAGTCAGGCATGCTAACGGCTAGGCTATGGGACTGTATATAGGAAACAACTATTCGAAATACTAAGTACTCGAATACCCTTCGTCTCACAATGGTGAGCAACGGGGTCTATACCGGTTATTTCCGAACAGACGCACATAGCCAGCTGATAGCGTTTTACCGAACCTAACTGTACAACGCGGAGGTATATGAATACGAATAAAGTGCATATGAACGCGCACCTTCATAGAACATACAAACCTCCAACAGCCAGGATCGAACCCGGTACCCCTGTGCAAGAGGCAGGCATGCTAACCGCGAGGCTATATATAGGAAACAACTATTCGAAATACTAAGTACTCGAATACCCTTCGTCTCACAATGGTGAACAACGGGGTCTATACCGGTTATTTCCGAACAGACGCACATAGCCAGCTGATAGCGTTTTACGGAACCTAATTGTACAACGCGGAGGTTTATGAATACGAATTCATTAAAATATATTATAAAAGGGTGTGACTGTATTGTTGACTGCTTGGTAAGGTTATTTAATGTATGTATGACTCAGGGGTTAGTGAGAGGACAAGAGCAGGGGAAGGAGTAGCAGTACTCCTGAAACAGGAGTTGTGGGAGTATGTGATAGAATGTAAGAAAGTGAATTCTCGATTAATATGGGTAAAACTGAAAGTTGATGGAGAGAGATGGGTGATTATTGGTGTATATGCCCCTGTGCATGAGAACAAAAAGATCATGAGGGGCAAATGTTTTGGGAGCAGCTGAATGACTGTGTTAGTGATTTTGATGCACGAGACCGGTTATAGTGATGGGTGATTTAAATGCAAAGGTGAGCAGATGTGGGAATAATTGGTATACATGGGGTGTTCAGTGTTGTAAATGGAAATGGTGAAGAGCTTGAATATTTATGTGCTGAAAAAGGACTTGTGATTGGGAATACCTGGTTTAAAAGCGAGATATCAATAAGTATACGTATGTGAGTAGGAGAGATGGCCAGAGAGCGTTACTGAATTACGTGTTCATTGACAGGCGCGCGAAAGAGAGACTTTTGGATGTCAATGTGCTGAGAGGTGCAACTGGAGGGATGTCTGATCGTTATCTTGTGAAGACTAAGGTGAAGATTTGTATGGGTTTTCAGAAAAGAAGAGTGAATGTTGGGGTGAAGAGGGTGGTGAGAGTAAGTGAGCTTGGGAAGGAGACCTGTGTGAGGAAGTACCAGGAGAGACTGAGTACAGAATGGAAAAAGGTGAGAACAATGGAAGTAAGGGGAGTGGGGGAGGAATGGAATGTATTTAGGGAATCAGTGATGGAGTGCGCAAAACATGCTTGTGGCATGAGAAGCGTGGGAGGTGGGTTGATTAGAAAGGGTAGTGAGTGGTGGGATGAAGAAGTAAGATTATTAGTGAAAGAGAAGAGAGAGGCATTTTGACAATTTTTGGAGGGAAAAAATGCAATTGAGTGGGAGATGTTAAAAAGAAGAGACAGAGGTCAAGAGAATGGTGCAAGAGGTGAAAAAGAGGGCAAATGAGAGTTGGGGTGAGAGAGTATCATTAAATTTTAGGGAGAATAAAAAGATGTTCTGGAAGGAGGTAAATAAAGTGCTAAGACAAGGGAGCAAATGGAAACTTCAGTAAAGGGCGCTAATGGGGAGGTGATAACAAGAAGTGTTGATGTGAGAAGGAGATGGAGTGAGTATTTTGAAGGTTTGTTGAATGTGTATGATGATAGAGTGGCAGATAAAGGGTGTTTTGGTCGAGGTGGTGTGCAAAGTGAGGGGGTTAGGGAAAATGATTTGGTAAACAGAGAAGAGGTAGTAAAAGCTTTGCGGAAGATGAAAGCCGGCAAGGCAGCAGGTTTGGATGGTATTGCAATGGAATCTATTGAAAATGGAGGTGACTCTAATGTTGACTGGTTGGTATGGTTATTTAATGTATGTATGACTCATGGTGAGGTGCCTGAGGATTGGCGGAATGCTTGCAGAGTGCCATTGTACAAAGGCAAAGGTGATAAGAATGAGTGCTCAAATTACAAAGGTATAAGTTTGTTGAGTATTCCTGGTAAATTATATGGGAGGGTATTGATTAGGAGGGTCAAGGCATGTACAGAGCATCAGATTAGGGGAGAGCAGTGTGGTTTCAGAAGTGGTAGAGGATGTGTGGATCAGGTGTTTGCTTTGAAGAATGTATGTGAGAAATACTTGGAAAACCAAATGGACTTGTATGTAGCATTTATGGATCTGGAGAAGGCATATGATAGAGTTGATAGAGATGCTCTGTGGAAGGTATTAAGAATATACAGCGTTGGTGGCTGATTCATGTGGGAAACTGCAGAAGCTGGTGACTGAGTTTGGTAAAGTGTGTGAAAGAAGAAAGTTAAAAGTAAATGTGAATAAGAGCAAGGTAATTAGGTACAGTAAGGTTGAAGGTCAAGTCAATTGGGAGGTAAGTTTGAATGGAGAAAAACTGGAGGAAGTAAAGTGTTTTATATATCTTGATCATAGGGTGGGGGACGGGACGAAAATCCTGGGAGCCTTGAAGAATGTGTGGAAGTCGAGAACATTATCTCGGAAAGCAAAAATGGGTATGTTTGAAGGAATAGTGGTTCCAACAATGTTGTATGGTTGCGTGGCGTGGGCTACGTATAGAGTTGTGCGCAGGAGGATGGATGTGCTGGAAATGAGATGTTTGAGGACAATGTGTGGTGTGAGGTGGTTTGATCGAGTAAGTAACGTAAGGGTAAGAGAGATGTGTGGAAATAAAAAGAGTGTGGTTGAGATAGCAGAAGAGGGTGTTTTGAAATGGTTTGGGCACATGGAGAGAATGAGTGAGGAAAGATTGACCAAGAGGATATATGTGTCGGAGGTGGAGGGAACGGGGAGAAGTGGGAGACCAAATTAGAGGTGCAAAGATGGAGTGAAAAAGATTTTGTGTGATCGGGGCCTGAACATGCAGGAGGGTGAAAGGAGGGCAAGGCATAGAGTGAATTGGATAGATGTTGTATACCGGGATTGACGTGCGGTCAGTGGATTTAATCAGTGCATGTGAAGCGTCTGGGGTAAACCAAGGAAAGCTGTGTAGGTATGTATATTTGCGTGTGTGGACGAATGTATATACATGTGTATGGGGGTGGGTTGGGCCATTTCTTTCGTCTGTTTTCTTGCGCTTCCCCGCAAACGCGGGACACAGCGACAAAGCAAAAAAAGAAAGAAAAAAAAAATATATATATATATATATATATATATATATATATATATATATATATATATATATATATATATATGTATATATATATATATTCCCTGGGGATAGGGGAGAAAGAATACTTCCCACGTATTCCCTGCGTGTCGTAGAAGGCGACTAAAAGGGAAGGTAGCGGGGGGCTGGAAATCCTCCCCTCTCGTTTTTTTTTTTTTTTTTTTTAATTTTCCAAAAGAAGGAACAGAGAAGAGGGCCAGGTGAGGATATTCCCTCAAAGGCCCAGTCCTCTGTTCTTAACGCTACCTCGCTATCGCGGGAAATAGCGAATAGTATGAAAAAAAAAAAAAAAAAAATATATATATATATATATATATATCATACAAACCTCCATCAGCTAGGATCGAACCCGGGACCCCTGTGAAAGAGGCAGGCATGCTAACGGCTAGGCTATGGGACTGTATATAGGAAACAACTATTCGAAATACTAAGTACTCGAATACCCTTCGTCTCACAATGGTGAGCAACGGGGTCTATACTGGTTATTTCCGAACAGACGCACATAGCCAGCTGATAGCGTTTTACCGAACCTAACTGTACAACGCGGAGGTATATGAATACGAATAAAGTGCATAAGAACGCGCACCTTCATAGAACATACAAACCTCCAACAGCCAGGATCGAACCCGGTACCCCTGTGCAAGAGGCAGGCATGCTAACCGCGAGGCTATATATAGGAAACAACTATTCGAAATACTAAGTACTCGAATACCCTTCGTCTCACAATGGTGAACAACGGGGTCTATACCGGTTATTTCCGAACAGACGCACATAGCCAGCTGATAGCGTTTTACGGAACCTAATTGTACAACGCGGAGGTATATGAATACGAATTCATTAAAATCTATTACAAAAGGGTGTGACTGTATTGTTGACTGCTTGGTAAGGTTATTTAATGTATGTATGACTCAGGGGTTAGTGAGAGGACAAGAGCAAGGGGAAGGAGTAGCAGTACTCCTGAAACAGGAGTTGTGGGAGTATGTGATAGAATGTAAGAAAGTGAATTCTCGATTAATATGGGTAAAACTGAAAGTTGATGGAGAGAGATGGGTGATTATTGGTGTATATGCCCCTGTGCATGAGAACAAAAAGATCATGAGGGGCAAATGTTTTGGGAGCAGCTGAATGACTGTGTTAGTGATTTTGATGCACGAGACCGGGTTATAGTGATGGGTGATTTAAATGCAAAGGTGAGCAGATGTGGGAATAATTGGTATACATGGGGTGTTCAGTGTTGTAAATGGAAATGGTGAAGAGCTTGAATATTTATGTGCTGAAAAAGGACTTGTGATTGGGAATACCTGGTTTAAAAGCGAGATATCAATAAGTATACGTATGTGAGTAGGAGAGATGGCCAGAGAGCGTTACTGAATTACGTGTTCATTGACAGGCGCGCGAAAGAGAGACTTTTGGATGTCAATGTGCTGAGAGGTGCAACTGGAGGGATGTCTGATCGTTATCTTGTGAAGACTAAGGTGAAGATTTGTATGGGTTTTCAGAAAAGAAGAGTGAATGTTGGGGTGAAGAGGGTGGTGAGAGTAAGTGAGCTTGGGAAGGAGACCTGTGTGAGGAAGTACCAGGAGAGACTGAGTACAGAATGGAAAAAGGTGAGAACAATGGAAGTAAGGGGAGTGGGGGAGGAATGGAATGTATTTAGGGAATCAGTGATGGAGTGCGCAAAACATGCTTGTGGCATGAGAAGCGTGGGAGGTGGGTTGATTAGAAAGGGTAGTGAGTGGTGGGATGAAGAAGTAAGATTATTAGTGAAAGAGAAGAGAGAGGCATTTTGACAATTTTTGGAGGGAAAAAATGCAATTGAGTGGGAGATGTAGAAAAGAAGAGACAGAGGTCAAGAGAATGGTGCAAGAGGTGAAAAAGAGGGCAAATGAGAGTTGGGGTGAGAGAGTATCATTAAATTTTAGGGAGAATAAAAAGATGTTCTGGAAGGAGGTAAATAAAGTGCTAAGACAAGGGAGCAAATGGAAACTTCAGTAAAGGGCGCTAATGGGGAGGTGATAACAAGAAGTGTTGATGTGAGAAGGAGATGGAGTGAGTATTTTGAAGGTTTGTTGAATGTGTTTGATGATAGAGTGGCAGATAAAGGGTGTTTTAGGTCGAGGTGGTGTGCAAAGTGAGGGGGTTAGGGAAAATGATTTGGTAAACAGAGAAGAGGTAGTAAAAGCTTTGCGGAAGATGAAAGCCGGCAAGGCAGCAGGTTTGGATGGTATTGCAATGGAATCTATTGAAAATGGAGGTGACTCTAATGTTGACTGGTTGGTATGGTTATTTAATGTATGTATGACTCATGGTGAGGTGCCTGAGGATTGGCGGAATGCTTGCAGAGTGCCATTGTACAAAGGCAAAGGTGATAAGAATGAGTGCTCAAATTACAAAGGTATAAGTTTGTTGAGTATTCCTGGTAAATTATATGGGAGGGTATTGATTAGGAGGGTCAAGGCATGTACAGAGCATCAGATTAGGGGAGAGCAGTGTGGTTTCAGAAGTGGTAGAGGATGTGTGGATCAGGTGTTTGCTTTGAAGAATGTATGTGAGAAATACTTGGAAAACCAAATGGACTTGTATGTAGCATTTATGGATCTGGAGAAGGCATATGATAGAGTTGATAGAGATGCTCTGTGGAAGGTATTAAGAATATACAGCGTTGGTGGCTGATTCATGTGGGAAACTGCAGAAGCTGGTGACTGAGTTTGGTAAAGTGTGTGAAAGAAGAAAGTTAAAAGTAAATGTGAATAAGAGCAAGGTAATTAGGTACAGTAGGGTTGAAGGTCAAGTCAATTGGGAGGTAAGTTTGAATGGAGAAAAAACTGGAGGAAGTAAAGTGTTTTATATATCTTGATCATAGGGTGGGGGACGGGACGAAAATCCTGGGAGCCTTGAAGAATGTGTGGAAGTCGAGAACATTATCTCGGAAAGCAAAAATGGGTATGTTTGAAGGAATAGTGGTTCCAACAATGTTGTATGGTTGCGTGGCGTGGGCTACGTATAGAGTTGTGCGCAGGAGGATGGATGTGCTGGAAATGAGATGTTTGAGGACAATGTGTGGTGTGAGGTGGTTTGATCGAGTAAGTAACGTAAGGGTAAGAGAGATGTGTGGAAATAAAAAGAGTGTGGTTGAGATAGCAGAAGAGGGTGTTTTGAAATGGTTTGGGCACATGGAGAGAATGAGTGAGGAAAGATTGACCAAGAGGATATATGTGTCGGAGGTGGAGGGAACGGGGAGAAGTGGGAGACCAAATTAGAGGTGCAAAGATGGAGTGAAAAAGATTTTGTGTGATCGGGGCCTGAACATGCAGGAGGGTGAAAGGAGGGCAAGGCATAGAGTGAATTGGATAGATGTTGTATACCGGGATTGACGTGCGGTCAGTGGATTTAATCAGTGCATGTGAAGCGTCTGGGGTAAACCAAGGAAAGCTGTGTAGGTATGTATATTTGCGTGTGTGGACGAATGTATATACATGTGTATGGGGGTGGGTTGGGCCATTTCTTTCGTCTGTTTTCTTGCGCTTCCTCGCAAACGCTGGGACACAGCGACAAAGCAAAAAAAGAAAAAAAAAAAAAATATATATATATATATATATATATATATATATATATATATATATATATATATATGTATATATATATATATTCCCTGGGGATAGGGGAGAAAGAATACTTCCCACGTATTCCCTGCGTGTCGTAGAAGGCGACTAAAAGGGAAGGTAGCGGGGGGCTGGAAATCCTCCCCTCTCGTTTTTTTTTTTTTTTTTTTTAATTTTCCAAAAGAAGGAACAGAGAAGTGGGCCAGGTGAGGATATTCCCTCAAAGGCCCAGTCCTCTGTTCTTAACGCTACCTCGCTATCGCGGGAAATAGCGAATAGTATGAAAAAAAAAAAAAAAATATATATATATATATATATATATATATATATATATATCATACAAACCTCCATCAGCTAGGATCGAACCCGGGACCCCTGTGAAAGAGTCAGGCATGCTAACGGCTAGGCTATGGGACTGTATATAGGAAACAACTATTCGAAATACTAAATACTCGAATACCCTTCGTCTCACAATGGTGAGCAACGGGGTCTATACCGGTTATTTCCGAACAGACGCACATAGCCAGCTGATACCATTTTACCGAACCTAACTGTACAACGCGGAGGTATATGAATACGAATAAAGTGCATATGAACGCGCACCTTCATAGAACATACAAACCTCCAACAGCCAGGATCGAACCCGGTACCCCTGTGCAAGAGGCAGGCATGCTAACCGCGAGGCTATATATAGGAAACAACTATTCGAAATACTAAGTACTCGAATACCCTTCGTTTCACAATGGTGAACAACGGGGTCTATACCGTTTATTTCCGAACAGACGCACATAGCCAGCTGATAGCGTTTTACGGAACCTAATTGTACAACGCGGAGGTTTATGAATACGAATTCATTAAAATCTATTACAAAAGGGTGTGACTGTATTGTTGACTGCTTGGTAAGGTTATTTAATGTATGTATGACTCAGGGGTTAGTGAGAGGACAAGAGCAGGGGAAGGAGTAGCAGTACTCCTGAAACAGGAGTTGTGGGAGTATGTGATAGAATGTAAGAAAGTGAATTCTCGATTAATATGGGTAAAACTGAAAGTTGATGGAGAGAGATGGGTGATTATTGGTGTATATGCCCCTGTGCATGAGAACAAAAAGATCATGAGGGGCAAATGTTTTGGGAGCAGCTGAATGACTGTGTTAGTGATTTTGATGCACGAGACCGGTTATAGTGATGGGTGATTTAAATGCAAAGGTGAGCAGATGTGGGAATAATTGGTATACATGGGGTGTTCAGTGTTGTAAATGGAAATGGTGAAGAGCTTGAATATTTATGTGCTGAAAAAGGACTTGTGATTGGGAATACCTGGTTTAACAAGCGAGATATCAATAAGTATACGTATGTGAGTAGGAGAGATGGCCAGAGAGCGTTACTGAATTACGTGTTCATTGACAGGCGCGCGAAAGAGAGACTTTTGGATGTCAATGTGCTGAGAGGTGCAACTGGAGGGATGTCTGATCGTTATCTTGTGAAGACTAAGGTGAAGATTTGTATGGGTTTTCAGAAAAGAAGAGTGAATGTTGGGGTGAAGAGGGTGGTGAGAGTAAGTGAGCTTGGGAAGGAGACCTGTGTGAGGAAGTACCAGGAGAGACTGAGTGCAGAATGGAAAAAGGTGAGAACAATGGAAGTAAGGGGAGTGGGGGAGGAATGGAATGTATTTAGGGAATCAGTGATGGAGTGCGCAAAACATGCTTGTGGCATGAGAAGCGTGGGAGGTGGGTTGATTAGAAAGGGTAGTGAGTGGTGGGATGAAGAAGTAAGATTATTAGTGAAAGAGAAGAGAGAGGCATTTTGACAATTTTTGGAGGGAAAAAATGCAATTGAGTGGGAGATGTTGAAAAGAAGAGACAGAGGTCAAGAGAATGGTGCAAGAGGTGAAAAAGAGGGCAAATGAGAGTTGGGGTGAGAGAGTATCATTAAATTTTAGGGAGAATAAAAAGATGTTCTGGAAGGAGGTAAATAAAGTGCTAAGACAAGGGAGCAAATGGAAACTTCAGTAAAGGGCGCTAATGGGGAGGTGATAACAAGAAGTGTTGATGTGAGAAGGAGATGGAGTGAGTATTTTGAAGGTTTGTTGAATGTGTATGATGATAGAGTGGCAGATAAAGGGTGTTTTAGTCGAGGTGGTGTGCAAAGTGAGGGGGTTAGGGAAAATGATTTGGTAAACAGAGAAGAGGTAGTAAAAGCTTTGCGGAAGATGAAAGCCGGCAAGGCAGCAGGTTTGGATGGTATTGCAATGGAATCTATTGAAAATGGAGGTGACTCTAATGTTGACTGGTTGGTATGGTTATTTAATGTATGTATGACTCATGGTGAGGTGCCTGAGGATTGGCGGAATGCTTGCAGAGTGCCATTGTACAAAGGCAAAGGTGATAAGAATGAGTGCTCAAATTACAAAGGTATAAGTTTGTTGAGTATTCCTGGTAAATTATATGGGAGGGTATTGATTAGGAGGGTCAAGGCATGTACAGAGCATCAGATTAGGGGAGAGCAGTGTGGTTTCAGAAGTGGTAGAGGATGTGTGGATCAGGTGTTTGCTTTGAAGAATGTATGTGAGAAATACTTGGAAAACCAAATGGACTTGTATGTAGCATTTATGGATCTGGAGAAGGCATATGATAGAGTTGATAGAGATGCTCTGTGGAAGGTATTAAGAATATACAGCGTTGGTGACTGATTCATGTGGGAAACTGCAGAAGCTGGTGACTGAGTTTGGTAAAGTGTGTGAAAGAAGAAAGTTAAAAGTAAATGTGAATAAGAGCAAGGTAATTAGGTTCAGTAGGGTTGAAGGTCAAGTCAATTGGGAGGTAAGTTTGAATGGAGAAAAACTGGAGGAAGTAAAGTGTTTTATATATCTTGATCATAGGGTGGGGGACGGGACGAAAATCCTGGGAGCCTTGAAGAATGTGTGGAAGTCGAGAACATTATCTCGGAAAGCAAAAATGGGTATGTTTGAAGGAATAGTGGTTCCAACAATGTTGTATGGTTGCGTGGCGTGGGCTACGTATAGAGTTGTGCGCAGGAGGATGGATGTGCTGGAAATGAGATGTTTGAGGACAGTGTGTGGTGTGAGGTGGTTTGATCGAGTAAGTAACGTAAGGGTAAGAGAGATGTGTGGAAATAAAAAGAGTGTGGTTGAGATAGCAGAAGAGGGTGTTTTGAAATGGTTTGGGCACATGGAGAGAATGAGTGAGGAAAGATTGACCAAGAGGATATATGTGTCGGAGGTGGAGGGAACGGGGAGAAGTGGGAGACCAAATTAGAGGTGCAAAGATGGAGTGAAAAAGATTTTGTGTGATCGGGGCCTGAACATGCAGGAGGGTGAAAGGAGGGCAAGGAATAGAGTGAATTGGATAGATGTTGTATACCGGGATTGACGTGCGGTCAGTGGATTGAATCAGTGCATGTGAAGCGTCTGGGGTAAACCAAGGAAAGCTGTGTAGGTATGTATATTTGCGTTTGTGGACGAATGTATATACATGTGTATGGGGGTGGGTTGGGCCATTTCTTTCGTCTGTTTTCTTGCGTTACCTCGAAAACGCGGGACACAGCGACAAAGCAAAAAAAGAAAAAAAAAAAAAAAAAAAAATATATATATATATATATATATATATATATATATATATATATATATATATATATATATATATATATATATATATATATATATATATATATATATATATATATATATATATATATATATATATATATAATCCCTTGGGATAGGGGAGAAAGAATACTTCCCACGTATTCCGTGCGTGTCGTAGAAGGCGACTAAAAGGGAAGGTAACGGGGGGCTGGAAATCCTCCCCTCTCGTTTTTTTTTTTTTTTTAATTTTCCAAAAGAAGGAACAGAGAAGAGGGCCAGGTGAGGATATTCCCTCAAAGGCCCAGTCCTCTGTTCTTAACGCTACCTCGCTATCGCGGGAAATAGCGAATAGTATGAAAAAAGAAAAAAAAAAAAAAAAATATATATATATATATATATATATATATATATATCATACAAACCTCCATCAGCTAGGATCGAACCCGGGACCCCTGTCAAAGAGTCAGGCATGCTAACGGCTAGGCTATGGGACTGTATATAGGAAACGACTATTCGAAATACTAAATACTCGAATACCCTTCGTCTCACAATGGCGAGCAACGGGGTCTATACCGGTTATTTCCGAACAGACGCACATAGCCAGCTGATAGCGTTTTACCGAACCTAACTGTACAACGCGGAGGTATATGAATACGAATAAAGTGCATATGAACGCGCACCTTCATAAAACATACAAACCTCCAACAGCCAGGATCGAACCCGGTACCCCTGTGCAAGAGGCAGGCTTGCTAACCGCGAGGCTATATATAGGAAACAACTATTCGAAATACTAAGTACTCGAATACCCTTCGTTTCACAATGGTGAACAACGGGGTCTATACCGTTTATTTCCGAACAGACGCACATAGCCAGCTGATAGCGTTTTACGGAACCTAATTGTACAACGCGGAGGTTTATGAATACGAATTCATTAAAATCTATTACAAAAGGGTGTGACTGTATTGTTGACTGCTTGGTAAGGTTATTTAATGTATGTATGACTCAGGGGTTAGTGAGAGGACAAGAGCAAGGGAAGGAGTAGCAGTACTCCTGAAACAGGAGTTGTGGGAGTATGTGATAGAATGTAAGAAAGTGAATTCTCGATTAATATGGGTAAAACTGAAAGTTGATGGAGAGAGATGGGTGATTATTGGTGCATATGCACCTAGGCATGAGAAGAAAGATCATGAGGGGCAAATGTTTTGGGAGCAGCTGAATGACTGTGTTAGTGATTTTGATGCACGAGACCGGGTTATAGTGATGGGTGATTTAAATGCAAAGGTGAGTAATGTGGCAGATGAGGGAATAATTGGTATACATGGGGTGTTCAGTGTTGTAAATGGAAATGGTGAAGAGCTTGAATATTTATGTGCTGAAAAAGGACTGGTGATTGGGAATACCTGGTTTAAAAAGCGAGATATCCATAAGTATACGTATGTATGTAGGAGATATGGCCAGAGAGCGTTATTGGATTACGTGTTAATTGACAGGCGCGCGAAAGAGAGACTTTTGGATGTCAATGTGCTGAGAGGTGCAACTGGAGGGATGTCTGATCGTTATCTTGTGAAGGCTAAGGTGAAGATTTGTATGGGTTTTCAGAAAAGAAGACTGAATGTTGGGGTGAAGAGGGTGGTGAGAGCAAGTGAGCTTGGGAAGGAGACCTGTGTGAGGAAGTACCAGGAGAGACTGATTACAGAATTTAAAAAGGTGAGAACAATGGAAGTAAGGCGAGTGGGGGAGGAATGGGATGTATTTAGGGAATCAGTGATGGAGTGCGCAAAGGATGCTTGTGGCACGAGAAGCGTGGGAGGTGGGTTGATTAGAAAGGGTAGTGAGTGGTGGGATGAAGAAGTAAGATTATTAGTGAAAGAGAAGAGAGAGGCATTTGGACGATTTTTGCAGGGAAAAAATGCATTTGAGTGGGAAATGTATAAAAGAAGAGACAGAGGTCAAGAGAAAGGTGTAAGGGGTGAAAAAGAGGGCAAATTAGAGTTGGGGTGAGAGAGTATCATTAAATTTTAGGGAGAATAAAAAGATGTTCTGGAAGTAGGTAAATAAAGTGCTAAGACAAGGGAGCAAATGGAAACTTCAGTGAAGGGCGCTAATGGAGAGGTGATAACAAGTAGTGATGTGAGAAGGAGATGGAGTGAGTATTTTGAAGGTTTGTTGAAAATGTTTGATGATAGAGTGGCAGATAAATGGTGTTTTGGTCGAGGTGGTGTGAAAAGTGAGGGGGTTAGGGAAAATATTTTGATTTGGTAAACAGAGAAGAGGTAGTAAAAGCTTTGCGGAAGATGAAAGCCGGCAAGGCAGCAGGTTTGAATGGTATTGCAGTGGAATCTATTGAAAATGGGGGTGACTGTAATGTTGACTGATTGGTATGGTTATTTAAAATATGTATGACTCACGGTGAGGTGCCTGAGGATTGGCGGAGTGCATGCACAGTGCCATTGTACAAAGGTAAAGGGGATAAGAGTGAGTGCTCAAATTACAGAGGTATAAGTTTGTTGAGTATTCCTGGTAAATTATAATGGGAGGGTATTGATTAGGAGGTTGAAGGCATGTACAGAGCATCAGATTAGGGGAGAGCAGTGTGGTTTCAGAAGTGGTAGAGGATGTGTGGATCAGGTGTTTGCTTTGAAGAATGTATGTGAGAAATACTTAGAAAAGCAAATGGAGTTGTATGTAGCATTTATGGATCTGGAGAAGGCATATGATAGAGTTGATAGAGATGCTCTGTGGAAGGTATTAAGAATATATGGTGTTGGAGGCAAGTTGTTGGAAGCAGTGAAAAATTTTTTTCGAGGATGTAAGGGATGTGTACGTGTAGGAAGAGAGGAAAGTGATTTGTTCTCAGTGAATGTAGGTTTGCGGCAGGGTTGTGTGATGTCTTCATGGTTGTTTCATTTGTTTATGGATCTGTTTGTTAGGGAGGTGAATGCAATAGTTTTGGAAAGAGGGGCAAGTATGAAGTCTGTTGGGGATGAGAGAGCTTGGGAAGTGAGTCAGTTGTTGTTCGCTGATGATACAGCGCTGGTGGCTGATTCATGTGAGAAACTGCAGAAGCTGGTGACTGAGTTTGGTAAAGTGTGTGAAAGAAGAAAGTTAAGAGTAAATGTGAATAAGAGCAAGGTTATTAGGTACAGTAGGGTTGAGGGTCAAGTCAATTGGGAGGTAAGTTTGAATGGAGAAAAACTGGTGGAAGTAAAGTGTTTTAGATATCTGGGAGTGGATCTGGCAGCGAATGGAACCATAGAAGCGGAAGTGAATCATAGGGTGGGGGAGAGGGCGAAAATCCTGGGAGCCTTGAAGAATGTGTGGACGTCGAGAACATTATCTCGGAAAGCAAAAATGGGTATGTTTGAAGGAATAGTGGTTCCAACAATGTTGTATGGTTGCGAGGCGTGGGCTATGGATAGAGTTGTGCGCAGGAGGGTGAAAATGCTGGAAATGATATGTTTGAGGACAATGTGTGGTGTGAGGTGGTTTGATCGAGTAAGTAATGTAAGGGTAAGAGAGATGTGTGGAAATAAAAAGAGCGTGGTTGAGAGAGCAGAAGAGGGTGTTTTGAAATGGTTTGGGCACGTGGAGAGAATGAGTGAGGAAAGATTGACCAAGAGGATATATGTGTCGGAGGTGGATTGAACGAGGAGAATTGGGAGACCAAAATGGAGGTGGAAAGATGAAGTGAAAAAGATTTTGAGTGATCGGGGCCTGAACATGCAGGAGGGTGAAAGGCGGGCAAGAAATAGAGTGAATTGGATCGATATGGTATACCGGGGTTGACGTGCTGTCAGTGGATTGAATCAGGGCATGTGACGCGTCTGGGGTAAACCATGGAAAGTTTTGTGATGCCTGGATGTGGAAAGGGAGCTGTAGTTTTCGAGCACTATTACATGACAGTTAGAGGGTGAGTGTGAACGAATTTGGCCTTTGTTGTCTTTTCCTAGCGCTACTTCGGACACATGAGGGGGAAGGGGGTCGTTATTTCGTGTGTTTTGAGGTGGCGATGGATATGAATAAAGGCACACAGTATGAATTATGTTCATGTGTATATATGTATATGTCTCTGTGTGTATATATATGTATACTTTGAGATGTACAGTCATGTATATTTGCGTGTGTGGACGTATATGCATGTACATGTTTATGTGGGTGGGATGGGGCATTCTTTCGTGTGTTTCCCTGCGCTACCTCGCTAACGCGGGAGACAACGACAAAGCAAATATATATATATATATATATATATAATTCTATTTCATTTGTATTATACTTTGTCGTTGACTCCTGCTCTAGGAAAGTAGCGCAAGGAAACAGACGAGAGAATGGCCCAACCCACCCACATGTTCATGTATGTACATGTGGAAGGAGGTGAATAAAGTGCGTATGACAAAGGAAAAAATGGGAACCTCAGTTAAGGGGACTAATGGGGAGGTGATAACAAGTAATGGTAATGTGAGAAGGAGATGGAGTAAGTATTTTGAAGAATTCTTGAATGCGTTTGATAATAGAGTGGAAGATATAGGATGTTTGGGTCGAGGTGGTGTGCAAAGTGAGAGGGTTAGGCAGAATGATATGGTAAACAGAGAAGAGGTATTAAAAGTTTTGCGGAAGATGAAAGCCTGCAAGCCATGGGGTTTGGGTGGTATTGCAGTGGAATTTATTAAAAAAGGGGGTGACTGTATTGTGACTGGTTGGTAAGGTTGTTTAAGGTATGTATGACTCATTATGAGGTGCCTGAGGATTGGCGGAATGCTTGCATAGTGCCATTGTACAAAGGCAAAGGGGATAAAAGTGAGTGCTCCAATTACAGAGGTATAAGTTTGTTGTGTATTCCTAGGAAAGTATATGGGAGGGTATCGATAGAGAGGGTGATGGAATGTACAGAGCATCAGATGGAGGAAGAGCAGTGTTGTTTCCGAAGTGGTTGACGATGTGTGGATCAGGTACTTGCTTTGAAGAGTATATGTGAGAAATACCTAGAAAAGCAAATAGATTTGTATGTAGCATTTATGAATCTGGAGAAGGCATATGATAGAGTTCATAGAGATGCTCTGTGGAAGGTATAAAGAATGTATGGTGTGGGATGCAGGTTTTTAGAAGCAGTGAAAAGTTTTTATCGCGGACGTAAGGCATGTGTACATGTACGAAGAGAGGAAAGTAATTGGTCCTCAGTAATTGTTGGTTTACGGCGGGGGTGTGTGATGTCTCTAAGGTTGTTTAATTTGTTTATGGATGGGGTTTTTAGGGAGGTGAATGCAAGAGTTTTGGAAAGAGGGGCAAGTGTGCAGTATTTAGTGGATGATAGAGCCTGGGAAGTAAGTCAGTTGTTGTTCGCTGATGATAGAGCGCTGGTGGCTGATTCGTGTGAGAAATTGCAGAAGCTGGTGATTGAGTTTGGAAAAGTGTGTGAAAGAAGAAAGCTGAGAGAAAATGTGAGTAAGAGCAAGGTTATTCAGCACAGTATTTTTGAGGGACAAGTCAACTGTGAGGTAATTTTAGATGGAGAAAAACTGGAGGAAGTGAAGTGTTTTAAATATCTGGGAGTGGATTTGGCAGCGGAAGGAACCATGGAAGCGGAAATGAACCACATGTTAGGGGAGGGGGCGAAAGTTCTGGTAGCGTTGAAGAATGTGTGGAAGTCTAAAACATTATCTCGGGAAACAAAAATGTGCATGTTTAAAGGAATAGTGGTTCCAACAATGTTATATGGTTGCGAGGCGTGTGCTATAAATAGAGTAGTGCGGAGGAGAGTGGATGTGCTGGAAATGAGATGTTTCCGGACAATATATGGTGCGAGTTGGTTTGATCGAGTAAGTAATGAAAGGGTGAGAGAGGTGTGTGGTAATAAAAAGAGAGCAGATGGTGGTGTTTTGACATGATTTTGTTACATGGAGAAAATGAGTGAGGAAAGATTGACCAAGAGGATATTTGTGTCAGAAGTGGAGGGAACGAGGAGAGGTGGGAGATCAAATTGGAGGTGGAAAGAGTTAGTGAAAAAGATTTTAAGTGATTGGGGCCCGAACGTGGTGGAGGGTGAAAGGCGTGAAAGGAATAGAGTGAATTGCAACGATGTGGTATACCGAGGTTGACCTGCTGTCAATGGATTGAGCCAGGGCGTTTGAAGCGTTTGATTTAAACCATGGAAAGTTCTGTGGGGCCTGGATGTGGAAAGGGAGCAATGGTTTGGATGAATTGTACATGACAGCTAGAGACTGAGTGTGAACGAATGTGGCCTTTGTTATCTTTTCCTAGCGCTACTTCGCGCACATGCGGGGAAGGGGGTTGTTATTTCATGTGTGGCGTGGTGGCGATGTGAATGAATAAAGGCAGACAGTATGAATTATGTGCATATGTGTATATGTATATATATATATATATATATATATATATATCATACAAACCTCCAACAGCCAGGATCGAACCCGGGACCCCTGCGCAAGAGGCAGGCATGCTAACCGTTAGGCTATGTGACTGTATATAGGAAACAACTATTCGAAATACTAAGTACTCGAATACCCTTCGTCTCACAATGGTGAGCAACGGGGTCTATACCGTTTATTTCCGAACAGACGCACATAGCCAGCTGATAGGGTTTTACCGAACCTAACTGTACAACGCGGAGGTATATGAATACGAATAAAGTGCATATGAACGCGCACCTTCATAGAACATACAAACTTCAAACAGCCAGGATCGAACCCGGGACCCCTGTGCAAGAGGTAGGCATGCTAACCGCGAGGCTAAGGTACTGTATATAGGAAACAACTATTCGAAATACTAAGTACTCGAATACCCTTCGTCTCACAATGGTGAGCAACGGGGTCTATACCGGTTATTTCCGAACAGAAGCACATAGCCAGCTGATAGCGTTTTACCGAACCTAACTGTACAACGCGGAGGTATATGAATACGAATTCATTAAAATTTATTAAAAAAGGGGGTGACTGTATTGTTGACTGGTTAGTAAGGTTATTTAAAGTATGTATGACTCATGGTGAGATGCCTGAGGATTGGGGGAATGCGTGCATAGTGCCATTGTACAAAGGCAAAGGGGATAAGAGTGAGTGCTCAAATTACAGAGGTATAAGTTTGTTGAGTATTCCTGGTAAATTATATGGGAGGGTATTGATTGAGAGGGTGAAGGCATGTGCAGAGCATCAGATAGGGGAAGACCTGTGTGGTTTCAGATGTGGTAGAGGATGTGTGGATCAGGTGTTTGCTTTGAAGAATGTATATGAGAAATACTTAGAAAAGGAAATGGATTTGTATTTAGCATTTATGGATCTGGAGAAGGCATATGATAGAGTTGATAGAGATGCTCTGTGGAAGGTATTAAGAATATATGGTGTGGGTGGCAAGTTGTTAGAAGCAGTGAAAAGTTTTTATCGAGGATGTAAGGCATGTGTACGTGTAGGAAGAGAGGAAAGTGATTGGTTCTCAGTGAATGTAGGTTTGCGGCAGGGGTGAGTGATGTCTCCATGGTTGTTTACTTTGTTTATGGATGGGGTTGTTAGGGAGGTGAATGCAAGAGTTTTGGAAGGAGTGGCAAGTATGAAGTCTGTTGTGGATGAGAGACCTTGGGAAGTGAGTCAGTTGTTGTTCGCTGATGATACAGCGCTGGTGGCTAATTCATGTGAGAAACTGCAGAAGCTGGTGACTGAGTTTGGTAAAGTGTGTGAAAGAAGAATGTTAAGAGTAAATGTGAATAAGAGCAAGGTTATTAGGTACAGTAGGGTTAAGGGTCAAGTCAATTGGGAGGTAAGTTTGAATGGAGAAAAACTGGAGGAAGTAAAGTGTTTTAGATATCTGGGAGTGGATCTGGCAGCGGATGGAACCATTGAAGCGGAAGTGAATCATAGGGTGGGGGAGGGGGCGAAAATCCTGGGAGCCTTGAAGAATTCGTGGAAGTCGGGAACATTATCTCAGAAAGCAAAAATGGGTATTTTTGAAGGAATAGTGGTTCCAACAATGTTGTATGGTTGCGAGGCGTGGGCAATGGATAGATTTGTGCTCAGGAATGTGGATGTGCTGGAAATGAGATGTTTGAGGACAATGTGTTGTGTGAGGTGGTTTGATCGAGTAAATAATGTAAGGGTAAGAGAGATGTGTGGAAATAAAATGAGCGTTGTTGAGAGAGCAGAAGAGGGTGTTTTGAAATGGTTTGGGCACATGGAGAGAATGAGTGAGGAAAGATTGACCAAGAGAGTATATATGTCAGAGATGGAGGGAACGAGGAGAAGTGGGAGACCAAATTGGAGGTGGAAAGATGGAGTGAAAAAGATTTTAAGTTGTCGGGTTCGAACATGAAAGAGGGTCAAAGGCGGGCAAGGAATAGAGTGAATTGGATCAATGTGGTATACCGGGGTTGACGTGCTGTCAGTGGATTGAATCAGGGCATGTGAAACGTCTGGGGTAAACCATGGAAGGCTGTATGGGGCCTGGATGTGGAAGGTGAACTGTGGTTTCCGGCATTATATCATGACAGCTGGAGACTGAGTGTGAACGAATGAGCCATTTGTTGTCTTTTCCTAGCGCTACCCCGCACACATGAAGGGGGAGAGGGATGATATTCCATGTGAAGCGAGGTGGCGATGGGAATGAATAGAGGTCGACAGTGTGAATTGTGTGCATGGGTATATATTTATGTCGGTGTGTGTATATATATGTGTACATTGAGATGTATAGTTATGTATATTTGCGTGTGTGGAAGTGTATGTATATACATGTGTATGGGGTAGGGTTGGGCCAATTCTTTCTTCTGTTTCCTTCCGCTACCTCGCAAACGCGGGAGACAGCGACAAAGCAAAATAAATAATAAAAAAAGAAATAAAATATATATATATATGGAAGGTATTAAGAATATATGGTGTGGGAGGCAAGCTGTTAGAAGCAGTGAAAAGTTTTTATCGAGGATGTAAGGCATGTGTACGTGTAGGAAGAGAGGAAACTGATTCGTTCTCAGTGAATGTAGGTTTGCGGCAGGGGTGTGTGATGTCTCCATGGTTGTTTAATTTGTTTATGGATGGGGTTCTTAGGAAGGTGAATGCAAGAGTTTTGGAAAGAGGGGCAAGTATGAAGTCTGTTGGGGATGAGAGAGCTTGGGAAGTAAGTCAGTTGTTGTTCGCTAATGATACAGCGCTAGTGGATGATTCATTTGAGAAACTGCAGAAGCTGGTGACTGAGTTTGGTAAAGTGTGTGAAAGAAGAAAGTTAGGAGTAAAAGTCAATAAGAGCAAAGTTATGAGGTACAGTAGGGTTGAGGGTCAAGTCAATTGGGAGGTAAGTTTGAATGGAGAAAAAGTAGAGGAAGTAAAGTGTTTTAGATATCTGGGAGTGGATCTGGCAGCGGATGGAACCAGGGAAGCGAAAGTGGATCATAGGATGGGGGAGGGGGCGAAAATTCTGGGAGCCTTGAAGAATGTGTGGAAGTCGAGAACATTATCTCGGAAAGCAAAAATGGGTATGTTTGAAGGAATAGTGGTTCCAACAATGTTGTATGGTTGCGAGGCGTGGGATATGGATAGAGTTGTGCTCAGGAATTTGGATGTGCTGGAAATGAGATGTTTGAGGACAATGTGTGGTGTGAGGTGGTTTGATCGAGTAAGTAATGTAAGGGTAAGAGAGATACGTGGAAATAAAAAGAGCGTGGTTGAGAGAGCAGAAGAGGGTGTTTTGAAATGGTTTGGGCACGTGGAGAAAATGAATGAGGAAAGATTGACCAAAAGGATATATGTGTCGGAGGTGGAGGGAACAAGGAGAAGTGGGAGACCATATTGGAAGTGGAAAGATAGAGTGAAAAAGATTTTGAGTGACCGGGGCCTGAACATGCAGGAGGGTGAAAGGAGGGCAAGGAATAGAGTAAATTGGATCGATGTGGTATACCGCGTTGACGTGCTGTCAGTGGATTGAATCAGGGTATGTGAAGCGTCTGGGGTAAACCAGGGATAGCTGTGTAGGTATGTATATTTGCGTGTGTGGGCGTATGTATATACATGTGTATGGGTGTGGGTTGGGCCATTTCTTTCGTCTGTTTCCTTGCGCTACCTCGCAAAAGCGAGAAACAGCAACAAAGCAAAAAAAAAAGAAAAAAAAAAAAAAAAATATATATATATATATATATATATATATATATATATATATATATATATATATATATATATATATATATATATATATATATATATATATATATATATATATATATATATATATATATATATATATATATATATATATACAGCGCTGGTGGCTGATTCATATGAGAAACTGCAGAAGCTGGTGACTGAGTTTGGTAAAGTGTGTGGAAGAAGAAAATTAAGAGTAAATGTGAATAAGAGCAAGGTTATTAGGTACAGTAGGGTTGAGGGTCAAGTCAATTGGGAGGTAAGTTTGAATGGAGAAAAACTGGAGGAAGTAAAGTGTTTTACATATCTGGGAGTGGATCTTTTAGCGGATGGACCCATGGAAGCAGAAGTAGATCATAGGTTGGGGGAGGGGGCGAAAATTCTGGGAGCCTTGAAGAATGTGTGGAAGTCGAGAACATTATCTCGGAAAGCAAAAATAGGCATGTTTTTAGGAATAGTGGTTCCAACAATGTTGTATGGTTGCGAGGTGTGGGCTATGGATAGAGTTGTGCGCAGGAGGATGGATGTGCTGGAAATGAGATGTTTGAGGACAATGTCTGGTGTGAGGTGGTTTGATCGAGTAAGTAACGTAAGGGTAAGAGAGATGTGTGGAAATGAAAAGAGCCTGGTTGAGAGAGCAGAAAAGGATGTTTTAAAATGGTTTGGGCTCATGGAGAGAATGAGTGAGGAAAGATTGACCAAGAGGATATATGTGTCGGAGGTGGAGGGAACGAGGAGAACTGGAAGACCAAATTGGAGGTGGAAAGATGGAGTGAAAAAGATTTTGTGTGATCGGGGCCTGAACATGCAGGAGGGTGAAAGGAGGGCAAGGAATAGCGTGAATTGGATAGATGTGGTATACCGGGGTTGACGTGCTGTCATTGGATTGAATCAGGGCATGTGAAACGTCTGGGGTAAACCATGGAAAGCTGTGTGTTTATGTATATTTGCGTGTGTGGACGTATCTATATACATTGTGTATGGACGCGGGTTGGGCCATTTCTTTCGTCTGCTTCCTTGAGCTACCTCGCAAACGCAGGAGACAGCGATAAAGAAAAAAACAAATATATATATATATATATATATATATATATATATATATATATATATATATATATATATATATATATATATATATATATATATATATATACATATATAAATATATATATATATATATATATATATATATATATATATATATATATATATATATATATATATATATATATATATATATATATATATATATATATATATATATATATATATATTCGTATTCATATAGCTCCGCGTTGTACAGTTAGGTTCGGTATAACGCTATCAGCTGGCAATGTGTTCTTTTCGGAAACAACCGATAGACCCCGTTTCTCACCATTGTGAGACGAAGGGTATTCGAGTACTTAGTATTTCGAATAGTTGTTTCCTATTATACAGTCCCTTAGCCTTGCGGTTAGCATGCCTTCCTCTTGCACAAGGGGTCCCAGGTTCGACCGTGGCTGTTGGAGGTTTGTATGTTCTATGAAGGTGCGCGTTCATATACACTTTATTCGTATATATATATATATATATATATATATATATATATATATATATATATATATATATATTCCCTGCGTGTCGTAGAAGGCGACTAAAAGGGGAGGGAGCGGGGGGCTGGAAATCCTCCCCTCTCTCTCTTTTTTTTTTTTTTTTTTAATTTTCCAAAAGAAGGAACAGAGGGGGCCAGGTGAGGATATTCCAAAAAAGGCCCAGTCCTCTGTTCTTAACGCTACCTCGCTATCGCGGGAAATGGCGAATAGTATGAAAAAAAAAAAATATATATATATATATATATATATATATATATATATATATTTTCCCTGGGGATAGGGGAGAAAGAATACTTCCCACGTATTCCCTGCGTGTCGTAGAAGGCGACTAAAAGGGGAGGGAGCGGGGGGCTGGAAATCCTCCCCTCTCGTTTTTTTTTAATTTTCCAAAAGAGGGAACAGAGAATTGCGCCAGGTGAGGGTATTCCCTCAAAGGCCCAGTCCTCTGTTCTTAACGCTACCTCGCTAATGCGGGAAATGGCGAATAGTTTGAAAGAAAGAAAGATATATACATATATATATATATATATATATATATATATATATATATATATATATATATATATATATATATGTATATATATATATATATATATATATATATATATGTATATATATATTATATATATATGTATAATATATATATATATATATATATATATATATATATATATATATATATATATATATATATATATATATTTTTTAGCTTTGTCGCCGTCTCCCGCATTTGCGAGGTAGCGCAAGGAAACAGACGAAAGAAATGGCCCAACCCACCCCCATACACATGTATATAAATACGTCCACACAGGCAAATATACATACCTACACAGCTTTCCATGGTTTACCCCAGACGCTTCACATGCCTTGATTCAATCCACTGACAGCACGTCAATCTCGGTATAACACATCGAACCAATTCACTCTATTCCTTGCTCTCCTTTCAACCTCCTGCATGTTCAGGCCCCGATCACACAAAATCTTTTTCACTCCATCTTTCCACCTCCAATTTGGTCTCCCACTTCGCCTCGTTCCCTCCACCTCCGACACATATATCTTCTTGGTCAATCTTTCCTCACTCATTCCCTCCATGTGCCCAAACAATTTCAAAACACCCTCTTCTGCTCTCTCAACCACGCTCTTTTTATTTCCACACATCTCTCTTACCCCTACGTTACTTACTCGATCAAACCACCTCACACCACACATTGTTCTCAAACATCTCATTTCCAGCATATCCATCCTCCCGCGCACAACGCTATCCATAGCCCACGCCTCGCAACCATACAACATTGTTGGAATCACTATTCCTTAAAACATACCCATTTTTGCTTCCAAACATTCTTCAAGGCTCCCAGGATTTTCGTCCCCTCCCCCACCCTATGATCCACTTCCGCTTCCATGGTTCCATCCGCTGACAGATCCACTCCCAGATATCTAAAACACTTTACTTCCTCCAGTTTTTCTCCGTTCAAACTTACCTCCCAATTGACTTGACCCTCAACACAGCTGTACATAATAACCTTGCTCTTATTCGCATTTTCTCTTAACTTTCTTCTTTCACATAATTTACCAAACTCAGTCACCAGCTTCTGCAGTTTCTCACATGAATCAGCCACCAGCGCTGTATCATCAGCGAACAACAACTGACTCACTTCCCAAGCTCTCTCATCCACAAAAGACTTCATACTTGCCCCTCTTTCCAAAACTCTTGCATTCAATTCCCTAACAACCCCATCCACAAACAAATTAAACAACCATGGAGACATCACACACTCCTGCCGCAAACCTACATTCACTGAGAACCAATCTCTTTCCTCTCTTCCTACACGTACACATGCCTTACATCCTCGATAAAAACTTTTCACTGCTTCTAACAACTTGCCTCCCACACCATATATTCTTAATGCCTTGCACAGAGCATCTCTGTCAACTCTATCATATGCCTTCTCCAGATCCATAAATGCTACATACAAATCCATTTGCTTTTCTAAGTATTACTCATATACATTCTTCAAAGCAAACACCTGATGCACACATCCTCTACCACTTATGAAACCACACTGCTCTTCCCCAATCTGATGCTCTGTACATATATATATATATATATATATATATATATATATATATATATATATATATATATATATATATATATATATATATATATATATATATTTTTTTTTTTTTTTTTTTTATACTTTGTCGCTGTCTCCCGCGTCTGCGAGGTAGCGCAAGGAAACAGACGAAAGAAATGGCCCAACCCCCCCCCCCATACACATGTACATACACAAGTCCACACACGCAAATATACATACCTACACAGCTTTCCATGGTTTACCCGGACGCTTCACATGCCTTGGTTCAATCCACTGACAGCACGTCAACCCCTGTATACCACATCACTCCAATTCGCTCTATTTCTTGCCCTCCTTTCACCCTCCTGCATGTTCAGGCCCCGATCACACAAAATCCCTTTCACTCCATCTTTCCACCTCCAATTTGGTCTCCCTCTTCTCCTCGTTCCCTCCACCTCCGACACATATATCCTCTTGGTCAATCTTTCCTCACTCATTCTCTCCATGTGCCCAAACCATTTCAAAACACCCTCTTCTGCTCTCTCAACCACGCTCTTTTTATTTCCACACATCTCTCTTACCCTTACGTTACTTACTCGATCAAACCACCTCACACCACACATTGTCCTCAAGCATCTCATTTCCAGCACATCCATCCTCCTGCTCACAACTCTATCCATAGCCCACGATTCGCAACCATACAACATTGTTGGAACCACTATTCCCTCAAACATACCCATTTTTGCTTTCCGGGATAATGTTCTCGACTTCCACACATTTTTCAAGGCTCCCAAAATTTTCGCCCCCTCCCCCACCCTATGATCCACTTCCGCTTCCATGGTTCCATCCGCTGACAGATCCACTCCCAGATATCTAAAACACTTCACTTCCTCCAGTTTTTCTCCATTCAAACTCACCTCCCAATTGACTTGACCCTCAACCCTACTGTACCTAATAACCTTGCTCTTATTTACATTTACTCTTAACTTTCTTCTTCCACACACTTTACCAAACTCAGTCACCAGCTTCTGCAGTTTCTCACATGAATCCACCACCAGCGCTGTATCATCAGCGAACAACAACTGACTCACTTCCCAAGCTCTCTCATCCCCAACAGACTTCATACTTGCCCCTCTTTCCAAAACTCTTGCATTTACCTCCCTAACAACCCCATCCATAAACAAATTAAACAACCATGGAGACATCACACACCCCTGCCGCAAACCTACATTCACTGAGAACCAATCACTTTCCTCTCTTCCTACACGTACACATGCCTTACATCCTCGATAAAAACTTTTCACTGCTTCTAACAACTTGCCTCCCACACCATATATTCTTAATACCTTCCACAGAGCATCTCTATCAACTCTATCATATGCCTTCTCCAGATCCATAAATGCTACATACAAATCCATTTGCTTTTCTAAGTATTTCTCACATACATTCTTCAAAGCAAACACCTGATCCACACATCCTCTACCACTTCTGAAACCACACTGCTCTTCCCCAATCTGATGCTCTGTACATGCCTTCACCCTCTCAATCAGTACCCTCCCATATAATTTACCAGGAATACTCAACAAACTTATACCTCTGTAATTTGAGCACTCACTCTTATCCCCTTTGCCTTTGTACAATGGTACTATGCACGCATTCCGCCAATCCTCATGTACCTCACCATGAGTCATACATACATTAAATAACCTTACCAACCAGTCAACAATACAGTCACCCCCTTTTTTAATAAATTCCACTGCAATACCATCCAAACCTGCTGCCTTGCCGGCTTTCATCTTCCGCAAAGCTTTTACTACCTCTTCTCTGTTTACCAAATCATTTTCCCTAACCCTCTCACTTTGCACACCACCTCGACCCAAACACCCTATATCTGCCACTCTGTCATCAGACACATTCAACAAACCTTCAAAATACTCATTCCATCTCCTTCTCATATCACCACTACTTGTTATCACCTCCCCATTTGCGCCCTTCACTGAAGTTCCCATTTGCTCCCTTGTCTTACGCACCCTATTTACCTCCTTCCAGAACATCTTTTTATTCTCCCTAAAATTTACTGATAGTCTCTCACCCCAACTCTCATTTGCCCTCTTTTTCACCTCTTGCACCTTTCTCTTGATATATATATATATATATATATATATATATATATATATATATATATATATATATATATATATATATATATATATATATATATATATATATATATATATATATATAAATATATATATATATATATATATATATATATATATATATATATATATATATATATATATATATATATATATATATATATATATATATATATATATATATATATATATATATATATATATATATATATATATATATATATATATTTTTTTTTTTTTTTTTTTTTTTTTTTATACTTTGTCGCTGTCTCCCGCAGTTGCGAGGTAGCGCAAGGAAACAGACGAAAGAAATGGCCCAACCCCCCCCCCATACACATGTACATACACACGTCCACACACGCAAATATACATACCTACACAGCTTTCCATGGTTTACCCCAGATGCTTCACATGCCTTGATTCAATCCACTGACAGCACGTCAACCCCTGTATACCACATCGCTCCAATTCACTCTATTCCTTGCCCTCCTTTCACCCTCCTGCATGTTCAGGCCCCGATCACACAAAATCTTTTTCACTCCATCTTTCCACCTCCAATTTGGTCTCCCTCTTCTCCTCGTTCCCTCCACCTCCGACACGTATATCCTCTTGGTCAATCTTTCCTCACTCATTCTCTCCATGTGCCCAAACCATTTCAAAACACCCTCTTCTGCTCTCTCAACCACGCTCTTTTTATTTCCACACATCTCTCTTACCCTTACGTTACTTACTCGATCAAACCACCTCACACCACACATTGTCCTCAAACATCTCATTTCCAGCACATCCATCCTCCTGCGCACAACTCTATCCATAGCCCACGCCTCGCAACCATACAGCATTGTTGGAACCACTATTCCTTCAAACATACCCATTTTTGCTTTCCGAGATAATGTTCTCGACTTCCACACATTTTTCAAGGCTCCCAAAATTTTCGCCCCCTCCCCCACCCTATGATCCACTTCCGCTTCCATGGTTCCATCCGCTGACAGATCCACTCCCAGATATCTAAAACACTTCACTTCCTCCAGTTTTTCTCCATTCAAACTCACCTCCCAATTGACTTGACCCTCAACCCTACTGTACCTAATAACCTTGCTCTTATTCACATTTACTCTTAACTTTCTTCTTTCACACACTTTACCAAACTCAGTCACCAGCTTCTGCAGTTTCTCACATGAATCAGCCACCAGCGCTGTATCATCAGCGAACAACAACTGACTCATTTCCCAAGCTCTCTCATCCCCAACAGACTTCATACTTGCCCCTCTTTCCAGGACTCTTGCATTTACCTCCCTAACAACCCCATCCATAAACAAATTAAACAACCATGGAGACATCACACACCCCTGCCGCAAACCTACATTCACTGAGAACCAATCACTTTCCTCTCTTCCTACACGTACACATGCCTTACATCCTCGATAAAAACTTTTCACTGCTTCTAACAACCTGCCTCCCACACCATATATTCTTAATACCTTCCACAGAGCATCTCTATCAACTCTATCATATGCCTTCTCCAGATCCATAAATGCTACATACAAATCCATTTGCTTTTCTAAGTATTTCTCACATACATTCTTCAAAGCAAACACCTGATCCACACATCCTCTACCACTTCTGAAACCGCACTGCTCTTCCCCAATCTGATGCTCTGTACATGCCTTCACCCTCTCAATCAATACCCTCCCATATAATTTACCAGGAATACTCAACAAACTTATACCTCTGTAATTTGAGCACTCACTCTTATCCCCTTTGCCTTTGTACAATGGCACTATGCACGCATTCCGCCAATCCTCAGGCACCTCACCATGAGTCATACATACATTAAATAACCTTACCAACCAGTCAACAATACAGTCACCCCCTTTTTTAATAAATTCCACTGCAATACCATCCAATCCTGCTGCCTTGCCGGCTTTCATCTTCCGCAAAGCTTTTACTACCTCTTCTCTGTTTACCAAATCATTTTCCCTAACCCTCTCACTTTGCACACCACCTCGACCAAAACACCCTATATCTGCCACTCTGTCATCAGACACATTCAACAAACCTTCAAAATACTCATTCCATCTCCTTCTCACATCACCACTACTTGTTATCACCTCCCCATTTACGCCCTTCACATATATACATATATATATATATATATATATATATATATATATATATATATATATATATATATATATATATATATATATATATATATATATATATATATATATATATATATATATATATATATATATATCTATACATATATATATATATATATATATATATATATATATATATATATATATATATATATATATGTATATGTATATATATATATATATATATATATATATATATATATTTTTTGCAGGGAAAAAATGCAATTGAGTGGGAGAAGTATAAAAGAAAGAGACAGGAGGTCAAGAGAAAGGTGCAAGAGGTGAAAAAAAGGGCAAATGAGAGTTGGGGTGAGAGACTATCAGTAAATTTTAGGGAGAATAAAAAGATGTTCTGGAAGGAGGTAAATAGGGTGCGTAAGAGAAGGGAGCAAATGGGAACTTCAGTGAAGGGCGTAAATGGGGAGGTGATAACAAGTAGTGGTGATGTGAGAAGGAGATGGAATGAGTATTTTGAAGGTTTGTTGAATGTGTCTGATGACAGAGTGGCAGATATAGGGTGTTTTGGTCGAGGTGGTGTGCAAAGTGAGAGGGTTAGGGAAAATGATTTGGTAAACAGAGAAGAGGTAGTAAAAGCTTTGCGGAAGATGAAAGCCGGCAAGGCAGCAGGTTTGGATGGTATTGCAGTGGAATTTATTAAAAAAGGGGGTGACTGTATTGTTGACTGGTTGGTAAGGTTATTTAATGTATGTATGACTCATGGTGAGGTGCCTGAGGATTGGCGGAATGCGTGCATAGTGCCATTGTACAAAGGCAAAGGGGATAAGAGTGAGTGCTCAAATTACAGAGGTATAAGTTTGTTGAGTATTCCTGATAAATTATATTGGAAGATATTGATTAAGAGGGTGAAGGCATGTACAGAGCATCAGATTGGGGAAGAGCAGTGTGGTTTCATAAGTGGTAGAGGATGTGTGCATCATGGTGTTTTGACAAGAAAATAGTGAAATTGGAGAGAAATGTAACTTAGACATTTAAGCTTATTGATACAGTGTTTAAATTGATGAGAACTGCTATTGACGTTTGTGTAAATAAGTTATACATTTCCTTTTTCCATAGCCAGAGGTTGAACCATGATGTGACATTCATCTTTTTCATTCATTTCAAGCTAGAAGTTTCAGTTTTCTAAATTGTTTCTTACATTTTTCATATGTATATATATGTATGTGTCTGTGTGTGTATATGTGCGTATGTATGTGTATGTGTGTGTATGTGTATATGTATGTATATATGTATATTATCCCTGGGGATAGGGGTGAAAGAATACTTCCAACGTATCTAGCATTTATGGATCTGGAGAAGGCATATGATAGAGTTGATAGAGATGCTCTGTGGAAGGTATTAAGAATATATGGTGTGGGAGGAAAGTTGTTAGAAGCAGTGAAAAGTTTTTATCGAGGATGTAAGGCATGTGTACGTGTAGGAAGAGAGGAAAGTGATTGGTTCTCAGTGAATGTAGGTTTGCGGCAGGGGTGTGTGATGTCTCCATGGTTGTTTAATTTGTTTATGGATGGGGTTGTTAGGGAGGTAAATGCAAGAGTCTTGGAAAGAGGGGCAAGTATGAAGTCTGTTGGGGATGAGAGAGCTTGGGAAGTGAGTCAGTTGTTGTTCGCTGATGATACAGCGCTGGTGGCTGATTCATGTGAGAAACTGCAGAAGCTGGTGACTGAGTTTGGTAAAGTGTGTGGAAGAAGAAAGTTAAGAGTAAATGTGAATAAGAGCAAGGTTATTAGGTACAGTAGTGTTGAGGGTCAAGTCAATTGGGAGTTGAGTTTGAATGGAGAAAAACTGGAGGAAGTGAAGTGTTTTAGATATCTGGGAGTGGATCTGGCAGCGGATGGAACCATGGAAGCGGAAGTGGATCATAGGGTGGTTGAGGGGGCGAAAATTCTGGGGGCCTTGAAGAATGTGTGGAAGTCGAGAACATTATCTCGGAAAGCAAAAATGGGTATGTTTGAAGGAATAGTGGTTCCAACAATGTTGTATGGTTGCGAGGCGTGGGCTATGGATAGAGTTGTGCGCAGGAGGATGGATGTGCTGGAAATGAGATGTTTGAGGACAATGTGTGGTGTGAGGTGGTTTGATCGAGTGAGTAACGTAAGGGTTTAAGAGATGTTTGGAAATAAAAAGAGCCTGGTTGAGAGAGCAGAAGAGGGTGTTTTGAAGTGGTTTGGGCACATGGAGAGAATGAGTGAGGAAAGATTGACCAAGAGGATATATGTGTCGGAGGTGAAGGGAACGAGGAGAAGAGGGAGACCAAATTGGATGTGGAAAGATGGAGTGAAAAAGATTTTGTGTGATCGGGGCCTAAAAAAATTTGCGGAAAGGGTGAAAGGAGGGCAGGATTAGAGTGATTGGAAGGTTATTTTTTAAAACTGGTTGTCGTGCTTTTCATGGATTGAATCAGGGCTGTGAAGCGTCTTGGGTAAACCAGGGAAAGCGTGTAGGTATGTATATTTGCGGTGTGTGGACGTTGGTATTTACATGTGTATGGGGGGGGGGGGGGGTTGGGCCTTTCTTTCGTCTTTTTCCCTTTTGGCCTACCGCAAACTAAAATTTTAGTTATTTATTATATAAATATTTTTAAAATATTTTATATATATATATATATTTATTTTTTTATTATAATATATTATTTATTATATATATAGGACTCGTTGGGGTTGTCTTTAAAAGTGTGTGGATTTTTAAAAAAGAAGTTAAAAGGGAATTTTGGTATTATTTTTTTTAGAGGAACCTGGGGTGTTTGGCTCTGAGGAAAAAAGAAGCTCAAGGGATAAAAGGGAAAAGGGGGTTTGGGGAACGTTTGGGAGTAAAAACAGGGGGTTTAAATGAGGGACAAGAGCAGGGAAGGGTTAGCAGACTCATGAAAAAAGAGTTTTTGGGAGTATGTGATAGGAAGAAAAAAGTAATTATCGATTGATATTGGTAAAACTGAAAAATTGTTTGGGGAGAGATGGGGGTTATTGGTGCATAGGCACCCGGGAATGAGAAGAGAAAGATCTGAGGGGCAAATGATTTGGGAAAAGGTGAATGGGTGTTTTTGGTTTTGTTCCAAGACCGGGGGTTTTTAGTGTGGGCATTTGAATGCAAATTTTTTATTGGGCAGTTGAGGAATAATTGGAATTTCAAAGGGGTGTTCAGTGTTGTAAAGGAAATGGTTTAAGGTTGAAGATTTATGTGCTGAAAAGGACTGGTGATTGGGAAAGCCCCGGTTTAAAAGAGTGGTGATATCGTTTGGTGTGTGGTGGGGTGGCGCCAGGAATAGATGAGGGAAAGCGAATATGACTATGTACATGTGTATGTATCTGTTTATATGTATGTGTATGGGCATATATGTGTGTACATGAGTGGATGGGTCTTCCTTTGTCTGTTTCCTACCGCTTCCTTGCTGACGTAGGAAACGACGATCAAGTATAGTAAATAAATGGCACACACACACACACACACACACACACACACACACACACACACACACACACACACACACACACACACACACACACACACCACACACACACACTCACACACACACACACCACACACACACACACACTCACACACACACACACCATACTTGATAATCATTTCTCATTTTAGCAAGGTAGCCTCAGATGAAGAAAGGCTTCATTTGCTTATATCCATTCTTTAGCTATTGTGTGATGCTCTAAAACCACAGCCCCTATCCACAACCAGGCCCTGCTGACCTTTCCATAGCTTCCGTTAGGTGCTTCACATGCCCTGGTTCAGTCCATTAGCAGCACATTTACCCTATCATATTGCATCATTCTACTTCACTTAATTTCATGAATGCCTTTCTCCCAGTCCCATCCCCCACAAAACAACAGTGACAAGTCATGTAATGCCCTTCATATATTTCAGCATACAGGGACCTAAATCATCTAGAAGAAAGGAAACCCCATTCAAAAGTAGCTCACTCAATAAGTCAAATACACCATTTGTGACTTTCACTGAAACCCATAGTGAAGACCATGTAAATGGTTAGGTATGGATTCTAAACTACAACCTGTACTAGTGCCACAGAACTAGAAGCTCATGTGGAGGAGTTGGACTTTATATAGTAGATACACTTATAACAACATAGTTTCTGAACTCCTCAAATGTTATCAAAGAAGCACTCATTGTTAAGGTTGAAAACCCAAAGCTGATCATTGCATTAATCTTTAGATCACCAGATGCAAAACCTTAAGAATTTATAGAACAAGAAAGAAACATAGAATCATTTCATGACCTCCTAAGGAACCCAGTCTCCAAATATACTTGTTATAGGAGACTTTAACTTACCACAGATTAAATGGAAACAGGCAGGAAATATCACAGTAGTTGAAATTGCTAAACCTGGAAGCAGCTCAAATGAGCACTGGCAGAAAAGAGAGTTATTCAGACTATGTGAAAAGTTTCCCCCTCAACCAACAAATAGCAAAACCAACCTGAGGAAATAACATTTTGGACAATCTTTACAAATAACTTGGACCCAATATGTGATATTACTATCTGAACATCCCAATAACTTATCTCAAACCTAGATGAAATAAAAACAAGCTTGTATGCTGAAATATCTAGTCAGGACACAAGTAACAGTGGAAGTGTTTTCACTAATTTCAGTTTTATAAGGGAAAGGGATAAACTGGAAGGATGTGGTTAGAGATGTTTTTAACACAATGGGAAATCCTGCTAAGTACCAAAGCATAGGGGAATGTGTAAGTGACATGACCGTTTTGATACTCCAAACATGCAACAAACATAAACAAGTGAGAAGAAGGCACAAAAGGTTTAGATTAGAATATGAATTATTTGCTCTTTACAGCTGGCAGGGGAAAAAAATCAGACCCAAAGGAGCAACAGCTCGCCCAGCTAAGGAAGGAAACCTACTATGTAAATTATCAGACATAGAACATAAACTAGAAATGTTACATGAAACACAGGAAAAAGAAGAATAAGCCAGTAATGAAATAAGAAATAACCCAAAATACTTTTACTTGTATGCAAAATGCAATCCAGGACCACACACTCCATTAGCATGTAAAACAGAAGGTACTTATTTTTACAGACAATTGCTTAGAGATGAATGAGATTCTGAAAAGGCAGCATGAATTACTATTCATTGAGCCAAAATCTGCTTTGAAGATGAATTGACCCAACAGACTTTTTCCTAAAAAGTAATCCACCAAGTGTACATGTAGCAGATATCACCACCTCAACACAGTATTTTGAAGTGCTGTTGAAATCATGCCTATGCAATGAGCCCCAGGCCTGGATTCATTTAACTTCATAAAGAAATACAAAACGTAAAGAAATGCAAAACACTTCTATGGATGGGGTTGTTAGGGAGGTAAATGCAAGAGTTTTGGAAAGAGGGGCAAGTATGAAGTCTGTTGGGGATGAGAGAGCTTGGGAAGTGAGTCAGTTGTTGTTCGCTGATGATACAGCGCTGGTGGCTGATTCATGTGAGAAACTGCAGAAGCTGGTGACTGAGTTTGGTAAAGTGTGTGGAAGAAGAAAGTTAAGAGTAAATGTGAATAAGAGCAAGGTTATTAGGTACAGTAGGGTTGAGGGACAAGTCAATTGGGAGGTGAGTTTGAATGGAGAAAAACTGGAGGAAGTGAAGTGTTTTAGATATCTGGGAGTGGATCTGGCAGCGGATGGAACCATGGAAGCGGAAGTGGATCATAGGGTGGGGGAGGGGGCGAAAATTCTGGGGGCCTTGAAGAATGTGTGGAAGTCGAGAACATTATCTCGGAAAGCAAAAATGGGTATGTTTGAAGGAATAGTGGTTCCAACAATGTTGTATGGTTGCGAGGCGTGGGCCATGGATAGAGTTGTGCGCAGGAGGATGGATGTGCTGGAAATGAGATGTTTGAGGACAATGTGTGGTGTGAGGTGGTTTGATCGAGTGAGTAACGTAAGGGTAAGAGAGATGTGTGGAAATAAAAAGAGCGTGGTTGAGAGAGCAGAAGAGGGTGTTTTGAAGTGGTTTGGGCACATGGAGAGGATGAGTGAGGAAAGATTGACCAAGAGGATATATGTGTCGGAGGTGGAGGGAGCAAGGAGAAGAGGGAGACCAAATTGGAGGTGGAAAGATGGAGTGAAAAAGATTTTGTGTGATCGGGGCCTGAACATGCAGGAGGGTGAAAGGAGGGCAAGGAATAGAGTGAATTGGAGCGATGTGGTATACCGAGGTTGACGTGCTGTCAGTGGATTGAATCAAGGCATGTGAAGCGTCTGGGGTAAACCATGGAAAGCTGTGTAGGTATGTATATTTGCGTGTGTGGACGTATGTATATACATGTGTATGGGGGGGGTTGGGCCATTTCTTTCGTCTGTTTCCTTGCGCTACCTCGCAAACGCGGGAGACAGCGACAAAGTATAAAAAAAAAAAAAAAAACCTAGTAAGAGTACTAAATATCCACTTGAGAAAAAGTCTGTATTCTGGCATCATTCCTAACTTGAAACAAACCTATATTGCCCTATTCCACAAATATGAAAGCAAAGCAGTCCCAAAAGCTAATGACCAATAGTGTTAACATGGAACATCATTAAAATCTTAATAAGAGTCGTATGAGGCAAGCTGACAGAATTTATAGAAGAGAACAATCTACATGACCCTGGAAAACATGGTTGAAGGTCTGAAATATGTAAATAATGCTGATGTGATTTACATTGATGTTACAAAAGCATTTGACAAATGTGACCATGGTTTCAAAACACATAGAACATGAAAGATGGGAACAACTGGAAAAATTTGGAGGTAGATGTAAGACTATATAACAAATAGATTACAAAACATACTTGTAAACAATGCCATCTCCAGTACCTCCATGGTGAAAAACTATGTCCCAAGGAACTATACTTGAACCCCACTTGCTCTTCATTCTGATATCTGGTATTGACAGACATGAGCCACAGTTTCACATCTTCCTATGCAGATGAAACAAGAATAAGTTTGAAAACCACACTGATTGAAGATGTTAGAAGGGTACAAAGAGACATAAGCAAAGTCTTTTACTGGGCAACTGAGAACAACACACTTTTCATGAAATGAAGACATATGAAAATGAAGACAAATGAAGACCTAGAGTTGTGTTATCTAATGGTCTAACTTTCAGTAAACACAACAAAGAAGTGGTTGCCTCTTGTAGAAGGGTGGCATCCTGAATCCTGCTGACCTTCAAGATGAGTAGAAACATCAATTTTGATATTTATCAGAGAGCTAATTCATTCACACATTGAAGATTGTTATGTCCAAATTATCCTTCAAGTCAAGCAAAGTTGCAGAATTAGAAAATGTTCTAAAATCTTTCTCAGCCCAAATTGATGTGTTAAAGGACCTGAATTACTGGGAACATCTGAAATCTCTGAGGCTCTACTCCCTGGAACACAGACAAGAGAGGTGTATCGTCAGCTATACCTGGAAAGTCCTAGAAAGTATGGTTCCCAACTATATTCGGAAATATCTAATTAGCATGACAGGCATGGGAGGCTTTGTAGAATACTGCCTTTGAAACCCAAAGGTGCAGTATGCACAAAAAGAGAGAACACCTGAAACATCTGGGGCCCAAGACTCTGAAACACTGTGTCAGCTACCATCAGAAACAGGATGGGATTCACAGTATAAAAGTGCAGTAGCCAAGAACCATCTTGGGCTGTAGGATTGAAGACCCCAAAGACTTCACCAGGTATACCTGGGTCTTCTACTCCCACAACCTGGGCTGGGCATAGGCAGTTGGATTGGGTCGCTGGTCAACCAAGCTGTTGCCAACCGTAGCCCAACTGGCTCATATATCTCCCACAGCCTGGCTGGTATAGTACTCTTTGTAGGTACTTGTCCAGTGCTTTCATAGACTTCTTTACTTTTTACATCTCATGCTGTTTTTGATGATAGTAGGCAAGATGTTAAAGAGTCTTGGGCCCCAAACGTTTTAACATATTCTCTCATTTTGTGCGTATTACTTCTTTGGATTAGTGTCTATCTGGGAAGTGGTTTCTGATGGATGTATGTCTAGTGGGTTGGAGTTTAAGACTGAATTAGGAAGTTGGTTGTTTTGTGCTTGTTGGGTGTATTCATTATAAAGGTGTTGTGTCAGAATTATGTTTGTTAAGGGTGGGAGATCTGTGATTATGGGTTACCAAAGAATAAGGCTGGCTTAAACTTTACATTCCTACTTGGGGGTTGGTGGTCAGTTATGTAGAGTGCCAAAGATTGTGAGATGGAACTGTGTAGGGGAGTTTCTTTACTTCTTTTTGAGGATCTGTGTTTGTAATTGCTAGGCAGCCATTAATTGTTCTTAGTGCATTATTTTGTTTGTTGGGGGAATTTTTTTCTTGTCCAAATCTTGTGCCAGTTAGTTTATGTGTTGCTCATGTTGATGTTGATGTTCAGTGTGAATGTCGTGTATATTGTATGTGGTGCCTAGAATGGATGGTGTTTTGTTCGATGGGAGTGACTAGAGGATGCAAGCTAGATTCATGTCTGTCTAGGGTTAAAAGCATGAGTGAAGACTTCTATGGAGATGCAGGCATTCTTTCAGGGTGAGTCATTGTTCAAACTTTTTTAGTGGTGCTGTATGTTTGATGTTGCTACTTTGGTTTCAGGGTGATATGATGTGATTGTGAGGTGTTATGCTTAGGAAAGAACTTTCATACTGAGGCTTGTCTTAGGGAATGGGAGGTAATGTAGAAAGAGATTGAAGAAAGTTGGAGTTGGAGAAAGAACTGCTTCTTGGAGAACTGCATTGTAGGGTATAAATGTTGTAAGGATGAAGCCATGGCAGCCAGCTATGAAATTGGCCAGCCCCCTTTTTTCAGTATTAAGGAGGGTAATGTTATTTTTTGTGTGAGGATGTACCAGGGGACAGTGTCAAATGCTTTTCTGATGTCTGTTGCTGCTAGTACTCAGTGGGAGAGAGGTTTTGGTTGGTTGAATCCATGGAAGATATGTTGTGATAGATGTGTGGATTTTGTGTTTGCGTTGAAGAATATGTGTCAGAAATGATAAGAAAAACAGATGGATTTGTATGTAGCATTTATGTATCTGGAGAAGGCGTATGATAGGGTTGATAGAGATGCTTTGTGGAAGATTTAAGAGTACATGGTGTGGGAGGTAAGTTGCTAGAAGCTGTGAAATTTTTTTTACCAAGTATGTAAGGCATGTGTATAAGTAGGCAGAGAGGAGAGTGATTGGTTTCCAGTGAATGTTGGTTTGTGGCAGGGGTGTGTTGTCCCCATGGTTGTTTAATTTGTTTATGGATTGGGTGGTTAGGAAGGTAAATGCAAGAGTTTTGGAGGGAGGGGCAAGTATGCAGTCTGTTAGGGATGAGAGGGCCTGGGAAGGGAGTCAGTTGTTGTTTGCCGACGATACAGCTCTAGAGGCTCATTTGTGTGAAAACTGCAGAAGTTGGTGACTCAGTTTGGAAGAGTGTGCAAAAGGAGAAAGCAGAGAGTAAATGTGAGTAAGAGCAAGGTTATTAGGTTCTGTAGGGGTGAGGAACAAATTAACTGGGAAGTGAGTTTGGATGGAGAAAAATTGGAGGAGTGAAGTGTTTTAGATATCTGGGAGTGAACTTAGCAACAGATGGAACCATGGAAGCAGAAGTGAGTCACTGGGTGGGAAGGGAGCGAAGATTATGGGAGCAATGAAGAATGTGTGGAAAGACAGAATGTTATCCCGAGAGCAAAAATTGGTATGTTTGAAGGGATAGTATTTCCCACAATGTTATATGGTTGAGAGGCATGGGCTGTAGATAGGGTTGTACGGAGGAGGCTTTATGTGTTGGAAATGAAATGTTTGAGGACAGTATGTGGTTTGAGGTGGTTTGATCGATTAAGTGATTAAAGGGTTAGAGAGATGTGTGGAAATAAGAAGAGTGTGGTTGAGAGAGCAGAAAAGGGTGTGTTGAAATGGTTTGGACATATGAATAGAATGAGTGAGGAAAGATTGATAAAGAGGATGGATGTGTCAGCAGTAGAGGGATTAAGGAGAAGCGGGAGACCAAATTGGAGGAGGAAGAGCGGAGTGAAAAAGATTTTGAGCAATCGGGGCCTGAACATACATGAGGGTGAGAGATGTGCAAGGAATAGAGTGAATTGGAATGATATGGTATACCAGGGTCAACGTGCTGTCAATGGACTTAACCAGGGCATTTGAAGTGTCTTGGGTAAACCATGGAAAGATCTGTTGAGCCTGGAAGTGGATAGGGAGCTATGGTTTTCATGCATTACACATGACAGCTAGAGACTGAGTGGGAATGAGTGTAGCCTTTTTTTGTCTGTTTTACTGGCACTACCTGGCTGAAGCAGGGGGTAGCGATGCCGTTTCCTGTGGGGTGGGTAGCGACAGGAATGGTTGAAGGCAAGCAGGAATGAATAAGTACATGTGTATATATGTATATGTCTGTGTGTGTGTTAAGTATATGTATGTATATGTGCATGTGTGGGCATTTATGTATATATATCTGTACATGACTGGATGGGCCATTCTTCATATTTCCTGGCACTACTTCGTTGATTTGGGAAACAGCAATTATGTATAATAAAAAAAGAATATATATATATATATATATATATATATATATATATATATATATATATATATATATATATATATATATATATATATATTTTTTTTTTTTTTTTTTTTTCATACTATTCGCCATTTCCCGCGATAGCGAGGTAGCGTTAAGAACAGAGGACTGGGCCTTTGAGGGAATATCCTCACCTGACCCCCTTCTCTCTTCCTACTTTTGGAAAAAAAAAAAAAAAGAAAATATATATATATATATATATATATATATATATATATTTTTTTTTTCTTTTTTTTTTTGCTTTGTCGCTGTCTCCCGCGTTTGCGAGGTAGCGCAAGGAAACAGACGAAAGAAATGGCCCAACCCACCCCCATACACATGCCTTGATTCAATCCACTGACAGCACGTCAACCCCGGTATACCACATCGCTCCAATTCACTCTATTCTTTGCCCTCCTTTCACCCTCCTGCATGTTCAGGCCCCGATCACACAAAATCTTTTTCACTCCATCTTTCCACCTCCAATTTGGTCTCCCTCTTCTCCTCGTTCCCTCCACCTCCGACACATATATCCTCTTGGTCAATCTTTCCTCACTCATTCTCTCCATGTGACCAAACCATTTCAAAACACCCTCTTCTGCTCTCTCAACCACGCTCTTTTTATTTCCACACATCTCTCTTACCCTTACGTTACTTACTCGATCAAACCACCTCACACCACACATTGTCCTCAAACATCTCATTTCCAGCACATCCATCCTCCTGCGCACAACTCTATCCATAGTCCACGCCTTGCAACCATACAGCATTGTTGGAACCACTATTCCTTCAAACATACCCATTTTTGCTTTCCGAGATAATGTTCTCGACTTCCACACATTCTTCAAGGCTCCCAGAATTTTCGCCCCCTCCCCCACCCTATGATCCACTTCCGCTTCCATGGTTCCATCCGCTGCCAGATCCACTCCCAGATATCTAAAACACTTCACTTCCTCCAGTTTTTCTCCATTCAAACTCACCTCCCAATTGAATTGACCCTCAACCCTACTGTACCTAATAACCTTGCTCTTATTCACATTTACTCTTAACTTTCTTCTTTCACACACTTTACCAAACTCAGTCACCAGCTTCTGCAGTTTCTCACATGAATCAGCCACCAGCGCTGTATCATCAGCGAACAACAACTGACTCACTTCCCAAGATCTCTCATCCCCAACAGACTTCATACTTGCCCCTCTTTCCAAAACTCTTGCATTCACCTCCCTAACAACCCCATCCATAAACAAATTAAACAACCATGGAGACATCACACACCCCTGCCGCAAACCTACATTCACTGAGAACCAATTTCACTTTCCTCCCTTGGATTGCGCAAAAGATGCTTGTGGCATGAGAAGAGTGGGAGGTGGGTTGATTAGAAAGGGTAGTGAGTGGTGGGATGAAGAAGTAAGAGTATTAGTGAAAGAGAAGAGAGAGGCATTTGGACGATTTTTGCAGGGAAAAATGCAATTGAGTGGGAGACGTATAAAAGAAAGAGACAGGAGGTCAAGAGAAAGGTGCAAGAGGTGAAAAAAAGGGCAAATGAGAGTTGGGGTGAGAGAGTATCATTAAATTTTAGGGAGAATAAAAAGATGTTCTGGAAGGAGGTAAATAAAGTGCGTAAGACAAGGGAGCAAATGGGAACTTCAGTGAAGGGCGCAAATGGGGAGGTGATAACAAGTAGTGGTGATGTGAGAAGGAGATGGAGTGAGTATTTTGAAGGTTTGTTGAATGTGTTTGATGATAGAGTGGCAGATATAGGGTGTTTTGGTCGAGGTGGTGTGCAAAGTGAGAGGGTTAGGGAAAATGATTTGGTAAACAGAAGAAGTAGTAAAAGCTTTGCGGAAGATGAAAGCCGGCAAGGCAGCGGGGTTGGATGGTATTGCAGTGGAATTTATTATAAAAGGGGGTGACTGTATTGTTGACTGGTTGGTAAGGTTATTTAATGTATGTATGGCTCATGGTGAGGTGCCTGAGGATTGGCGGAATGCGTGCATAGTGCCATTGTACAAAGGCAAAGGGGATAAGAGTGAGTGCTCAAAGTAAAAAAAAAAAAAAAAAAAAAAAAAAAAAAAAAAAAAAAGTTTGTTGAGTATTTCTGGTAAATTATATGGGAGGGTATTGATTGAGAGGGTGAAGGCATGTACAGAGCATCAGATTGGGGAAGAGCAGTGTGGTTTCAGAAGTGGTAGAGGATGTGTGGATCAGGTGTTTGCTTTGAAGAATGTATGTGAGAAATACTTAGAAAAGCAAATGGATTTGTATGTAGCATTTATGGATCTGGAGAAGGCATATGATAGAGTTGATAGAGATGCTCTGTGGAAGGTATTAAGAATATATGGTGTGGGAGGCAAGTTGTTAGAAGCAGTGAAAAGTTTTTATCGAGGATGTAAGGCATGTGTACGTGTAGGAAGAGAGGAAAGTGATTGGTTCTCAGTGAATGTAGGTTTGCGGCAGGGGTGTGTGATGTCTCCATGGTTGTTTAATTTGTTTATGGATGGGGTTGTTAGGGAGGTGAATGTAAGAGTTTTGGAAAGAGGGGCAAGTATGAAGTCTGTTGGGGATGAGAGATCTTGGGAAGTGAGTCAGTTGTTGTTCGCTGATGATACAGCGCTGGTGGCTGATTCATGTGAGAAACTGCAGAAGCTGGTGACTGAGTTTGGTAAAGTGTGTGAAAGAAGAAAGTTAAGAGTAAATGTGAATAAGAGCAAGGTTATTAGGTACAGTAGGGTTGAGGGTCAAGTCAATTGGGAGGTAAGTTTGAATGGAGAAAAACTGGAGGAAGTAAAGTGTTTTAGATATCTGGGAATGGAGCTGGCAGCGGATGGAACCATGGAAGCGGAAGTGAATCATAGGGTGGGGAAGGGGGCGAAAATTCTGGGAGCCTTGAAGAATGTTTAGAAGTCAAGAACATTATCTCGGAAAGCAAAAATGGGTATGTTTGAAGGAATAGTGGTTCCAACAATGTTGTATGGTTGCGAGGCGTGGGCTATGGATAGAGTTGTGCGCAGGAGGGTGGATGTGCTGGAAATGAGATGTTTGAGGACAATGTATGGTGTGAGGTGGTTTGATTGAGTAAGTAATGTAAGGGTAAGAGAGATGTGTGGAAATAAAAAGAGCGTGGTTGAAAGAGCAGAAGAGGGTGTTTTGAAATGGTTTGGTCACATGGAGAGAATGAGTGAGGAAAGATTGACCAAGAGGATATATGTGTCGGAGGTGGAGGGAATGAGGAGAAGTGGGAGACCAAATTGGGGGTGGAAAGATGGAGTGAAAAAGATTTTGTGTGATTGGGGCCTGAACATGCAGGAGGGTGAAAGGCGTGCAAAGAATAGAGTGACTTGGAACGATGTGGTATACCGGGGTCGACGTGCTGTCAGTGGACTGAACTAGGGCATGTGAAGCGTTTAGGGTGAACCATGGAAAGTGTGTGGGGCCTGGATGTGGAAAGGGAGCTGTGGTTTCGGTGCATTACATGACAGCTAGAGACTGAGTGTGAACGAATGTGGCCTTTGTTGTCTTTTCCTAGCGCTACCTCGCACACATAAGGGGGGAGGGGGTTGTTATTCCATGTGTGGCGAGGTGGCGATGGGAACAAATAAAGGCAGACTATGAATTGTGTACATGTGTATATATGTATATGTCTGTGTGTGTATATATATGTGTACATTGAGATGTATAGGTATGTATATTTGCGTGTGTGGACGTGTATGTATATACATGTGTATGTGGGCGGGTTGGGCCATCCTTTCATCTGTTTCCTTGCACTACCTCGCTAACGCGGGAGACCGACAAAGCAAAATAATAATAATAATAATAATATATATATATATTTTTCTTTTTGCTTTGTCGCTGTCTCCCGCGTTTGCGAGGTAGCGCAAGGAAACAGACGAAAGAAATGGCCCAACCCACCCCCATACACATGTATATACATACGTACACACACGTAAATATACATACCTACACAGCTTTCCATGTTTACCCCAGATGCTTCACATGCCTTGATTCAATCCACTGACAGCACGTCAACCCCGGTATACCACATCGCTCCAATTCACTCTATTCCTTGCCCTTCTTTCACCCTCCTGCATGTTCAGGCCCCGATCACACAAAATCTTTTTCACTCCATCTTTCCACCTCCAATTTGGTCTCCCTCTTCTCCTCGTTCCCTCTACCTCCGACACATATATCCTCTTGGTCAATCTTTCCTCACTCATTCTCTCCATGTGCCCAAACCATTTCAAAACACCCTCTTCTGCTCTCTCAACCACGCTCTTTTTATTTCCACACATCTCTCTTACCCTTACGTTACTTACTCGATCAAACCACCTCACACCACACATTGTCCTCAAACATCTCATTTCCAGCACATCCATCCTCCTGCGCACAACTCTATCCATAGCCCACGCCTCGCAACCATACAACATTGTTGGAACCACTATTCCTTCAAACATACCCATTTTTGCTTTCCGAGATAATGTTCTTGACTTCCACACATTCTTCAAGGCTCCCAGAATTTTTGCCCCCTCCCCCACCCTATGATCCACTTCCGCTTCCATGGTTCCATCCGCTGCCAGATCCACTCCCAGATATCTAAAACACTTCACTTCCTCCAGTTTTTCTCCATTCAAACTCACCTCCCAATTGACTTGACCCTCAACCCTACTGTACCTAATAACCTTGCTCTTATTCACATTTACTCTTAACTTTCTTCTTTCACACACTTTACCAAACTCAGTCACCAGCTTCTGCAGTTTCTCACATGAATCAGCCACCAGCGCTGTATCATCAGCGAACAACAACTGACTCACTTCCCAAGCTCTCTCATCCCCAACAGACTTCATACTTACCCCTCTTTCCAAAACTCTTACATTCACCTCCCTAACAACCCCATCCATAAACAAATTAAACAACCATGGAGACATCACACACCCCTGCCGCAAACCTACATTCACTGAGAACCAATCACTTTCCTCTCTTCCTACACGTACACATGCCTTACATCCTCGATAAAAACTTTTCACTGCTTCTAACAACTTGCCTCCCACACCATATATTCTTAATACCTTCCACAGAGCATCTCTATCAACTCTATCATATGCCTTCTCCAGATCCATAAATGCTACATACAAATCCATTTGCTTTTCTAAGTATTTCTCACATACATTCTTCAAAGCAAACACCTGATCCACACATCCTCTACCACTTCTGAAACCACACTGCTCTTCCCCGATCTGATGCTCTGTACATGCCTTCACCCTCTCAATCAATACCCTCCCATATAATTTACCAGGAATACTCAACAAACTTATACCTCTGTAATTTGAGCACTCACTCTTATCCCCTTTGCCTTTGTACAATGGCACTATGCACGCATTCCGCCAATCCTCAGGCACCTCACCATGAGTCATACATACATTAAATAACCTTACCAACCAGTCAACAAAGTATAATAATATAAATAAATATAATATAAATATAATAATATAAATAAAATAATATATGTGTGTGTGTGTGTGTGTCTGTGTGTGTGTGTGAGTGCAAGAAAGCTGGCACCTAAATATGCCTCTAAACATGCATGCACAATACATACACAAAAAGCACTATAAAGTAACACATAGTACGTAATTTTCTTGCATAAAGTTGGATTTACTTTTGCATAATTGACAAGTTAGGAAATGTTAATCATGTTTCATGTAACACATATCGTTTTTCAAATCCTGCAATTAAAAAGTTTTAACAAATGTTCCCGTTTAGTTTGCATACAGGCTTACATGCAGAAACAAAAATGCTGAGTACCTGAGGTCTAAAGTTTGGCTGAATATTGCTTATATGAACAAAAGGCTGATACGAAAATAAATTATATAAAGTAATATATCAAGTAGTCTCACCTCTTCAAACTGTTTACCTAATGAACTGGGACAATGTGTATTACTACACCAGATATTCATATTTTGAATATGATGTTTTTAAGTCTCACCACACTTTAAGACAATGGGTGCACCATCAAAACTTTATGATAGCATCTACCCAAGCATGTACCACAGGTGCTTCTACATCCAATGTTCCACTCAACACTATCCAACATGGTTGACAATGTAGCCCTTCGTCCATATAACTAGTTTGTTCATGGACTATTGCCAAAGGTACTAATAACCCTTCTAACGATGTTGCTCCCTCTAAATGCCATAATTGGCTTAATATTTGGGTAGCCTATAAAAATGCCTTCCCAACACCTCATAACAAATACCCAAGTAATGATGAACATACTTGTAGAGAGCCTTATAATGATTCATTAGCAAAAACAATTGCCCTTCTGTTTTACCTATGAATCTATGAGATATGATCACAGGTATGATAGAAAAAACAGAATGAGAATATATTTGTAAGAGGGATGCTCTATGGTGAAGAAGCAAGACATGGTGGGCCTGATGTCTAAGTTAGGTGCAGAGCTATGGATAAACTCAATAATATTCTAATACGAAGCCATAACAAGAATCACTGGGATAAATCCAGCAAATATTACTCATACTCAGGGAGCGGGGGGCTGGAAATCCTCCCCTCTTGTTTTTTTTTGTTTTTCTCAAAGAAGGAACAGAGAAAGGGGCCAGATGAGGATATTCCCTCAAAGGCCCAGTCCTCTGTTCTTAACGCTACCTCGCTAACACGGGAAATGGCGAATAGTATGAAAGAAAGAAAGATTACTCATATTAAATCACTTATGTCCATATGGTCCTACTTCTGGTAATACTATAGTTTCAGAATAACTTAAGCCAGGGTTTAGTTAAAAAAACTAACTGTTGATAATCAACAGAGATACAATGGTACACTTAGGAGTCTGGATATGATTCTGCTGAGAAACCTTTCCCCAAGAAGAGATAAGACTAATACATCAAGAACTAAACAACTTGTGGCAATATTGTCAGTTCCAAAAGCTTTTAATATTAAACTAAAAGAATAACAACGAAATCACTCTAAATGAAATTCAATCATTAATATGTCTGTTCATTCAGAAACTTTATTAAATAGAAAATAATGAGTATTGCTAACCTAGGAGAATAATAGCATATTCAAAACCTGTGCACTTGAAAGTTTCTGCAATCATGGATATCTGTCACAAGAATATTTAAATCTTAAAAACCTAGTTGGAGAAGATCACTTCTTATGTTCACTAAGATGCCATGGGAACAAAGAGAATTCCTATCACTCACAAACCCAAGAAATTCTATACCTGGATGAAGTGTAAAGTGGTATCATGGTTATACAAAAAAATTTCTGACTTTTTCCAAGTAGCTGAGAGAGATATGCAATATATGGAAATGTAATGAAATATAACACTAGGTCCAGTTTTGGGAAGATCTAGTGTGTGTGTGCATGTGGAACATCTAGTGTGATGGGTGTTATAATGTGCATGAAGGACATATATATTTTTCTTTTTCTTTCAAGTTATTCGCCATTTCCTGCATTAGCGAGATAGCATTAAGAACAGAGGACTGGGGCTTTGAGGGAATATCCTCACCTGGCCCCCTTCTCTGTTCCTTCTTTTGGAAAATGAAAAAAAAAAAAAAAAGAGAGGGGAGGATTTCCAGCCCCTGCTCCCTCCCCTTTTAGTCGCCTTCTACGACACGTAGGGAATAAGAGTTAAGAGTAAATGTGAATAAGAGCAAGGTTATTAGGTACAGTAGGGTTGAGGGTCAAGTCAATTGGGAGGTAAGTTTGAATGGAGAAAAACTGGAGGAAGTAAAGTGTTTTAGATATCTGGGAGTGGATCTGGCAGCGGATGGAACCATGGAAGCAGAAGTGGATCATAGGGTGGGGGAGGGGGCGAAAATCCTGGGAGCCTTGAAGAATGTGTGGAAGTCGAGAACATTATCTCGGAAAGCAAAAATGGGTATGTTTGAAGGAATAGTGGTTCCAACAATGTTGTATGGTTGCGAGGCGTGGGCTATGGATAGAGTTGTGCGCAGGAGGGTGGATGTGCTGGAAATGAGATGTTTGAGGACAATGTGTGGTGTGAGGTGGTTTGATCGAGTAAGTAATGTAAGGGTAAGAGAGATGTGTGGAAATAAAAAGAGCGTGGTTGAGAGAGCAGAAGAGGGTGTTTTGAAATGGTTTGGGCACATGGAGAGAATGAGTGAGGAAAGATTGACCAAGAGGATATATGTGTCGGAGGTGGAGGGAACGAGGAGAAGTGGGAGACCAAACTGGAGGTGGAAAGATGGAGTGAAAAAGATTTTGTGTGATCGGGGCCTGAACATGCAGGAGGGTGAAAGGAGGGCAAGGAATAGAGTGAATTGGATCGATGTGGTATACCAGGGTTGACGTGCTGTCAGTGGATTGAATCAGGGCATGTGAAGCGTCTGGGGTAAACCATGGAAAGCTGTGTAGGTATGTATATTTGCGTGTGTGGACATGTATGTATATACATGTGTATGGGGGTGGGTTGGGCCATTTCTTTCGTCTGTTTCCTTGCGCTACCTCGCAAACGCGGGAGACAGCGACAAAGCAAAAAATATATATATATATATATATATATATATATATATATATATATATATATATATATATATATATATATGTATATATATATATGTATATATATATATTTTTTGCTGTCTCCCGCGTTTGCGAGGTAGCGCAAGGAAACAGACGAAAGAAATGGCCCAACCCACCCCCAGACACATGTAGATACATACACATCCACACACGCAAATATACATACCTATACATCTCAATGTACACATATATATATACACACACAGACATATATATATATACACATGTACATACTTCACACTGTCTGCCCCTACTCACCCCCATCACCACCCCGCCACGCACGTAATAACATCCCCCTCCCCCTCATGTGCGCAAGGCAGCGCCAGGAAAAGACAACAAAGGCCCCATTCGCTCACACTCAGTCTCCAGCTGTCATGCAATAAGACCCGAAACCACAGCTCCCTTTCCACATCCAGGCCCCACAGAACTTTTCATGGTTTACCCCATATATATATATATATATATATATATATATATATATATATATATATATATATATATATCAGATTGGGGAGGAGCAGTGTGGTTTCAGAAGTGGTAGAGGATGTGTGGATCAGGTGTTTGCTTTGAAGAATGTATGTGAGAAATACTTAGAAAAGCAAATGGATTTGTATGTAGCATTTATGGATCTGGAGAAGGCATATGATAGAGTTGATAGAGATGCTCTGTGGAAGGTACTAAGAATATATGGTGTGGGAGGCAAGTTGTTAGAAGCAGTGAAACGTTATTATCGAGGATGTAAGGCATGTGTACGTGTAGGAAGAGAGGAAAGTGATTGGTTCTCAGTGAATGTAGGTTTGCGGCAGGGGTGTGTGATGTCTCCATGGTTGTTTAATTTGTTTATGGATGGGGTTGTTAGGGAGGTGAATGCAAGAGTTTTGGAAAGAGGGGTAAGTATGAAGTCTGTTGGGGATGAGAGAGCTTGGGAAGTGAGTCAGTTGTTGTTCGCTGATGATACAGCACTGGTGGCTGATTCATGTGAGAAACTGCAGAAGCTGGTGATTGAGTTTGGTAAAGTGTGTGAAAGAAGAAAGTTAAGAGTAAATGTGAATAAGAGCAAGGTTATTAGGTACAGTAGGGTTGAGGGTCAAGTCAGTTGGGAGGAAAGTTTGAATGGAGAAAAACTGGAGGAAGTGAAGTGTTTTAGATATCTGGGAGTGGATCTGGCAGCGGATGGAACCATGGAAGCGGAAGTGGATCATAGGGTGGGGGAGGGGGCAAAAATTCTGGGGGCCTTGAAGAATGTGTGGAAGTCGAGAACATTATCTCGGAAAGCAAAAATGGGTATGTTTGAAGGAATAGTGGTTCCAACAATGTTGTATGGTTGCGAGGCGTGGGCTATGGATAGAGTTTTGCGCAGGAGGATGGATGTGCTGGCAATGAGATGTTTGAGGACAATGTGTGGTGTGAGGTGGTTTGATCGAGTAAGAAACGTAAGGGTAAGAGAGATGTGTGGAAATAAAAAGAGCGTGGTTGAGAGAGCAGAAGAGGGTGTTTTGAAGTGGTTTGGGCACATGGAGAGAATGAGTGAGGAAAGATTGACCAAGAGGATATATGTGTCGGAGGTGGAGGGAACGAGGAGAAGAGGGAGACCAAATTGGAGGTGGAAAGATGGAGTGAAAAAGATTTTGTGTGATCGGGGCCTGAACATGCAGGAGGGTGAAAGGAGGGCAAGGAATAGAGTGAATTGGAGCGATGTGGTATACCGGGGTTGACGTGCTGTCAGTGGATTGAATCAAGGCATGTGAAGCGTCTGGGGTAAACCATGGAAAGCTGTGTAGGTATGTATATTTGCGTGTGTGGACGTATGTATATACATGTGTATGGGGGGGTTGGGCCATTTCTTTCGTCTGTTTCCTTGCGCTACCTCGCAAACGCGGGAGACAGCGACAAAGTATAAAAAAAAAAAAAAAAAAAAAAATATATATATATATATATATATATATATATATGTGCCAACATGTTGTCAGTCTGGTAGTGTTGCACCTGGTGACCCGACCCTTCCTGCCACCACCAACCACCTCCTCTTGACGGACATCACCAGACACCACGTGCACCACGTGCGTGCACTGATCAAGAGATGTCCCAAAAGACACTATATCACAGATTTTTGATGCCTCCACGCAATTCCCTTGCACTTTGGCATCCCCAAAGTGGCATTAAGAAGACCGATTTCGACGATGAAGGCCTGCACTGTGGCTGAGAGATTGACTTGAGGAGGCAGAAGTGATATTGTGACAGTGATTGTGTCAGCGTCGCGTCGCCTCGCCGCAGTGTATCGAGACAGACTTCCCCAGAACTTTTAAAGGGGAAGTAAATGTTTATAGTTGTGTTAATGGAGTGATAGTTTTCATGCATGGTGTTTTTGACAAGAAAATAGTGAAGTTGGAAAAAAATGTAGCTTAGACATTGAAGCTTATTGACACAGTGGTGAAATTGATGAGAACTGCTATTGACGTTTGTGTGAATAAATTGTACACTTCCTTTTCCATAGCCAGAGGTTGAACCATTATGTGACATTCATTTTTTTTCATTCATTTCAAGCTAAAAGTTTGTTTTCTAAATTGTTTCTTACATTTTTCATATGTATATATATGTATGTGTGTGTGTGTGTGTGTATGTGCATATATGTGTGTGTGTGTGTGTGTGTGTGTATATGTATATATATATGTATATTATCCCTGGGGATAGGGGTGAAAGAATACTTCCCACGTATTCCTCGCGTGTCGTAGAAAGCGACTAGAGGGGACGGGAGCGGGGGGCCGGAAATCCTCCCCTCCTTGTATTAACTTTCTAAAATGGGAAACAGAAGAAGGAGTCACGCGGGGAGTGATCATCCTCCTCGAAGGCTCAGAGTGGGGTGCCTAAATGTGTGTGGATGTAACCAAGATGTGAAAAAAGGAGAGATAGGTAGTATGTTTGAGGAAAGGAACCTGGATGTTTTGGCTCTGAGTGAAACGAAGCTCAAGGGTAAAGGGGAAGAGTGGTTTGGAAATGTCTGGGGAGTGAAGTCAGGGGTTAGTGAGAGGACAAGAGCAAGGGAAGGAGTAGCAATACTCCTGAAACAGGAGTTGTGGGAGTATGTGATAGAATGTAAGAAAGTAAATTCTCGATTAATATGGGTAAAATTGAAAGTTGATGGAGAGAGGTGGGTGATTATTGGTGCATATGCACCTGGGCATGAGAAGAAAGATCATGAGAGGCAAGTGTTTTGGGAGCAGCTAAATGAGTGTGTTAGCGGTTTTGATGCACGAGACCGGGTTATAGTGATGGGTGATTTGAATGCAAAGGTGAGTAATGTGGCAGTTGAGGGAATAATTGGTATGCATGGGGTGTTCAGTGTTGTAAATGGAAATGGTGAAGAGCTTGTAGATTTATGTGCTGAAAAAGGACTGATGATTGGGAATACCTGGTTTAAAAAGCGAGATATACATAAGTATACTTATGTAAGTAGGAGAGATGGCCAGAGAGCGTTATTGGATTACGTGTTAATTGACAGGCGTGCGAAAGAGAGACTTTTGGATGTTAATGTGCTGAGAGGTGCAACTGGAGGGATGTCTGATCATTATCTTGTGGAGGCTAAGGTGAAGATTAGTATGGGTTTTCAGAAAAGAGGAGTGAATGTTGGGGTGAAGAAGGTGGTGAGAGTAAGTGAGCTTGGGAAGGAGACCTGTGTGGGGAAGTACCAGGAGAGACTGTGTACAGAATGGAAAAAGGTGAGAACAATGGAAGTAAGGGGAGTGGGGGAGGAATGGGATGTATTTAGGGAATCAGTGATGGATTGCGCAAAAGATGCTTGTGGCATGAGAAGAGTGGGAGGTGGGCTGTTTAGAAAGGGTAGTGAGTGGTGGGATGAAGAAGTAAGAGTATTAGTGAAAGAGAAGAGAGAGGCATTTGGACGATTTTTGCAGGGAAAAAATGCAATTGAGTGGGAGAAGTATAAAAGAAAGAGACAGGAGGTCAAGAGAAAGGTGCAAGAGGTGAAAAAAAGGGCAAATGAGAGTTGGGGTGAGAGACTATCAGTAAATTTTAGGGAGAATAAAAAGATGTTCTGGAAGGAGGTAAATAGGGTGCGTAAGACAAGGGAGCAAATGGGAACTTCAGTGAAGGGCGTAAATGGGGAGGTGATAACAAGTAGCGGTGATGTGAGAAGGAGATGGAATGAGTATTTTGAAGGTTTGTTGAATGTGTCTGATGACAGAGTGGCAGATATAGGGTGTTTGGGTCGAGGTGGTGTGCAAAGTGAGAGGGTTAGGGAAAATGATTTGGTAAACAGAGAAGAGGTAGTAAAAGCTTTGCGGAAGATGAAAGCCGGCAAGGCAGCAGGTTTGGATGGTATTGCAGTGGAATTTATTAAGAAAGGGGGTGACTGTATTGTTGACTGGTTGGTAAGGTTATTTAATGTATGTATGACTCATGGTGAGGTGCCTGAGGATTGGCGGAATGCGTGCGTAGTGCCATTGTACAAAGGCAAAGGGGATAAGAGTGAGTGCTCAAATTACAGAGGTATAAGTTTGTTGAGTATTCCTGGTAAATTATATGGGAGGGTATTGATTGAGAGGGTGAAGGCATGTACAGAGCATCAGATTGGGGAAGAGCAGTGCGGTTTCAGAAGTGGTAGAGGATGTGTGGATCAGGTGTTTGCTTTGAAGAATGTATGTGAGAAATACTTAGAAAAGCAAATGGATTTGTATGTAGCATTTATGGATCTGGAGAAGGCATATGATAGAGTTGATAGAGATGCTCTGTGGAAGGTATTAAGAATATATGGTGTGGGAGGCAAGTTGTTAGAAGCAGTGAAAAGTTTTTATCGAGGATGTAAGGCATGTGTACGTGTAGGAAGAGAGGAAAGTGATTGGTTCTCAGTGAATGTAGGTTTGCGGCAGGGGTGTGTGATGTCTCCATGGTTGTTTAATTTGTTTATGGATGGGGTTGTAAGGGAGGTAAATGCAAGAGTCCTGGAAAGAGGGGCAAGTATGAAGTCTGTTGGGGATGAGAGAGCTTGGGAAGTGAGTCAGTTGTTGTTCGCTGATGATACAGCGCTGGTGGCTGATTCATGTGAGAAACTGCAGAAGCTGGTGACTGAGTTTGGTAAAGTGTGTGGAAGAAGAAAGTTGAGAGTAAATGTGAATAAGAGCAAGGTTATTAGGTACAGTAGGGGTGAGGGTCAAGTCAATTGGGAGGTGAGTTTGAATGGAGAAAAACTGGAGGAAGTGAAGTGTTTTAGATATCTGGGAGTGGATCTGGCAGCGGATGGAACCATGGAAGCGGAAGTGGATCATAGGGTGGGGGAGGGGGCGAAAATTTTGGGAGCCTTGAAAAATGTGTGGAAGTCGAGAACATTATCTCGGAAAGCAAAAATGGGTATGTTTGAGGGAATAGTGGTTCCAACAATGTTGTATGGTTGCGAGGCGTGGGCTATGGATAGAGATGTGCGCAGGAGGATGGATGTGCTGGAAATGAGATGTTTGAGGACAATGTGTGGTGTGAGGTGGTTTGATCGAGTAAGTAACGTAAGGGTAAGAGAGATGTGTGGAAATAAAAAGAGCGTGGTTGAGAGAGCAGAAGAGGGTGTTTTGAAATGGTTTGGGCACATGGAGAGAATGAGTGAGGAGAGATTGACCAAGAGGATATATGTGTCGGAGGTGGAGGGAACGAGGAGAAGAGGGAGACCAAATTGGAGGTGGAAAGATGGAGTGAAAAAGATTTTGTGTGATCGGGGCCTGAACATGCAGGAGGGTGAAAGGAGGGCAAGAAATAGAGTGAATTGGAGTCATGTGGTATACAGGGGTTGACGTGCTGTCAGTGGATTGAAGCAAGGCATGTGAAGCATCTGGGGTAAACCATGGAAAGCTGTGTAGGTATGTATATTTACGTGTGTGGACGTGTGTATGTACATGTGTATGGGGGGGGGGGTTGGGCCATTTCTTTCGTCTGTTTCCTTGCGCTACCTCGCAAACGCGGGAGACAGCGACAAAGTATAAAAAAAAAAAAAAATATATAAAAATATATATACATATATATATATATATATTTTTTTTTTCATACTATTCGCCATTTCCCGCGATGGCGAGGTAGCGTTAAGAACAGAGGACTGGGCCTTTGAGGGAATATCCTCACCTGGCCCCCTTCTCTGTTCCTTCTTTTGGAAAATTAAAAAAAAAATGGCGTCCTAGCTTTGTCTCTTCGATGTATATCAACTGACTGTTATATTCCTCTCGTGTCTCCCCTGATGATGTGATTATTACACGAAAGTGCACTTGGGAACTTTTCGTGTTTCATTTTCCCCGTGGACTCATAGGAATATATTTTTTTTTTTTTTTTTTTTAAACTATTCGCCATTTCCCGCATTAGCGAGGTAGTGCTAAGAACAGAGGACTGGGCCTTTTTTGGAATATCTTCACCTGGCCCCCCTCTGTTCCTTCTTTTGGAAAATTTAAAAAAAAAAACGAGAGGGGAGGAATTGCAGCCCCCCGCTCCCTCCCCTTTTAGTCGCCTTCTACGACACGCAGGGAATACGTGGGAAGTATTCTTAAACCCCTATCCCCAGGGATATAATAATAATAATAATAATAATAATAATAATAATAATAATAATAATAAACAATATGGAGAAGGCATATGATAGAGTTGATAGAGATGCTCTGTGGAAGGTATTAAGAATATATGGTGTGGGAGGCAAGTTGTTAGAAGCAGTGAAAAGTTTTTATCGAGGATGTAAGGCATGTGTACGTGTAGGAAGAGAGGAAAGTGATTGGTTCTCAGTGAATGTAGGTTTGCGGCAGGGGTGTGTGATGTCTCCATGGTTGTTTAATTTGTTTATGGATGGGGTTGTTAGGGAGGTAAATGCAAGAGTTTTGGAAAGAGGGGCAAGTATGAAGTCTGTTGGGGATGAGAGAGCTTGGGAAGTGAGTCAGTTGTTGTTCGCTGATGATACAGCGCTGGTGGCTGATTCATGTGAGAAACTGCAGAAGCTGGTGACTGAGTTTGGTAAAGTGTGTGAAAGAAGAAAGTTAAGAGTAAATGTGAATAAGAGCAAGGTTATTAGGTACAGTAGGGTTGAGGGTCAAGTCAATTGGGAGGTGAGTTTGAATGGAGAAAAACTGGAGGAAGTGAAGTGTTTTAGATATCTGGGAGTGGATCTGGCAGCGGATGGAACCATGGAAGCGGAAGTGGATCATAGGGTGGGGGAGGGGGCGAAAATTCTGGGGGCCTTGAAGAATGTGTGGAAGTCGAGAACATTATCTCGGAAAGCAAAAATGGGTATGTTTGAAGGAATAGTGGTTCCAACAATGTTGTATGGTTGCGAGGCGTGGGCTATGGATAGAGTCGTGCGCAGGAGGATGGATGTGCTGGAAATGAGATGTTTGAGGACAATGTGTGGTGTGAAGTGGTTTGATCGAGTGAGTAACGTAAGGGTAAGAGAGATGTGTGGAAATAAAGAGCGTGGTTGAGAGAGCAGAAGAGGGTGTTTTGAAGTGGTTTGGGCACATGGAGAGAATGAGTGAGGAAAGATTGACCAAGAGGATATATGTGTCGGAGGTGGAGGGAACGAGGAGAAGAGGGAGACCAAATTGGAGGTGGAAAGATGGAGTGAAAAAGATTTTTTGTGATCGGGGCCTGAACATGCAGGTGGGTGAAAGGAGGGCAAGAAATAGAGTGAATTGGAGCGATGTGGTATACCGGGGTTGACGTGCTGTCAGTGGATTGAATCAAGGCATGTGAAGCGTCTGGGGTAAACCATGGAAAGCTGTGTAGGTATGTATATTTGCGTGTGTGGACGTATGTATATACATGTGTATGGGGGGGGTTGGGCCATTTCTTTCGTCTGTTTCCTTGCGCTACCTCGCAAACACGGGAGACAGCGACAAAGTATAATAAAAAAAAAAAAAATAATAATATAACAAAAGACAGCACTTCCTGGTTCCTTCTTACATTCCATTTTTTAGAAACTGAAATACAGGGAGGGAAAAGTTTCCAGGCCCCTGCACCTGCTCCTATTATTTACCTTCTAAGACATCAAAGAAATATATTGAGAATTCTTTCTCCCCTACCCTAGGGAGCTAGAGATGAAAAGGTGGGAGAAGTGTCTTAATAAAAAGAGTGTGGTTGACAGAGCTGAGGAGGGTGTGCTGAAATGGTTTGAACTTATGGATAGAATGAATAGGGATATATGTGTCAGAAGTGGAGGGAACAAGGAGAATGGGAGGACCAAATTGGAGATGGAAGGATGGTGTAAAAAACATTTTGAGTGACTGGGGCCTGAACATGCAGAAGGGTGAAAGGCATGAATGGGGTAAAAGAACTGGAATTATGTGTTATACAGTGATCTACAGTAGATATGCTGTCAATGGACAACCAGGGTATGTGGAACATCTGCGATAAACCACAGGAAGGTTGGGTGGGAGGGCTATATGTGGATAGGAAGCTGTGGTTCTGGTGCATCACACATGACAACTTGAGAATGGATGCGAGCGGATGTGGCCTTTCTTTGTTCATGGCGCTACCTTGCTAACATGGGAAATGGCAATCAAGTATAAAAAAATAAATAAATGATAGAAAGATGGGGTAAGACATGTAAGTGTGATATCTCTCATGTTATCTTCAACGTGTATGGATAATGTTATGATGAAATTCAGAAAAGAGAACGAGATATGGAGCATACATACTCTTTAGCTGATGATATATGCCTTCATGGAGTGCAAGTACAAGAGAAGAGAAGCATAACTTTTGGAAGAGAGAATGAAAGTGGATGTGGCAAAAAAAAGAGATTATTAAGCAAATGCAGAAAGGAAGAGGATGATTTGAATGTTAAAATAAAGGCCAAGTCAAAATGAAGTAACAAAATTAGAATACCTGAGGGAGTGCTCCTTTTGAAAAGAGAAAGAGATACAAGAAAGATAGTGAAACATGGTAAAAAATATAGGTGCATTATATCCCATATCAAGATGCCTCTAAACAATGAAAACCTATTTCATTAACATACTTAACTGGTGTTGGAAATGGATGATGGTGAACAAGATGAATGTGTACATGTGTATATATGTGTATATGAGCAGATGTGCCCCTCTTTATCTGTTTCTTGGTGTTACCTCATGAATGTGGAAAACGTCATTCAGGTATACAAAAGAAAAACAACAAGAAATGAATATTAACATTTTGAGCAAAGGGCTGGCCAATAATATAAACAAAGTAAAAGCAGTTGAGATGATAAAAAAGCATGGAAAACCAAGAAGAGGGAGAAATTTAGAAATGAAAGTATAAGTCATACTAACAGGTCAAAGGCATGATTTTGATATACATTAAAGTCTCACCACAAATCAATTGCATACAATAAAAAAAAGTAGATCCCAGTAAAAATCTTAAATGAGATCAATGTATTCCATCATTTCAAGCTGGTCCATCTAAAAAGTTGTTTTAAGGAATATATATATATATAGTGGTGATGTGAGAAGGAGATGGAGTGAGTATTTTGAAGGTTTGTTGAATGTGTTTGATGATAGGGTGGCAGATGTAGGGTGTTTTGGTCGAGGTGGTGTGCAAAGTGAGAGGCTTAGGGAAAATGATTTGGTAAACAGAGAAGAGGTAGTAAAAGCTTTGCGGAAGATGAAAGCCGGCAAGGCAGCAGGTTTGGATGGTATTGCAGTGGAATTTATTAAAAAAGGGGGTGACTGTATTGTTGACTGGTTGGTAAGGTTATTTAATGTATGTATGACTCATGGTGAGGTGCCTGAGGATTGGCGGAATGCGTGCATAGTGCCATTGTACAAAGGCAAAGGGGATAAGAGTGAGTGCTCAAATTACAGAGGTATAAGTTTGTTGAGTATTCCTGGTAAATTGTATGGGAGGATATTGATTGAGAGGGTGAAGGCATGTACAGAGCATCAGATTGGAGAAGAGCAGTGTGGTTTCAGAAGTGGTAGAGGATGTGTGGATCAGGTGTTTGCTTTGAAGAATGTATGTGAGAAATACTTAGAAAAGCAAATGGATTTGTATGTAGCATTTATGGATCTGGAGAAGGCATATGATAGAGTTGATAGAGATGCTCTGTGGAAGGTATTAAGAATATATGGTGTGGGAGGCAAATTGTTAGAAGCAGTGAAAAGTTTTTATCGAGGATGTAAGGCATGTGTACGTGTAGGAAGAGAGGAAAGTGATTGGTTCTCAGTGAATGTAGGTTTGCGGCAGGGGTGTGTGATGTCTCCATGGTTGTTTAATTTGTTTATGGATGGGGTTGTTAGGGAGGTGAATGCAAGAGTTTTGGAAAGAGGGGCAAGTATGAAGTCTGTTGGGGATGAGAGATCTTGGGAAGTGAGTCAGTTGTTGTTCGCTGATGATACAGCGCTGGTGGCTGATTCATGTGAGAAACTGCAGAAGCTGGTGACTGAGTTTGGTAAAGTGTGTGAAAGAAGAAAGTTAAGAGTAAATGTGAATAAGAGCAAGGTTATTAGGTACAGTAGGGTTGAGGGTCAAGTCAATTGGGAGGTGAGTTTGAATGGAGAAAAACTGGAGGAAGTGAAGTGTTTTAGATATCTGGGAGTGGATCTGGCAGCGGATGGAACCATGGAAGCGGAAGTGGATCATAGGGTGGGGGAGGGGGTGAAAAGTCTGGGAGCCTTGAAGAATGTGTGGAAGTCGAGAACATTATCTCGGAAAGCAAAAATGGGTATGTTTGAAGGAATAGTGGTTCCAACAATGTTGTATGGTTGCGAGGCGTGGGCTATGGATAGAGTTGTGCGCAGGAGGATGGATGTGCTGGAAATGAGATGTTTGAGGACGATGTGTGGTGTGAGGTGGTTTGATTGAGTGAGTAACGTAAGGGTAAGAGAGATGTGTGGAACTAAAAAGAGCGTGGTTGAGAGAGCAGAAGAGGGTGTTTTGAAATGGTTTGGGCACATGGAGAGGATGAGTGAGGAAAGATTGACCAAGAGGATATATGTGTCGGAGGTGGAGGGAATGAGGAGAAGTGGGAGACCAAATTGGAGGTGGAAAGATGGAGTGCAAAAGATTTTGAGTGATCGGGGCCTGAACATTCAGGAGGGTGAAAGGCGGGCTAGGGATAGAGTGAATTGGATCGATGTGGTATACAGGGGTCGATGTGCTGTCAATGGATTGAATCAGGGCATGTGAAGCATCTGGGGTAAACCATGGAAAGTTGTGTGGGGCCTGGATGTGGAAAGGGATCTGTGGTTTCGGGCATTATTGCATGACAGCTAGAGTGTGAACGAATGGGGCCTTTGTTGTCTTTTCCTAGCGCTAACTCGCACACATGAGGGGGAAGGGGGATGTTATTCCATGTATGGCGAGGTGGTGATGGGAATGAATAAAGGCAGACAATGTGAATTGTGTGCATGTGTATATATGTATGTGTCTGTGTGTGTATATATATGTGTACATTGAGATGTATGGGTATGTATATTTGCGTGTGTGGACGTGTATATATATGCATGTGTATGGGGGTGGGATGAGCCATTTCTTTCGTCTGTTTCCTTGCGCTACCTCGCAAATGCGGGAGACAGCGACAAAGCAAAATAAATAAATATTTTTTTTTTTTTTATACTTTGTCGCTGTCTCCCGCGTTTGCGAGGTACCGCAAGGAAACAGACGAAAGAAATGGCCCAACCCCCCCCCATACACATGTATATACATACGTCCACACACGCAAATATACATACCTACACAGCTTTCCATGGTTTACCCCAGACGCTTCACATGCCCTGATTCAATCCACTGACAGCACGTCAACCCCGGTATACCACATCGCTCCAATTCACTCTATTCCTTGCCCTCCTTTCACCCTCCTGCATGTTCAGGCCCCGATCACACAAAATCTTTTTCACTCCATCTTTCCACCTCCAATTTGGTCTCCCTCTTCTCGTTCCCTCCACCTCCGACACATATATCCTCTTGGTCAATCTTTCCTCACTCATTCTCTCCATGTGCCCAAACCACTTCAAAACACCCTCTTCTGCTCTCTCAACCACGCTCTTTTTATTTCCACACATCTCTCTTACCCTTACGTTACTCACTCGATCAAACCACCTCACACCACACATTGTCCTCAAACATCTCATTTCCAGCACATCCATCCTCCTGCACACAACTCTATCCATAGCCCACGCCTCGCAACCATACAACATTGTTGGAACCACTATTCCTTCAAACATACCCATTTTTGCTTTCCGAGATAATGTTCTCGACTTCCACACATTCTTCAAGGCCCCCAGAAATTTCGCCCCCTCCCCCACCCTATGATCCACTTCCGCTTCCATGGTTCCATCCGCTGCCAGATCCACTCCCAGATATCTAAAACACTTCATTTCCTCCAGTTTTTCTCCATTCAAACTCACCTCCCAATTGACTTGACCCTCAACCCTACTGTACCTAATAACCTTGCTCTTATTCACATTTACTCTTAACTTTCTTCTTTCACACACTTTACCAAACTCAGTCACCAGCTTCTGCAGTTTCTCACATGAATCAGCCACCAGCGCTGTATCATCAGCGAACAACAACTGACTCACTTCCCAAGCTCTCTCATCCCCAACAGACTTCATACTTGCCCCTCTTTCCAAAACTCTTGCATTTACCTCCCTAACAACCCCATATATATATATATATATATATATATATATATATATATATATGTGTGTGTGTGTGTATATGAGTGGATGGGTCTTTTTTCGTTTGTTTCGTGGCATTACCTCACTGTTGCAGGAAACGGCAATCAAGTATAATAACAATGATAATGATATATTATGCTAGATCGCCATTTCCTGCAAGCAAGTATGGATATGAATATGTACATGTGCATGTATGTAATGTATAATTATATGTGTGTATGTGGGCGATTATGTACATATACGTGTATATGAGTGGGTGGCCCATTCTTCTTCTGTTTCCCAGCACCTCATCACTGATGCAGGAAACTGCGATTATGTATTATATATAAATATAAATGAATATGTATTTATATGTATGTGCATGTGCTTATAGGTGTATGTTAGTGGATTGGTCTTTCTTCATCGCTTTTCTGGTTCTACCCTGTGAAGATGGGAAATGGCAATCAAGTATAATAATTAGAACAATAAGTATCATAGATGATAGGTGTAGTGCATACCTAATGGATATCTGATGATGTTTACAAGGATCTTCACCTCACCTTCACAACCCGAGTTGGGCTTAGGCTGTTGAATTTGGTGGTTGGCCAACCAAGATGTTGGAAGCTTCATCCCCCAGGCCTTATCAATCCCCACAGCTTGGCTGGTTTGGCTCATTTTGTAGGTACTTGTTCTGTACTCTCTTATGTTCAGTTCTCTCTTGAACTTTTCTACTGTGCATCCCATCCTGTTTTAGATGGTGGCTGGCAGGTTGTTGAAAAGTTTTGGGCTCTGGATGTTTAAAGTATTCTCTCTTTTTGTATGTTTCACATCTTTGGATGTTATTTCTGAGTGTAAGTTAGGAAGCATACTTTTTATGATTTTCTAGGTATAGATGATGATATACCTCTCCCGTTTGCACTCCAGAGAGTAGTTTCAGAGTTTTAGCTGTTCCCAGTAATTAAGGTCATTTTCATTTCAATATGGGCTTTGAAAGATCACTGAACACCTTCTAATCTTGCAGTTTCACCCACCTTTTAGGGTGATGTTGGGACTCGACAGAAGAATTAGTAATTTGAATAATATCGACATTGGTGTTTCTTCTCTTGTCTTGTAGTCTGCAGGATCTGGTGGATGATATCATCATTGGTGTTTCTTTTCTTATCTTGAACACCTAGATGATCCAGCCTCCATCAACATTGGTGTTTCTTCTCTTGTCTTGAAGGTCTGTAGGATCCTGCTTGCCATCCTTCTGCATGAGGCAACTGTTATTTTGTTGCGTTTGCTCCAGGTTCTTTCCCATTATTCACCTGGTTTATGATAGTGCTGGTGTCTGTGTGGTATTCTGCCTTTTTTTTTGCTCTTAATTTTTCCCATACTGTAGGAGTTGAAACTTATCTCCATTGAAAAGCTTGTTGTTCTTGGTTGCCCAGTTAAAGATTTCATTTATGTTTTTTTGTAGTCTTTCTGCATCTTCTATTGATGTGCTTTCATACTTAATCTTTTCTCATCTGCCAAGGATGGTATCAAACAGTGACTTGGGTTTGCATCAATATCAGGTTTAAGAATGAGGAACGAGGGATGCATGGAAGACAGCTTTTTACCACGAAGGCGAGGCACTGGAGATGACATGGTTTACAACTCCATGTGATCTCTTAGAAAGTTGTATGTCCATTTCCCATTTTTTTTGGTTATTCCCATTTTCATATTTTTTTGTTATGACAGCATGATCACACTTGTCAAATGCTTTTACAAAGACTGTGTAAATCACATCATTTTTTATTTAGCTTCAGCAGTCATATCATTGTGATCAAGTAACTGAGAGAGGCAAGATTTTCCTACCTTGAAACCATTTTGTCCTGGGTTATGTAGATTTTTCACATCCATAAATTCTCCCAGCTTACCTCTTAGGACTCTTTTGAAGATTGTAATGATGTATGATTTTAATGCTATTGGTCAATAGTTTTGGTATTGTTTTGTTGCCACTTTTTAAGAGTGAGGTGATGTGAGTCAGTTTCATACTCTTGGGAATGATGCCAGAATCTCGAAATTTTTTTCAGATGATAATTAGTACACATTCTATAGTTGTTTTGCATTTCTTTATGAAGACCAAGTTATGAGAGTCTGGGCCTGGGGCTGAGCACATGGGCATACTCTCATTGGTCCCCTCTTAAAATCTTGTGTTGAGGAGATGATACCTGCTATGTATATACTTGGGGGATTACTGTTTTGGAAGAAGTCTGTTTGGTCACTTACCTTTAATTTTGTTTTTGGCTCTCTGAATACTGATTTGTATTTTAGAACCTCGCTCATCTTCTGGCAGTTGCCTGGAAAAATATTGTCTTCTGTTTCAAGTGGGCCACTGGAGTTTGTAGCTTTGGGTTTCCAATTTGCATATGAGAACAAATATATTGGTCATTTCTTATTTCATTAAAGACTTTTCTTCCTTTTCTGTTTTATATAAAATTTTTAGTTTATGGTCTGTGTCAGATAAATCTCTTGTTAGGTTTTCTTTCCTTTGCAGGATGAGTTTTAGCATATTTCTGCAATTTTCTTTATTCCTACTGTAAAATGCTCGTTTCTCTTGTTCAAACCTAAGCCTTTTTTACTTTCATGCTGGTGTTTGTCTTTTGCATGTTTGAAGTACCAAGGTGGTCATGTCAGTTACGCATTCTCAGTTTAGGTACTTAGCAGGGTTTCCCAATTTGTTGCAGACTTCTCGTTGATCACATCTTCCCACTTAATCTGTTTACTATCAAAGCTGAAATTACTAAAAACACCTCTACTGTTATGTGTGTTCTGACTTGGTGGTTTAGCTTCCAAACTTGTTTTACCTTTGGTTAGGTTGTGGTCTGAGTATAGGATGTTTGACACAGTACTATCACATACTAGGCCCAGGTTATTTGTAAAGATGAAGTCCAAGGTGTTATTTCCTGTGGTTGGTTTTATTGCTTGTTGGCTGAGGGAGAACAATTCACATGGTATGAATAACAATCTCTCTTGCAGTTGTTCATTTGAGCTGCTTCCAGTGTCAGCATCTTCAGCTACGATGTTATTTCCTGTCTGTAATATGTACATTGCATGAGAAGATGTAGCGAAAGAACAAGAAGGATAGCAAAAGTGTTATTGTGTTTAGTGGAGATGGCTAGAACTCATATTGGAACATATTATTCTTAGTTGAGTTTGCCACTCTCAGTTTGATATTTTTATTTGTCTGTGGTTTTGCATTTTAGGATTTGAAGGTGGCATGAAAATATTTTTGTAAGCAAGATGGTAATTCATCAGCTTTTTTCATATTTTACATTGGTGTTTGCTTTGAAGAATGTATGTGAGAAATACTTAGAAAAGCAAATGGATTTGTATGTAGCATTTATGGATCTGGAGAAGGCATATGATAGAGTTGATAGAGATGCTCTGTGGAAGGTATTAAGAATATATGGTGTGGGAGGCAAGTTGTTAGAAGCAGTGAAAAGTTTTTATCGAGGATGTAAGGCATGTGTACGTGTAGGAAGAGAGGAAAGTGATTGGTTCTCAGTGAATGTAGGTTTGCGGCAGGGGTGTGTGATGTCTCCATGGTTGTTTAATTTGTTTATGGATGGGGTTGTTAGGGAGGTAAATGCAAGAGTCCTGGAAAGAGGGGCAAGTATGAAGTCTGTTGGGGATGAGAGAGCTTGGGAAGTGAGTCAGTTGTTGTTCGCTGATGATACAGCGCTGGTGGCTGATTCATGTGAGAAACTGCAGAAGCTGGTGACTGAGTTTGGTAAAGTGTGTGGAAGAAGAAAGTTAAGAGTAAATGTGAATAAGAGCAAGGTTATTAGGTACAGTAGGGTTGAGGGTCAAGTCAATTGGGAGGTGAGTTTGAATGGAGAAAAACTGGAGGAAGTGAAGTGTTTTAGATATCTGGGAGTGGATCTGTCAGCGGATGGAACCATGGAAGCGGAAGTGGATCATAGGGTGGGGGAGGGGGCGAAAATTTTGGGAGCCTTGAAAAATGTGTGGAAGTCGAGAACATTATCTCGGAAAGCAAAAATGGGTATGTTTGAAGGAATAGTGGTTCCAACAATGTTGTATGGTTGCGAGGCGTGGGCTATGGATAGAGTTGTGCGCAGGAGGATGGATGTGCTGGAAATGAGATGTTTGAGGACAATGTGTGGTGTGAGGTGGTTTGATCGAGTAAGTAACGTAAGGGTAAGAGAGATGTGTGGAAATAAAAAGAGCGTGGTTGAGAGAGCAGAAGAGGGTGTTTTGAAATGGTTTGGGCACATGGAGAGAATGAGTGAGGAAAGATTGACCAAGAGGATATATGTGTCGGAGGTGGAGGGAACGAGGAGAAGAGGGAGACCAAATTGGAGGTGGAAAGATGGAGTGAAAAAGATTTTGTGTGATCGGGGCCTGAACATGCAGGAGGGTGAAAGGAGGGCAAGGAATAGAGTGAATTGGAGCGATGTGGTATACAGGGGTTGACGTGCTGTCAGTGGATTGTATCAAGGCATGTGAAGCGTCTGGGATAAACCATGGAAAGCTGTGTAGGTATGTATATTTGCATGTGTGGACGTGTGTATGTACGTGTGTATGGGGGTTGGGCCATTTCTTTCGTCTGTTTCCTCGCGCTACCTCGCAAACGCGGGAGACAGCGACAAAGTATAAAAAAAAAAAAAAAAAAAAAAAAACATTGGAAAACCTTCCTTGATTTCCTCACTTATATTCTGATAATAAAGTGCTTTTGCCCACTTGTAGTACCTCTTGTTAATTTTTTTTTTTCAAACTATTTGCCATTTCCCGCGTTAGCAAGGTAGCGCCAAGAACATAGGACTGGGCCTCTGAGGGAATATCCTCACCTGGCCTCGTTCTCTGTTCCTTCTTTTGGAAAATTAAAGAAAAAAAAAAAAAAGAGAGGGGACGATATCCAGCCCCCTGCTACCTCTTGTTAATGTTTTGCATATTTAAGTTTAGAAAGGAGGTTTATTTATGCCTAAGCATGCTTTCATTTAGTAGTAATATTCTCAGTAACACTAGTTGACAGGATGGTCGCCCTTTTGAATTTGATATGAATGGCACCACCTACTGACAACTCCTGTAGGTAACAGAAGAATTAGGTATTCATATTTGAATATTACATTAGCAGCAAAAGATTTTGCCTTGTAAGAGAAAAGAGAGGCATTTGGATGATATCTGCAAGGAAGTAGTGCAAATGATTGGGAGATGTATGAAAGAAAGTGGCAGAAGGTTAAGAGATAGGTGCAAGAGGTGAAAAAGAGGGCAAATGAGAGTTGGGGTGAGAGAGTATCATTGAATTTGAATGAGAATAAAGATATGTTTTGGAAGGAGGTAAATAAAGTGTTTAAGGCAAGAGAACAAATGGGAACATCAGTGAAGGGGGCAAGTGGGGAAGTGAGAGGGAGATGGTGTGATATTTTGAAGGTTCTTTTGAATGTGTTTGATGATAGAGTGGCAGATATAGGGTGTTTTGGTCCGGGTGGTGTGTGAAGTGAGAGGGTAAAGAGAGAATAGGTAGTGAAAGCTTTGGGGAAGATGAAATCCAGCAAGGCAGTGGGTTTGGATGATATTTTCTGGAGTGGAATTTATTAAAAAAAAGGGGATGACTGTGTTGTTGATTGGTTGGTAAGGATATTCATTATATGGATCATGGTGAAGTGCTTGAGGATTGGTGGAATGCATGCGTAGTACCACTGTACAAAGGCAAAGGGGATAAAGGTGATTGTTCAAACTATAGAGCCTTAAGTTTGTTGAGTATTCCTGGGAAGTTATATCGGAGGGTATTGATTGAGAGGGTAAAGGCATGTACAGAGCATCAGACTGGGGAAGAGCAGTGTGGTTTCAGAAGTGGTAAAGGATGTGTGGATCAGGTGTTTACTTTGAAGAATGTATGTGATGAATACTTAGAAAAACAGATGGCTTTGTATGTAGCATTAATAGATCTGGAGAAAGCATATGTTAGGATTGATAGAGATGCTTTGGGGAAGGTCTTAAGAGTGTATGGTGTGGGAGGTAAGGTGCTAGAAGCAGTGAAAAGTTTTTACCAAGGATTTAAGGCACGTGTATGAGTAGGGAGAGAGGAAAGTGATTGGTTTCCAGTGAAGATCGGTTTGTAGCAGGGGTGTGTGATGTCCCCATGGTTGTGTAATTATTTTATGGATAGGGTTGTTAGGGAGGTAAATGCAAGAGTTTTGGAGAGAGGGACAAGTATGCAGTTTGTTGTAGATGAGAGGGCCTGGGAGGCGAGTCAGTTGTTCGACAATGATACAGCTCTGGTGGCTGATTCATGTGAGCAACTGCAGAAGTTGGTGACTGAGTTTGGAAAAGTGTGTGAAAGGAGAAAGTTAAGAGTAAATGTGAATAAGAGCAAAGTTATTAGGTTCAGTAGGGTTTAGGGACAAATTGATTGTAAGGTAAGTTTGGAGAAAAAATTGGAGGAAGTGAAGTGTTTTAGATATCTGGGAGTGGACTTAGCAGCTAATGGAACCAAGGAAGTGGAAGTGAATCACAGGGTGGGGAAGGGGGTAAAGGTTCTAGGAGCATTGAAGAATGTGTGGAAGAAGAGAAAGTTATCTTGGAGAGCAAAAATGGGCATGTTTGAAGGAATAGTAGTTCCAACAATGCTATATGGTTGTGAGGCATGGGCCATAGATAGGGTTGTTTGGAGGAGGGTGAATGTGTTAGAAATGAAATGTTTGAGGAGAATATGTGGTGTGAGGTTGTTTGATTAAGTAATGAAAGTGTTAGAGAGATGTGTGGAAAAAAAAAGTGTGGTTGAGAGAACAGAAGAGGGTGTGTTGAAATGGTTTGAACACATGGAGAGAATGAGTGAGGAAAGATTGACAAAGAGGATATATGTGTCAGAGGTGAAGGGAACAAGAAGTGGGAGACTGAATTGGAGGTGGAAGGATGTACATATGTGATGGTGAGAGACATGCAAGGAGTAGAGTGTATTGGAAGGATGTGGTATACCGGGGTTGACATGCTGTCAGTGGATTGAACCAGGGCATGTGAAGCGTCTGGAGTAAACCATGGAAAGGTCTGTGGGGCCTGGATGTGGATAGGGAGCTGTGGTTTCAGTGCATCACACATGACAGCTAGAGACTGAGTGTGAACGAATGTATCCTTTTTTGTCTGCTTTCTTGGCACTACCTCAGTGAAGCGGGGGTTAGCGATGCTATTTTCCTGTGCGGCGGGTTAGGAACAGGAGTAGATGAAGGCAAGCAAGTATGGATAATGTACATACATATGTATATATGTTGAAACAGCTAACCCATACATTATGTGTGAATGTAATTGGTATGATAATGAATTTCAAGTACATAGTGTTATTCCTTATTGTGGTTCTGTGTAGCAGTTTCAATATAGTACAGGCCCTGTATCACTCCCATTTCTTCATTTTGACATGAATTGTTGTTGCAAGGCCAGCTGTCTTCACACCATAAGATGCCTATGTTGTGCATGCCATGCTGCCCACCATGTCAGGCAAGCAATTCTTGATGCCTTCTCTGTTTAGCCTAAGTTACTGTGCTTCCCAGTTTTATCACTATATTTCATTTTAAGAGAAGAAAATGAAATATGATATTGTAATTGAATATTAGTCATTATTACAGCAATAGTGAAAGGCAAATAACAAATGAAATTCAGTACAATTGTCAAATGATAAAACATTGTTTATTATAATTCGTTCATCCTCTTCATATCTTCCCTATCATCCAGTCTCTCCTTACCTGCTCCTGAGATGGAAAGAATGGGCTACAGCACCACTTTATGCCAATGAAGATGCACAATATTCTTCTCTGAATGCATGCTACCACCACATCACTTATCATCACCCACCTCACACAGCTCTTTAAAACAAGTACTGGCCTACTTCACATGCAAAAATAGTACTTGGCATTAATACTATTTTGTAGGTTCCAGACTAATTCTTATTCTTGTTAATTACATAGAGTATATGAGTAAGAATAATGCTGTAACACAGTAGTGTACAGTTTAGAACATATCCAGTTTGGGATGGTGAGTAGTGGGTCATCTCATGGTTGAATATGTGCATCTTACTTGATGAAAGATATGGCAAACTGTAGGCTTTATATTTTTTCAGTATGTTCTTACTTAAGGCATGAACTCTTCTTACTTCAGGCATGAACTCATGGTAATGAAAACAAGTAGTGTAACCCCAGGTGGTGGGTGAGTTTCTCCTATTTTTCTCTGAATATGTATACCTTGTGCATACCTAATGCTTATCAGGGATGCATATTCAGAAAAATTTGGGAAAATCTCACCTAGCTCTCATTTTTCACTTGGTGAATGATAAGGTGCATTTTTTGTGTTGTACATATTTATATAAAATTGTCTTTATTATGTGTATGACTAACTCATACACTAATAATGGATTACACTGAGTATGATATTAAGAAGTATACAACACCAGAAATATGTGCTTTACAAGTGTACAGTTTAGGATGTTTTCAGTTCTGGGAGGAGTATGCAGAGTGGTTGTCTTAGCTCAAAACTTACTTCTTACCTTATGAATGATATAGTGATTTGTATTCTATTTATATTTTTCCACATTTTCTAATTTGTCTTTTGCATATTCATGACTTATTCATGCACTAAAAATAAATTATATTCAATTAAGAAAAATAATGGAAATTTGGATGATACAATAGATCATTTGTTATTCAGGAAGGTGAGGCAAGGCAATTGATCACATTTGAGATAATAGTATTCATAATTTTTTTGAAGAATGATATAGTAAAGTTATACTCTACAGGTATTTTTTTCTGTATCTATCTCTTCACTAGTTTCTTACCTGATGAGTGAATTAATGATTATATATGTAATTACATTGAATATTGAATATACAACAAAACTTACCTAGCCTGTCCCAGGGTCCTGAATGAATGTGGATATGACAAATAGGCAGATACCTGTCTAATCTTTTTTTCTTTTTTATGTGTTTTGTATTATTTTTATTTCTTAGTTAACATTTTAAGTGTTATTTGGTATGCTATGTTCATAATATATATAATGTATTGAGTTTGGTTTGTATTGATGTTTTTGGGCCCACATTCCTTAACCTCTTATTTATGTGGATATGGGTATCATGATATAGAATGATTTGCGAGTGTGTGAACTTTTTTGGCACCCATCTCATTCTGTACCATGACCCAACTGTATAATTCTGTTTGTGGAGGTGCACTTATGAGGTGTAAGTAAAAATGGTAACAGAAGGGACCCCAATGGACTAGGAACGTAGCCCCGTATTTCCCCCTAGGTTTCACCCTGGATGATGTCATTTCAAGTAAATTTACAGCTTACAGTTTTCATTCGTCCATGTTCATTTTCAGTGTCGGAAAGGTAGTGCTAGAAACAGACAAAGAAAGGCAATTCTCTGTTAGAACAATAGCATGGAAGAGTCTGGAAAACTTTATAGTCAAAATGCCCAATAAGCACAAAAACAGGAAGCACCTTGAACATCTAGACCTTAAGACTATTCAATATATTGCCTGCAGCCCACAGAAACAATATGGGATGCATTGTATAAAAATTTGAAAAAGGCTTTGGATAAGTGTTAACAAAATGTACTAGACCAGCCAGGTTGTGCTGGCTATAAGGGCCTGCGGGCCACAGCTTTCAACAAGTTGGTTGACCACCAACTTAACTCATGACCCATTGCTGAGGCAAGGCTATGGGGATAGGAGACCTTTTAAGACTACTCCATTTATACTCAAGCTCTTGATTTCAAAGTTTTCCTTGATTACATCGTACTCTCTTCATTTTAGGTAACACTTTTCTCTCATCATTATCATTCTTATGTGGAACCTCATACATACCGATTCTACCTTTGTCTATTTCGTCCTCTCCATTCTATCAAGCCACCCATCAAACACAGAGGCTCCCCTTTGGACCTACATCCTAAATTTTTCTTTCTGTAGTTCTCTCAGAAAGGTATGTTTAATCTCTTCTTTTGTATCTTTATTGTGCATGTCCTACCACTAATTACTTCAACATGAACATTCCAACACATTCCCTTGCTTGACCATGTGTAAGCCTGATCTCACATGTGTTTCTTTATTCGAATAACACTCAAAGATCTATACCTCCCAACTGGATTTCTGACAGACCTATCTAATTTAACCTTTCTAAAGTACCTACATTATATATATTCTCTGACATTACAATTTATTTTAGTCACATTCTTGTCTTATTTCAAAAGCAATTCCTGTCATACATCTTTTTTCTTTCTTTTAAACTATTCGCCATTTCCCGCGTTAGCAAGGTAGCATTAAGAACAGAGGACTGGGCCTTTGAGGGAATACCCTCACCTGGCCCAATTCTCTGTTCCTTCATTTGGAAAAAAAAAAAAAAAAAAAAAACGAGAGGGGAGGATTTCCAGCCCCCCGCTCCCTCCCCTTTTAGTCGCCTTCTACGACACGCAGGGAATACGTGGGAAGTATTCTTAATCCCCTATCCCCAGGGATAGGGGATTCATACATATTTTGTCATATTTGTCATACATATTTTGTCATATTTGGGTCTACTGAGGGAGTTTGGTGTCCCTGCCCATTTACCAATCTGTTGCATTGGAGCAAGGTACTCCAGTTTTTTCAATTGATTCCCATAGAAAGGAAATATTTCTAAAAGTGAAATGTCTATGAAAAGTTGATAGCATCATATGCGATTTTATTCCCATCAGGTGTAAATATTATTATTACCTTGCATGATTATTTCCCTTATGATATCAAGTCTTGTTGCTCTAAAGTGGTGTATACATATATAGATATTGTAAGATTCCTGCAGATGGGAATTATAAGATGATATGACACACTTTTTTTCGTCAGCAGGAGATTGAAAGTAAGCTAATACGACCAGGTGTAAGCTACGAGAATCGAGTCAGCGCTGTGCTGTCTGGTTGGGAACACCTGGCAGGCACTGTTCAAGGAGATGTTAGTCAAGTGCAGCCTCTTGCAACCTTTCTTTACAGGTGAGTTCCAATTTTCCAGTGCTCATCTATTGATACAGTTTGCTTCATAATTGCAGGAAAATCTGTTACTCTGTAGCTTCAGCTAATGTGTTATGTAAAAGTTAGCTGTAAGTAAATTCATTTTTATTAATTTCTTTATTTACTTATTTCTCATGAGATATTTTCTGTTTGGGTCATATTCATGTTATATGCATACCATTCATGTAAAATAAATGTGAGTCATAAGATCAGTTATTGTATGTTGTTATTATAAAGAGTTAGAAAATTTGTTGGTTGTGATGAACAGCTTTTTAGAAGAAAGTAATGCTTGTGTTTGAAATGGTATAGGATTTAATTGATTAGTGTGAGGGTGAAGATGGAGTTAGGACCCTTGCACATTTGTTTTGCAGATATTAATTCTGAGAGAGTGAAAGCTGTTTATAGAGAAACAATAAGAAAAGGTGCAGATTTAGATATGGAAAACAGACATATTCATTTGAAGGAGGAGAATGAAAATATGAATTTTAACTGCTTAAAGTCCCAAATATGCAGATTCAGTTGATTCTATATTATTTAGCACCCATGTGATGTTGATGGTGCTGGTTAAACAAATTTCCTATTAAAAGGGGGAATGAAGATTGACTACAGTTGTCAGAGAATACTGAAAAAATACTGAAAAAAACAGTAGATATAAATGTATCGTGTTCAAGTCAGAACAAGAAATTGGCTTATAAAATGTAAAGGGGCTCTTTTGCTAATGTAATAGATGCATTCTCAAAGAATGTTACCCTTAATTGAAACCACTTGAATCCAATTTTGCCAAAGACTTGATATTATGAAATGGGGATATATTCATGTGAAATATTTTTGAACACTTTCTCATATTTGTTGTTCTCAATGTATTTTAAAAACATTGAAGATTATCTTTATGAATAAATGTCATATTGCACTTATTAGTAGGACTTCACCCACTGTAATATCACTAACACATCCATTTTTACACTGACAACTTAAAGATTAGTTTTGAATAACAACAGTAGTTTTTCTATGCTTGCATGTCACTGGCACAACTATATGTGCTGTGCACTTCTTACAACATCATTTTATCAGGGTTATAATACAGTTTTATAAAAGAAAATCTGATGCTCTGCTCAACCTCAAAGGGTGGAGGACAGTGTGGGAGAACTAATGTGCCACATTAAAGTGAATTTGGATGCATGGACAGATGAACACCACACTGTTTACACTGATATATTTTGAAAGCTAAGCATTTTAATGCTTGTACATGACACGATGTACCTGTTTATTAACACTTTGCTTTACTAGCACCTATTCCTTAGGAAGACCCTTTTCACAGTGTGAAGGGGTTGCCAAGCTGCCTTTTGTGCATTCCTGCTCTCATTGTACAACATGTGGTGTTTAGAAAATATTCTTCCCCACCTGATCTGTGTATTGATAATATGTCTGTTTACTTTGTAAAGGATTTGTATAGTATAAAGAAGGAGATTAAAGAAAAATATATATTTAGATTGATGGTGAAGCATAACACAGCTGAGAACATGAAATATATTTGTATGTATATACATGTGTATGTGGGTGTGTTGGGCCATTCTTTCATCTGTTACCTTGCGCTACCTCGCTAATGCTGGAGACAGCGACAAAGTATAATGATAAGAATATAAGAAATACGTGTACATGTAGAGTAAAAATTTCATGAAAACTTTTGTATAGGTAGATATCAGGTAAGATGAAATTGGACTTTACCTCAGTTTATCTGCTGAAATTGGTGGTGTTTAGAGAGAGGGAATATATGCTGGAGGGGTAATGTTATGTTATTTTTGCCCATTAAGAACTTGTGCAAAGAACTTCTAAATGCAAAGATCACATTGTCTCTCTATAATTAACTGGGTATGTAAAATCACATATTTTTTTTTTTTTTCTTTTTTTTTATACTTTGTCGCTGTCTCCCGCGTTTGCGAGGTAGCGCAAGGAAACAGACGAAAGAAATGGCCCCCCCCCCATACACATGTATATACATACGTCCACACACGCAAATATACATACCTACACAGCTTTCCATGGTTTACCCCAGACGCTTCACATGCCTTGATTCAATCCACTGACAGCACGTCAACCCCGGTATACCACATCGCTCCAATTCACTCTATTTCTTGCCCTCCTTTCACCCTCCTGCATGTTCAGGCCCCTGATCACACAAAATCTTTTTCACTCCATCTTTCCACCTCCAATTTGGTCTCCCTCTTCTCCTCGTTCCCTCCACCTCCGACACATATATCCTCTTGGTCAATCTTTCCTCACTCATTCTCTCCATGTGCCCAAACCACTTCAAAACACCCTCTTCTGCTCTCTCAACCACGCTCTTTTTATTTCCACACATCTCTCTTACCCTTACGTTACTCACTCGATCAAACCACCTCACACCACACATTGTCCTCAAACATCTCATTTCCAGCACATCCATCCTCCTGCGCACAACTCTATCCATAGCCCACGCCTCGCAACCATACAACATTGTTGGAACCACTATTCCTTCAAACATACCCATTTTTGCTTTCCGAGATAATGTTCTCGACTTCCACACATTCTTCAAGGCCCCCAGAATTTTCGCCCCCTCCCCCACCCTATGATCCACTTCCGCTTCCATGGTTCCATCCGCTGCCAGAGCCACTCCCAGATATCTAAAACACTTCACTTCCTCCAGTTTTTCTCCATTCAAACTCACCTCCCAATTGACTTGACCCTCAACCCTACTGTACCTAATAACCTTGCTCTTATTCACATTTACTCTTAACTTTCTTCTTCCACACACTTTACCAAACTCAGTCACCAGCTTCTGCAGTTTCTCACATGAATCAGCCACCAGCGCTGTATCATCAGCGAACAACAACTGACTCACTTCCCAAGCTCTCTCATCCCCAACAGACTTCATACTTGCCCCTCTTTCCAAAACTCTTGCATTTACCTCCCTAACAACCCCATCCATAAACAAATTAAACAACCATGGAGACATCACACACCCCTGCCGCAAACCTACATTCACTGAGAACCAATCACTTTCCTCTCTTCCTACACGTACACATGCCTTAAATCCTCGATAAAAACTTTTCACTGCTTCTAACAACTTTCCTCCCACACCATATATTCTTAATACCTTCCACAGAGCATCTCTATCAACTCTATCATATGCCTTCTCCAGATCCATAAATGCTACATACAAATCCATTTGCTTTTCACATATATAATATGAAATATAAGAATCATTTATGAAACTCATATGAATTCAGTAACTTTCAGTGTAAATTCATGTACATAGAAATGAAATGAAATAATTCATAGAATTAAAATTTTCATCACTAGGAAGTCCCTACCTTCATAAAGATCACAGCATCTCTTACATGACATATTTATCCCTTCCCATATTTTCTACAGTTGTGGTACAGTTGGAAACAAGTCTGTACACAATGCCATCTCATAGGCTTCACACTACTAATAAGTGTCTTTCCTCTTATCTGTTGAGAGCACACAGATCATTGCAAGCATCTTCCTCTCTCCTGTGTGGTGAAGCTGTAATGCAGGTTGGTCTTCAGCCTGCAAAGTGAGTCAGTGAGGATGCTCTTGCATCTTCATTGGAGGACTTCTCCTCAAAGAAATGGCACTGAGTTAGAGGTGCTGGAGTCAAGGTCCTGGAAGTTGACAGTAAAGGGTCTGAGGGGGGAGAGGGGTATTTTATTGATATGGCATGGGAGCATGACATCTCAGGCACTGTGTGAGAACATTTGATGTAATTGACATAAAAATTTACTTTCAGAGGTCAGCTAAGGAAGTCACATTTGTATGCGTCAAAAGCCCGAAATCGTAAATGAGACCTGTCACGCATATATGCATGACAGAACTTTTAAAGCATTAATATTTTAATTCTGTGTTCCATGGAAATATGTGTGGTGTATGTGGATATTGATTGAAATACAGCATTGAATGATATTATGAAAATGTTGTGCAATGTTTGTTGGCCAGTTTTATGTTTCACTACACACTATGTGTATGTTTTGCCATAATTCCTATAGTTTTCATGTGATTCTTATATTAGTAATGTATTTGTGTGAAGAGAAATCAGGGGAGGTTGTGTAGAATGGCAAAATGAGATACAAAACAAAGCTTGAGGAATGGGAGGGATTTAGGGGGGCAGTGCTGGTAGGTGCATGATAAGTGAATGGTTTGTTTAAGATGAGAGGCATTTAGGTGAGAAAGATAGTGAGTGGTGAGATGACAAAGTTAAGTTGCTAGGGAAAGAGGAAAGAGAAGTGTATCAGCAGTACTTAAGGGAAGGAGTACAAGTGATTGTAAGATTTACAAGAGAAAGCAGTAGAGGTCAAGAGGAAGATGCAGGGGCTGAAAAAGTGGATATAGAGTTAGGGTGAGCTGGTAACAGCAAACTTCAGGGAGTATACAAAAATATTTTGGAAAGAGGTTAGTGATGAGTAAAAAAAGAGAACAGATAGGAACATTGGTCAAGGGGCAAATGGGGAAGTGATGAAAGTCTGTGGAGGAGATGGAATGAGTACTTTGAAGGTTAGTTGATGTGTTTGATGATAAGGTGGTAGATGTAGAAAAGTTGTTTGGATCAGGGAGGTATGTTAAGTGAGAAAATCATGGCAAGTGGTTTAGTGAAAAGAGAACAGGTGGTGAAAGCCTTGCATAAGATGAAGTGTGGCAAGGCAAGAGAGTGGATGGCATTGCAGTTGAATTTTTAGAGAAAAATGGTGGGTGTGATTATTTTCAATGTATATACAGTATGGATCATGGTGAGATGGTTAAGGATTGGTAGAATACATGTATAGTCCCATTGTATAATGGCAATGGGGACAAAGGTGAGGGTTTGAATTACAAAGGTATATATTTGTTGAGTGTACCTGATAAATTGGATGGAGGAGTGGTGATTGAGAGGTTGATGGCATGCATATAACATCAGACTTGGGAGGAACAATATGGTTGCAGGAGTGATAGGGGGATGTATGGATCAGTTTCCTTCATAGAATGTGTATGAAAAATGCTTACAGAAACACAAGGATTTGTATATGACATTTATGGATCTGGTGAAAGCTCATTGTAGTGTTAATGGAGATACTTTGTGGGGGATGTTATGATGTGGGAGGAAAGCTCTTATGAGTAGCGAGAAGTTTTTATCAAGAGAGTAGGGCATGTGTTCAAGTAGGTAGAGAGGAGGGTGAGGGGTTCTAAATGGAGGTGGATCTTGACAGGGATGTTTGATGTCACCATGGCTATTTGGTTTGTTTATGGATACCTCATGGGTGCCTTGTGGAATCTTTGGGAGTCTTCACCCCACACAGCCTAGGCTGGGCCTAGGCTGCTGGATTAGGTCATTGATTGACCAAGCTGTTAGAAGCCATAACCCTCAGGGCCACATATCCCTCACAGCCTGGCTAGCCTGGTTCACTGTGTAAGTACTTGTCCAGTACACTCTTGAACATCTTTACTGTGCATCCCATGCTGTCTCTGATGGTAGATGGCAATGTGTTTAATAGTCATGGGCCTAGGTTGTTTAAGTTGTTCTCTCTTTTCGTTCATATGGATGGCACCTTTGGTTCTGAGAGGTAGTATTTTACAAATACTTCCATACTGGTTGTGCTAGTAGGATGTTATTTCCAAATGTAGGTTGGGAATCATTCCTTCTAGAATTTTCCAGGTTTAGATGATGATATACCTCTCCTGTCTGTGCTCTGAGGAGTATAGCTTTAGAATTTTAGCAATTTTTTAGTGATTTAAAGTTTTTTTTTTTCATACTATTCGCCATTTCCCGCATTAGCGAGGTAGCGTTTAGAACAGAGGACTGGGCCTTAGAGGGAATATCCTTACCTGGCCCCCTTTTCTGTTCCTTCTTTTGGAAAATTAAAAAAAAAAAACGAGAGGGGAGGATTTCCAGCCACCCGCTCCCTCCCCTTTTAGTCGCCTTCTACGACACGGAGGGAATATGTGGTAAGTATTCTTTCTCCCCTATCCCCAGGGGTAATTTAGTTTTATTACCACATTAATTTGGGCTGTGAAAGACCTCTGGACACTTTAAATCCACAGTTTCTCCCACTTTATTGAGTGATGTAAGAGCACAACAGTATCAATTTGTGAAATAATATCATGAAAGGTTTTTCTTCCTATATCTTGAAGGTTTGCAGTATTCAGCTTGCCATCCTTCTGCATGAGGCAATCATTTTTTGTGTTCACTGAAGGTTAGGTCGTCAAACATTATTTCTCCAAGGTCTTTCACATTATTCATATGGTTTATGATAGTGTCCATATGTGTCTGTTATTATATGTTGTTATTGATTTCTTGATTTTCCCCATACTGGAGGAGTTGAAATTTATCTCCATTAAAAAGCATGTTGTTCTCAGTTGCTCAATTAGATACTTTGTATATGTCTCTTTGTAGCCTTTTGGCATCTCCTATTGACATGATTTCCATACATATTCTTGTATCATCTGCAAAGCATGATATGAAATTGTGGCTTATGTTTGCATTACTGCCAGATACAAGAATGAGGAACAGGAGTGTTGCAAGTACAGTTCCTTAGTGAGAGAGGCATATGCAAATGGGATGGAGGCCTGGGAGATGAGTTTGTTCTTATTTGTTCTTATGGTGCAGGGGACAGATTCAAGTGAGAAACTACATAAGTTGGTTTCTGAGTTTGGGAAAGTGCATGAAAGAAATTTGAGAGTAAATGTGAATATAAGCAAGGTTATTAAATTGAGCAGTACAAGAGACAGATTAGTTATGGTGTGAGTTGGAATGGAGAAAACTTGGAGGAAGTGAAATGCTGTAGATACATGAGAGTGAACATGGCAGTGGATGCAGCCATGATAGCTGAGATGAGCCATAGGGTGGGTGAGGAGGTGAAGGTTCTGGGAGTATTAAGGAATGTGTGGAAAGACAGGTCAATATCTGGGAGGGCAAGGATGGGTTTGTTTGAAGGTATAGTAGTCCCAACAATGGTGTATAGATGCAAGGTCAGGGAGATAAATGAGGATGTATGGAAAGGGGTGAATCCTTAAGAAATGAAATGTTTGAGGACAATATGTGATAAGAGGAGGGTTGATCAAGTATGAAAATAATAGGGTAAGAGAGAGGTTTGGTAATTAGAAGAGTATGGTTAAGGTAGCTGAAGAGGTGTGCTAAAATGGTTTGGATGTATGAAGAGAATGGATGAGGAGAGGTTGACAAAGAGGATATATGTGTCACCAGAAGAAGAGGGGACAAGAAAGTGGAGACTGAATAGAAGATGGAAAAGGTGGGAGTAAATAAGATTTTAGATGCTTGGGGCCTGAGCATGTGGGAGGGTGAAAGTTACAATGTGGCAATGGTCTTAGGATATGTTGAAATGGTATCTTTAGTGTTGCAGTGATTGTTTCAAGAGTGTAAGCAGGGAAGTGGGATGGAAGTTTATCTGGAGAGGGGTATATATTGACTGGTTTGAGTTCAAGACAGGGCTGGGAGTTCTGTTGTTTAGTGTTTGTTAGGTTATTTCTGTGGTGTTCCATGACCGCTTTATATGCCCTGTTTCAGTCCTGACTCCACATCACCCCCTGTATTTTTTTTTATGCTACCTTAGACAGCATGGGCAACTGAGGCCCAAATAAAAGTCATCTCATTAACTATATATATGTAAATGTATACCCTCTCCTGAGCCAAGTACCCATATTATCAACCAACCCCTAGGGGTGGATGAACAGCTGGGCTGACTGTGGACTGACTGCCATGACCAGGATTCTAACCTATGTGCTCGACCCTAGGTGGTCAGTGAATGCATCATGGTCAGGAACGCAAACCGCTGCACCACGGGAGTCCAAAAAATGTTGAATGTTTCATGATTTTGTTTGTCACTTTTCACCAATTCACTCTAGCTTGTGCACGTCTGTCACCCTCCTGCATGTTCAGGCCCTGAGCACTCAAAATCTGTTTCACTCCGTCCATCCATCTTCAGTTTGGTCTCCCTCTTTTCCTTGTCCTCTGTACTTCTGACACTTATATCTTCTTTGTCAACCTCTCCTCACTCATTCTTTCCATATATCCAAACCATTTCAGCACACCAGCAAATTCTGAAAAAGAAGGCAGACAAAGGTTTGAGTGAGCCTCTCAGTAAATGTCAGGGAAAATAAGTTGTTTTAGAAAGTGGTTAATATTGTGAGGAAAAACAAGAAAACAAATGGGAACATTGGTGAAGGGGCAAAAATGGAAAGAGGTGGTGACAGGTAGGGAGGAGGAAATGGAGTGAATATTTTGAAGGATTGTTGAATGTGTTGACAGTAGGATGGGAGATGTAAGGTATTTGCATTGGTATCAGGGTCATGGAAAGGGGTTTGGAGAAGAAAGAAGAGGTGGTGAAAGCCTTGCATGAGATGGAATGCATTAAGATGGCTGGAATGGATGGTATTGCTGTTGAATTTCTGAAGAGAGTGACTGTATTGTTGATTTGTTAGTTAGGATTTTTACTGTCTGTGTGGGTCATGGGGAGGTGCCTGAGGATTAGTGAAATGCACATACTGTCTATCCCCTACTTATGACCATCCGTACTAATGACCGGAAAGAAATGAAGATTCAAAATTTTATGTAAATATGAAAATTAGCATGGTCATACATACACCAGTGCTAATGGCTGTGTGCATATGATAGTGAGTGGCAGACAATATTCTGGCATTGTGTACATCACAGCATCTCTCAGTCTCAGTTACCATTCAGTAAGTGTGTGTTATTCAAGTGAATCTAATGAATTTTCATGCTGGGTTAAAACGCTTTTGTATTAAACCCCAAAGAAGATGCTGAGCAAGAGGAGAAACCTGTCACAGGTTGGTAGATCTAGCAGGAAGCTGAGAAAGACACTTAATTTGGAATTGAAAGTGAAGGTAATTAACCAATAAGATGGAGGAAAAGAAGTTAATGTGATTACATGTGATCTACAGTTATCCCATTTGATGGTCTCCACAATTTTAAAGGACAAAGAAAAAGTCCGTGAAGTATGAAGTTTATGATGATAACAAAGCACCGACAAGGGCCTCTCCACGAAATGAAAAGTTTTTTATTCTGTGGATGGAAGGTCAGATTAAGAAATGCGTACCACTAAGATTACTAACAATTCAGGCAAAGACTAGAAGTCTTTTTGAGGCTTTGAAGGAGCAAGCGGGCAAGGATTACATTGAGAATTTCACAGCAAGTCATTGTTTGTTCAATGGATTTAAAAGAAGCTATAGCTTGCACAGTGTTCAAGTCACAGGTGAAGTAGCAAGTGCTGATGGAGCTGCTGAAAAGTTAAGAAATGAACCAATGATTTTTTTTTTTCAGATAAACCATAGAGTGATTTTAAAAAATTCATTTCATGAAATGGGTTAAAAGAAAATGAGATAATCACGTGAAAAATAAAAATGATGAAATATGAACTAAAGAATCTTAAATATAAAGTAAAAAGGAACTACAGAATCATATGAAAAAAGCTGGTTTATAGGAAATAAGATAATCTTGATCGAAATTGAGAAGGATAAAAGAATGCTGTACAGGTATATAAATTGTGCATGCCATGCTGTCATATGTCTGATTCACATCCATTTTGAGATCAGACCGGTTAGTCAGAGCAAAACTCGGATGTATGTAGGGGATAGTTAGTACAGAGTCTGTGAAAAGCCTTGTCCACCGCCACATATTTCAAAGGCGATACATGACTTAGGTTTGTCGTGGGAATAAGCAAATGACTCTTTCAGGGTGAAATTATTGTACATCTAGTCCATGAGACTAGTGTTCATAACAGTGTGAGCACTAGCAACCTGCCATAGTGTTCTTCAGGCTGTCTATAGGGAATGAAGTTCTTTCTTTACTCTTCCTGGCTGCCACTTTATTTTGGGAATTTCTCTTCTGGGTGCTGCATTTCTTCCACTTGTGCTTCAAGATCATTGGTTCTTTCTTTACTCCTCTCCTGGCTGCCACTTTATTTTGGGAAATTTTCTTCTGGGTGCTGCATTTCTTCCACCAGTGCTTCAAGATCTTTGGTTGTTATCTTTCTAAGGAGGAGAAAGCCCAAGAAAATATGGGTGCATATGAGACTTTTAGGTGCACTAGGTGCTCAGAGTACATGATCAGGCAGCTGCTTCATGCTATGCCTCATCAATGCCTGGTCTCATTCAGGAGATCAGGACCTTATGGACCCAAAACATGAACCTAGAATACTTCAGGAACCTTGCCAATTCTATGCCCAGGCATCTATAGATGATAATCAAGGGCAAGGTAGAGATGAAAAATACTAAATTGTAAGTGTGATATAGCCTTTGAAAATTTATGGGGGGCAAATACTAAATTGTAAGTGTGATATCACCTTTGAAAATTTATGGGGGGCAAAGTTTTTATGGACACTATGTATAGTGGCAGGGTGTATAAAGGCAAGATGCACAAAGGTAAGTGTTCAAACTACTGAGGTATAATTTTGTTCAGTACACTTGGTAAGATGTATGGGAGAGTGGTGAGTGAGAGGGTGAAGGCATGAACAGAGCATCAGATTGGGGAGGAGCCCTGTGGTTCCAGAAATGGTAGAGGATGTATAGATCATGTGTATGCTTTAAAGAATGTGTGTGAGATACTTAGAGAAATGGAAATAATTGTCTTTGACATTTATTGATGTGGATTATGCATGTGTTAGGGTTGATAGAGATGCCTTTTGGAAGGTTTTATGAATATATGGTGTGGGAGGGAAGGAAAGATGCTAGAAGCATTGAGAATTTTTTATCGAGTGTAAGGCATATGTGCGAGTAGGAAGAGGAGAGTGAGAAGTTTAAGGTGAAGGATGGTCTACGATAGGGGTGTATGATGTCATTGAGGCTGTTTGATATTTTTGGATAGGTTGATAAGATAGTTAAATGCAAGAGTTTTGGAGAGAGGAGCAAGTATGCAGTCTTTAGGGGATGAGAAAATTTAGCATAAATGTGAATAAAGACAAAGTTATTAGGCTTAGCAGAGTTAAGGGTTATGTTAGTTGGGCTGTGAGTTTGAATGGAGAAATTTTGGAGGATGTGAAGTGTGAGATACCTATGAGTTGACTTAGTTGCAAATGGAACCATGGAGGTGGAAGTGAATCATAGGGTTGATAGGGGACAAAGGTTTTGGGAACATAGGAAAATATGTGGAAAGAGAGGTTATTATCTGGGAGGGTGAAGTTGAGTATGTTTGAAGGTATAGTAGCCCCAAAATGATGTATTGATGTGAGGCATGAGCATAGGGTTTATAGGAGGTTGGATGTGTTGGGAATGAAATGTATGAGGACAGTATGTGGTGTGAAGTGATTTGATACAGTAAGTAATTAAAGGGGAAGAGGGAGGTGTGGTAATAAGAAGAGTTTGGTTGAGAGAGCTGAAGAGGGCTTGCAGAAATGGTTTGGATGTATAGAGAGAATGAGTAGGGTGAAGTTGACAAAGGATATTGTGTCAGAAGAGGAGGGGACAAGGAGAACAGGAGACCAGATTGGAAATAGAGTGATGGAGTGAAAAAGATTTGTAGTCTTTAAGGTCTGAGTAGGGTGAAGTTGACAAAGGATATTGTGTCAGAAGAGGAGGGGACAAGGAGAACAGGAGACCAGATTGGAAATAGAGTGATGGAGTGAAAAAGATTTGTAGTCTTTAAGGTCTGAACATAAAAGAATATGAAAGTCTTGCACAGGATTGTGTGAATTGGAATGATGCGGTATACAGGGGTCACCATGCTGTCAGTGGACTGAATCAGAACATGTGGAGTGGCTGGAAGAAACTATGGAAATGTCTGTGGGGTATGTTTTTGGATAGATGGTTGTGGTTTTGTTGCATTGCACATGTTGGCCTGAGAATGGATGTGAGTAAATGCAGCTTATTTTCTTCTGTTCCTGGCACTACCTTGCTAATGTGGGAAATGGTTAACAAGTATGAAAAAAACTTCCTCCTAACCACTTGATTTATCTTGTGTATCCCTCAATCATTTACACTTTTTTCCTGTAGCCTCCTGCTTTCTCTTGTATATCCCTCAATCATTTACACTTCTTTCCTGTAACCACCTGCTTTCTCTTGTGTATCCCTCAATCATTTACACGTCTTCCCTTACACCTCTCTTGTCTCTTTCATTAGCAAGTTTACACTGTCATCCCTCCAGTCACAACCCTTTCTCACCTACCCACCTCTCATCTCCTGCATGACACACACTTTTCTCTTACATACCAGCAGTGCTTCCATAGATATTTCCCAATCCTTATCCATTCCCCTTGGTTTGTTTACTTGTGCATTTTTCCATTCTACGCCCAGTCTTGTGGTATTTTCACTCACGTCTCTTTCTCCAGGCTCGCTTTCTTTCACCACCCCCATCTTATCATTTTCTCTTTTTCATAAATCTCTGCAAATCTTCATCTCTTCTACTGGCTGGTAATGATCAGACATCCACCAGCTCCCTTTCTCAAGACATTCACAACCAAGTGTCTCTTTTGCACACTTATCAGTAAGTATGTAATCCAGTAATGCCCTCTTACCATCTTCCCTATTTATCTGTCTATTTATCTATATCTCTGATGCCTGTTCCCTCTGGGAACTCCTATCAAGGGGTGGCCATGGTGAAGGAGTCCCCACTTATCCAAGTCCTTGCATGCCTTTTTCACATACACAATTCCATTCATTCTTCCTTTGTTTCTTTCCCTCCAGTTTTCCTTCTCCCTATTTGCCCATGTCACAGGTAGTCTTCCACAAACATCAACCCCTTTAATTGTACTATCATACATTCTGTTGTAAACTCCCAGTCTTGCATTCTTTCCATATGCCCAAACCACCTCACAGTATTATGTTTCACCCATTCTACCACTCCACAATTCATTCCCTTTGCATTCCTTGCCATACCACATATCTCATACACCCTTTCATTTCTTTCTTCATTCAATCTAGTCACACCACATGCTCTTCTCAAAGTGCCTGGATTCTTGATCTCTGTGACTCACTCCACGTCCATGTTTCGGCTGCGTAGGTCAGGGTTGGGAAAACTTAATCCTCTCTTTACTTCCATGCTTACACCTTTACAATTTGTTATTCTAGTAAGGGACCCAATGACTCTTCTACCTGTACTGCTCTCCTTTATCTCCTTCCATATCACCATACTTACCCAAGACTGCTCCCAGATACTTAAATTCCCTCACTTCTTCCAGTCTTTTTCCCCCATATCCTCAGCATAATTTAGTACACTTTCTTCATTCAGTCTATATGGTTTTACTAAATCTGTACTTTCACTCTTGTTTCCTTTCAAACACCATTACTTTTACTTGCATTTACCTTACTTATATCATAAAACACATGTACAACCTTCTGCAACTTCTGTTCACTCTCACTAAACAACACAGTATCATCTGCAAACAGGCTTGCCACTAGCCACCATATCTCACTGCCACAGTCCATCTCTTCTCCCCTTTTCCCTTGGAAGTGAAGTGTTTTAGATATCTTGGAGTGGATTTAGCAGTGATTGGAATCATGGAAGTGGAAGTGAGTCACAGGGTGGGGGAGGTGGTGATGAAGAATATGTGGAAGGAGAGCATTATCTCAGAGAGCATAAATGGGTATGTTTGTAGGAATAGTTGTTCCAACAATATTATATGGTTGTCAGGCATGGGCTGTAGATAGGGTTGTACGGAGGAGTGTAGATGTGTTGGAAATGAAACGTTTGAGGACAATATGTGGTATGAGGTGGTTTGATTAAGTAATGAAAGGGTAAGAGAGATGTGTGGAAATGAAAAGAATGTGGATGAGAGAGCAAAAGAGGGTGTATTGAAATGGTTTGGACATATGGAGAGATTGAGTGAGGAAAGTTTGACAAAGGATATATGTGTCAAAGGTGGAGGGAACAAGGAGAAGAGGGAGACCAAATTGGAGGTGGAAGGATGGAGTGAAAAAGATTTTGAGTGATTGGTTCTTGAACATAGAGGAGGTTGAGAGGTGTGCAAGGAGTAGAGTGAATTGGAGTGATGCAGTATACTGGGGGCCGATGTGCTGTCAATAGACTGAACCAAGACTTGTGAAATGTCTTGGGTATATCATAAAGAGTTCTGTGGGGCCTGGGTGTGGATAGGAAGCTGTGGTTTCGATACATTACACATGACAGGTAGAGACTGAGTGTGAATAAATGAGACTTATTTTATCTGTTTTCCTGGCACTATCTCACTGAAGCAAGGGGTAGTGATGCTGTTACATCCCAACTAACTTGTCTCTCAACCCTGCTGAACCTTATAACCTTGCTTTTACTTACATTTATTCTCAACTTTCTCCTTTTACACACTTTTCCAGATTCAGTCACCAACTTCTGCAGTTTCTCACTAAAATTAGCCACCAGTGCTGTATCATTGGCAAACAACAACTGACTCACTTCTGAGGCCCTCTCATCCCCAACAGACTGCATACTCGCCTATCTCTCCAAAACTCTAGCATTTAACTCCCTAACCACCCCATCCATAAACAAATTAAACAACCATGGGGACATCACACACCCCTGCTGCAGACTTATCTTCATTGGGAACCAGTTACCCTCCCCTCTTCCTACTCATACACATGCCTTACATCCTTGATAAAATCTTTTCACTGATTTTATATTAAAAAGCCATGGTGACATCACACAGCCCTGTCTCATACTTACACACATTCCAACACTTTTGCTCAGTTCGCCATCCACTCTTACAAATTTGCTCCTCTATAGAAGGCTTTCACCTCATCCAACAGTTTCTCCCTATATCATCCCACAAAGCATTCCACTCGACTTGCTCATGCGCTTTCTTCAGATCCATAAAAGCTGCATATAACTTTGTACTGTCACTAAATACTTTTCCATGGTCATCTTTACCACATGAATCTGATCCACACATCCCTTATCTTTCCTAAAACCCCCTTGCTCTTCACTTAATTTGCATTCAGTCACTTCCATCACTCTGTCAATTAATATTCTTGAAACACTTTTCCTAATATACTTAACTGAGGCATGTGATAGAGTTTATAGGGATGCTCCTTGGAAGGTGTTAAGAGTATATGGTGTGGTAGGTAAGTTGCTAGAAGCAGTGAAAAGTTTTTATCGAGGATGTAAGGCATGTGTGTGAGTAGGAAGAGAGGAAAGTGATTGGTTCCCAGTGAATGTCAGTTTGCGGCAGGGGTGAGTGATGTCTCCATGGTTGTTTAATTTGTTTATGGATGGAGTTAGGGAGGTAAATGCAAAAGTTTTGGAGAAAGGGGCAAGTATGCAGTCTGTTGTGGATTAGAGGGCTTGGGAAGTGAGTCAGTTGTTGTTCGCTGATTATACAGCGCTGGTGGCTGATTCAGGTGAGAAACTGCAGAAGCTGGTGACTGAGTTTGGTAAAGTGTGTGAAATAAGAAAGCTGGGAGTAAATGTGAATAAGAGCAAGGTTATTAGTTTCTGTAGGGTTGAGGGACAAGTCATTTTGGAGGTAAGTTTAATTGGAGAAAAATTGGAGGAATTGAAGTGTTTTAGATACCTGGGAGTGGATTTAGCAGCAGATGGAACCATGGAAATGGAAGTGAGATACAGTGTGGTGGAGGGGGCGAAGGTTCTGGGAGCGTTGAAGAATGTGTGGAAGTCGAGAACGTTATCTCAGAAAGCAAAAATGGGTATGTTTGAAGGAATAGTGGTTCCAACAATGTTATATGGTTGCGAGGCGTGGGCTATGGATAGGGTTGTGCGGAGGAGGGTGGATGTGTTGGAAATTAGATGTTTGAGGACAATATGTGGTGTGAGGTGGTTTGATTAAGTGACGTAAGGGTAAGAGAGATGTGTGGTAATAAAAAGAGTGTGGTTGAGAGAGCAGAAGAGGGTGTATTGAAATGGTTTGGTCACATGAAAAGAATGAGTGAGGAATGATTGACAAAGAGGATATATGTGTCAGAGGTGGAGGGAACGAGAAGTGGGAGACCACATTGGAGGTGGAAAGATGGAGTGAAAAGATTTTGAGTCACCGGGGCCTGAACATACAGGAGGATGAAAGGTGTGCAAGGAATAGAGTGAATTGGAATGATGTGGTATACCGGGGTCAACGTGCTGTCAATGGATTCAACCAGGGCATGTAAAGCGTCTGGGGTAAACCATGGAAAGTTTTGTGGAGCCTGGATGTGGAAAGGGAGCTGTGGTTTTGGTTCATTACACATGACAGCTAGAGACTGAGTGTGAACAAATGTGGCTTTTGTTGTCTTTTCCTAGCACTACCTTGCGCACGCGTGCACGGGAGGGATGGATGAAGGCAGCAAGTATGAATAAGTGCATTTGTATATATGTACATGTCTTTGTATGTATATGTATGTATACGTTGTTTAATTTGTTTATGGATGGGGTTGTTAGGGAGGTAAATGCAAGAGTCCTGGAAAGAGGGGCAAGTATGAAGTCTGTTGGGGATGAGAGAGCTTGGGAAGTGAGTCAGTTGTTGTTCGCTGATGATACAGCGCTGGTGGCTGATTCATGTGAGAAACTGCAGAAGCTGGTGACTGAGTTTGGTAAAGTGTGTGGAAGAAGAAAGTTAAGAGTAAATGTGAATAAGAGCAAGGTTATTAGGTACAGTAGGGGTGAGGGTCAAGTTAATTGGGAGGTGAGTTTGAATGGAGAAAAACTGGAGGAAGTGAAGTGTTTTAGATATCTGGGAGTGGATCTGTCAGCGGATGGAACCATGGAAGCGGAAGTGGATCATAGGGTGGGGGAGGGGGCGAAAATTTTGGGAGCCTTGAAAAATGTGTGGAAGTCGAGAACATTATCTCGGAAAGCAAAAATGGGTATGTTTGAAGGAATAGTGGTTCCAACAATGTTGTATGGTTGCGAGGCGTGGGCTATGGATAGAGATGTGCGCAGGAGGATGGATGTGCTGGAAATGAGATGTTTGAGGAAAATGTGTGGTGTGAGGTGGTTTGATCGAGTAAGTAACGTAAGGGTAAGAGAGATGTGTGGAAATAAAAAGAGCGTGGTTGAGAGAGCAGAAGAGGGTGTTTTGAAATGGTTTGGGCACATGGAGAGAATGAGTGAGGAAAGATTGACCAAGAGGATATATGTGTCGGAGGTGGAGGGAACGAGGAGAAGAGGGAGACCAAATTGGAGGTGGAAAGATGGAGTGAAAAAGATTTTGTGTGATCGGGGCCTGAACATGCAGGAGGGTGAAAGGAGGGCAAGGAATAGAGTGAATTGGAGCGATGTGGTATACAGGGGTTGACGTGCTGTCAGTGGATTGAATCAAGGCATGTGAAGCGTCTGGGGTAAACCATGGAAAGCTGTGTAGGTATGTATATTTGCGTGTGTGGACGTGTGTATGTACATGTGTATGGGGGGGGGGGTTGGGCCATTTCTTTCGTCTGTTTCCTTGCGCTACCTCGCAGACGCGGGAGACAGCGACAAAGTATTAAAAAAAAAAAAAAAAATGTATACGTTGAAATGTATAGATATATATACGTGCATGTTTGGGCGTATATGTATATACATGCGTTTGTGGGTGGGTTGGGCCTTTCTTTTGTCTGTTTCCTTGCCCTACCTCGCTAACGCGGGAGACTGAAAAAGTGTGATAAATGAATAAATGCTTAACAGACTTATTCCCCTGTGATTGCGACATGCATCTTTCACATCTTTTCCTTTGAATAAAGGAACAATAATAGTTTTCACCCAATCCTCAGGCACAACCTTCTGTTTCCATACCAAATTACATATACATCCACTCTGTCACACTTTCTCCTCCATACTTCGGTATTTCAGCTGTAGTCCCATCCACTCCAGGTGCCTTTCCTACCTTCAGCCTCATCATTGCCTTTCTTACCTCCCTCTTTGCTATAGGCCCCTGCACTTGTATCTTGTTCCTTCCATCCTCCATATCCATGTATGTAAAAGCTGCTGCCTCCCTTTCTCCCACATTTATCAGTTCGTCAAAATACTCTTTCCATCTTACTTTTAATCTTGCCTTTTGGTTCAGCAATTCACTTTCCTTTCTTTTCACATCATTTCCTCTCTTACATTCACCTCTTTTCTTTTTCACCTCCTTCCATTGTAGTTTCTTATCCTGAAACTTCTCACTTAACTTTCTATCAAAATCTTCATGTACTCTTTCTTTGCTTTCCTCTCAGCTTCGTAACATTCGATTCTTCCCTCCTCCTTTGCTGAACTTCCACTGGCACATTCCTATTGAGCAGTCAACCATATGCCTTTTTCTTCTCTTCCATTGCATTTTTAATCCCTTCTGTCCACATTTTATTCCTGTATCTCACTACTGATTCTACAACCTTTACTTGTATTTCTTTAAACATTTTAAACACCTCATTCACACATGACTGCACTTCCACCTAAGCTTTCAGTTACCTTCCTTTCATACTCTTCTTTGTATTTTTCTTTATTCATCTCCTTGCTTGCCAACACTTTTACCTCTCCATTCTTCCTTACACCAAACCTCCACTTCTCCCTGATCCTCATTCCCACCAGAACTGTGAAATGGTCAGTCTCTAAAGAATCCTTTCATGTCTCTAGCATCCAGCACAGCCTTTCTCAATCTTTCATCCGCTGTCATATAGTCAGTCAGAGCCTTTTGTTCTTATCTTCCATCGTCCCTCATCCATGTATATCTGTGGATCATCTAGTGCTGAAAAAAAAGGTGTTTGCAAGGAATAAACCCCCTTCAGCACAAAATATTCACTAGTTAGCTTCCATTCTCATTTACTCCAGGCATTCCCCATTTACCAACTATCACACCAGTTCCATCACATCCCACTTTTGCATTCATATCACCCAATACAACCAGATTTCATTCTCAAAACTGTTTATACAGTCATTCAAGCTCCTCCAGAAAAGTTTCATTTCATCCTTGCCTTGTACAGTCTTCATATTCACTGGCACATATGCACATACCATGCATATTTCACAATCCCGATGGTTCCTTTCACCCACACTATTCTAGATCCATTTTATCCATGCACTGTAAAACCCTTCCATGCTCTTGATGATAGCAGAATTGCACATCCTTCTTTTCATCTCTGATAATCTTCTCTCATTCCCGTCCATGCCACACCTCCTTCCATGCTGTTCATCATTTCCATTTTCACTCCACATACCCTGCCTGAGGATATGGGTTTCCCAGATCCTTAGCACACCCACACTACAACCTTTAAACCTCTCCAAAATCTCCCTCCTTTTATTCTCCCCAGTCATCCTTTCACATTCAAAGCCATCACCCTCAATTGCTTATTCCTTTTAACCCTCAGCATTACTGGTAGACTCCAGTGCTGCTTCTTAGTCTTTTGTGCCTTACCTTCGACAGGTCACTGGCAGAGGGCAACTCCAGTGCAATGTTTCAAGAGGCAGTGAGGCTCCAAAATTGTCAAAACTAAAAGTAACAGTACTCCTCAGGTGTTTGTCCAAATCTAAAGCTATTGCCCTGATGTGATTGGGCAAAGCTTCCCCCTTTAGTTCCTCCACTAAGGGATGTACTAATGAGGTCACCATAAGAAGGCGGGATGAGACTTGGTTAGTCCAGTGAAAATTAGTGTACCCCTTGAGGTGCTGAAACAGTACTTTTGCCAATTCCAAGCTTATTTACTTTCCATAGCAGCTGCACCTCCTGTCCCATTGGTTATGATACTGCCACTTCATATACTTAACTTGTAGTTATGTATACTTTCCTGTCCTCTTGGAGTTGGGAAGGAAGAATTCTACAGCCTTATTCCCTGTTTGTTGCAGGTGACCAAAAGGGGAGAAGTATGAGTCTGGAAACCTTCCCTTTCATTTATATCATTTTTGAAAAGGTAGAAGGAGCAAAGCGAGGAGTGCTCATCATCCAAAGGTCAAGGGTAAAGTGGGTAAATGGCTTGAGAATGTCTTATGGGGAAAGCCAGGGGTTCATGTGAGGGCAAAAAAGGCTGAGGAAGGGGTAGCACTACTGCTGAAGTTATGAGAATGTGTAAAAGAGTGTCTGGATGCGAGCTCCAGATTGATGTGGGTAAAAATAAAGGTAGATTGCGAGAGATAGGAGTTTGTTAGTGCTTATGCACCAGGCCATGGGAAGAAAGCTTATGAGAAGCAATTGTTTTAGGAGCAGCAGTGTGAGAGAGTCAGTATTTTTGATGCATGAGATTTGTTATAAGTGATGGGCAGTTTAAATGCAAAAGTAAATGATGTTGCAGTTGAGGGCATGGGGTACTTAATACATATTGTGAACAAGAACGGTGAACATTGTTTGGAATTTTGTGATATTAAAGGACTTGTGATTGGAAATATTTGGTTAAAAAGAGGGAGATAAATAAGTGAATGTGGGTGAGTAGGAAAGATGTTAAGAAAACATAATTGAATTATTCAGTATCTTTTGCATATGAATGTGTTGAGAGAAGCTGCTGTGGGATGTCTGATTATTACATGGTGGAGGCAAGGGAGGAGATTTGTAGAGATTGGTAAAGATAGAAATGATGTGAAGAAGAGGAGGGTGTTGAAAGTGAGTGAGCTTGGAAAAGAGATTTGTATGTGAAGAAATACCAGGAAAGAGTGGGTGTAGAGTTTACCCACATTTCTGAGACTGCAATGATATTCAGTTTTTCAGTAACTGAATAGGATACAAGTTCTTTGTGTTTCTTAATGATGCTCCGAACATTTGTGTATATCAAACTTATTTTCTTCTGAGTTGATTTCTGGGCTGAATTTGCTTTTTTTAATGTCGGTATGCATGTTTGTATTATCAATGTTAATGCCTGCGTGTGCAGCAGCAGGAGAGAGATGGTTATCCATCTGTTTTGGATTCGCTGCCTTACTTTGACCCCTCCCTGCTCTGGGTTCTACCAGAATTGTTAATAAAAGTTACCTGAGAGTTTACCTGCAGCTGTGCTAAACAGCTACCCATACTGTCAGTGTTATCCCCAACCCACCCTACTTGACCTTTCTTTGTTAATTCCTCTGCCTTTGAAGTTACCATTACTAGCCAAGGATCCCTACTGCCAAGGTCCCATCCGTCCTTTACCTTGTTCCTCAGATCCTGTTCACACTCAGATTCCCCCCGCACCGACCTGCCCTCCACAGCTACTCCCTCACCCTCCCCTACTCTCCTAGTTCCTTCATTATCTAGAGCTAGACCATGATTTGCTTTCCTGAGTAGTTTATCTATCGAAAAAATGACCTGATATTCTCGTCCAGTACTCTTCCAAGGCAGGCTTTCCTTATTCCATTTAAGTGAAGACCGTCCCTAGTGTTCAGAGATCTATCATGACTTAAATGGTCCCACAGGTCTTTACTAAGCACACTGTCCTCCTCCCTACAGAGAGCTTCGATTCTTCTGTTTATCCCCAGCATTCTTCTGAGGGTACAGGAATCGACGTCATACCTTGGCAGCAATCCCGTTATTATAAGCTTCTTATGACTTTCCTTGAACGTGTTAATAAGTTCCCAATACTATTTCTTCTGTTCTTCCAGTAACTGCATCATTCATCCCCACTTGAATGACAAAAATCACATCCTCGGGATTTTTTGAGAATATGTTGTTAACTAACCTGGGACGTGTTCAGTCTTAGCACCTGTATAACACAAATTCTTCCTATCCTATTTCTACCCTTCCCGCAAAACTCATGCTCCTGATGTCTGACTATAGAGTTCCCAACCAGGATGATGCTACTATCATCTGCGTGTTGTAGAAGGTGACTAAAGGGGACGGGAGAAGGGGGCTAGAAACCCTCCCCTCCTCGTATTTCAACTTTCTAAAAGGGGAACAGAAGAAGGGGTCATGCAGGGAGTGCTCATCCTCCTCGAAGGCTCAGATTGGGGTGTCTAAATGTGTGTGGATGTAACCAAGATGAGAAAAAAGGAGAGATAGGTAGCATGTGTGAGGGAAGGAACCTGGATGTTTTGGCTCTGAGTGAAATGAAGCTGAAGGGTAAAGGGGAAGAGTGGTTTAGGAATGTCTTGGGAGTAAAGTCAGGGGTTGCTGAGAGGACAAGAGGAAAGGGAGGAGTAGCACTACTCCTGAAACAGGCATTGTGGTAGTATTTGATAGAGTGTAAGAAAGTAAACTCTAGATTGATATGGGTAAAACTGAAAGTTGATGGAGAGAGATGGGTGATTATTGGTGTCTATGCACCTGGTCATGAGAAGAAAGATCATGAGAGGCAAGTGTTTTGGGAGCAGCTGAGTGAGTGGGTTAGCAGTTTTGATGCACGAGACTGAGTTATAGTGATGGGTGATTTGAATGCAAAGGTGAGTAATGCGGCAGTTAAGGGTATAATTGGTGTACATGGGGTGTTCAGTGTTGTAAATGGAAATGGTGAAGAGCTTGTAGATTTATGTGCTGAAAAAGGACTGGTGATTGGGATTACCAGGTTTAAAAAGAGATATACATAAGTATACATATATAAGTAGGAGAGATGGCCAGAGAGCGTTACTGGATTACGTGTTAATTGATAGGCGTGTGAAAGAAAGACTTTTGGATGTTAATGTGCTGAGAAGGGCAACTGGAGGGATGTCTGATCATTATCTTGTGGAGGGGAAAGTGAAGATTTGTAGAGGTTTTCAGAAAAGAAGAGGATGTTGGGGTGAAGAAGTGGTAAGAGTAAGTGAGCTTGGAAAGGAGACTTGTATGAGGAAGTACCAGGAGAGATTGGGTGTAGAATGGAAAAGGTGAGAGCAAATGACATAGGGGGAGTGAGGGAGGAAGGGGATGTATTAAGGGAAGAAGTGATGGCTTGTGCAAAAGATGCTTTTGGCATGAGAAAGATGGCAGGTGGGCAGATTAGAAAGGGTAGTGAATGGTGGGATAAAGAAGTAAGATTTTTAGTGAAACAGAAGAGAGAGGTGTTTGGACAATTTTTGCAGGGAAGTAGTGCAAATGACTGGGAGATGTATAAAAGAAAGAGGCAGGAGGTCAAGAGAAAGGTGTGAGAAGTGAAAAAGAGGGCAAATGAGAGTTAGGGTGAGAGATTATCATTAAATTTTAGGGAGAATATGGTTGTGTAATTTGTTTATGGATGGGGTTGTTAGGGAGGTGAATGCAAGAGTTTTGGAAAGAGGGGCAAGTATGAAGTCTGTTAGGGATGAGAGAGCTTGGGAAGTGAGTCAGTTGTTGTTCGCTGATGATACAGCGCTGGTGGCTGATTCATGTGAGAAATTGCAAAAGCTGGTGACTGAGTTTGGTAAAGTGTGTGAAAGAAGAAAGTTAAGAGTAAATGTGAATAAGAGCAAGGTTATTAGGTACAGTAGGGTTGAGGGTCAAGTCAATTGGGAGGTAAGTTTGAATGGAGAAAAACTGGATGAAGTAAAGTGTTTTAGATATCTGGGAGTGGATCTGGCAGCGGATGGAACCATGGAAGCGGAAGTGGATCATAGGGTGGGGGAGGGGGCGAAAATTCTGGGAGCCTTGAAGAATGTGTGGAAGTCGAGAACATTATCTCGGAAAGCAAAAATGGGTATGTTTGAAGGAATAGTGGTTCCAACAATGTTGTATGGTTGCGAGGCATGGGCTATGGATAGAATTGTGCGCAGGAGGATGGATGTGCTGGAAATGAGATGTTTGAGGGCAATGTGTGGTGTGGTGTGAGGTGGTTTGATCGAGTAAGTAACTTAAGGGTAAGAGAGATGTGTGGAAATAAAAAGAGCGTGGTTGAGAGAGCAGAAGAGGGTGTTTTGAAATGGTTTGGGCACATGGAGAGAATGAGTGAGGAAAGATTGACCAAGAGGATATATGTGTTGGAGGTGGAGGGAACGAGGAGAAGTGGGAGACCAAATTGGAGGTGGAAAGATGGAGTGAAAAAGATTTTGTGTGATCGGGGCCTGAACATGCAGGAGGATGAAAGGAGGGCAAGGAATAGAGTGAATTGGATTGATGTGGTATACCGGGGTTGACGTGCTGTCAGTGGATTGAATCAGGGCATGTGAAGCGTCTGGGGTAAACCATGGAAAGCTGTGTAGGTATGTATATTTGCTTGTGTGGACGTATGTATATACATGTGTATGGGGGTGGGTTGGGCCATTTCTTTCGTTTGTTTCCTTGTGCTACCTCGCAAACGCGGGAGACAGCGGCAAAAAAAAAAAAAAAAAAAAAAAAAAAGATGTTTTGGAAGGAGGTAAATAAAGTGCTTAAGACAAGAGGACAAACAGGATCATCGGTGAAGGGGGCTAATGGGGAGGTAATAACAGTAGTGGTGAAGTGAGAAGGAGATGGAATGAGTATTTTGAAGGTTTGTTGAATGTGTTTAATGATAGAGTGGCAGATACATAGCACCCCTACATCTGCCACTCTATCATCAAACACATTCAACATACCTTCAAAATACTCACTCCATCACCTTCTCACTTCATAACTACCTGATATTACCTCCCCACTTGCCCCCTCACTGATATTCCCAATTGCTCTCTTGTCTCATGCATTTTATTTACCTCCTTCCAAAACATCTTTTTATTCTCCCTGAAATTCAATGATACACACTCACCACAACTCTCATTTGCCCTCTTTTTTAACCCTTGCACCTTTCTCATGACCACCTGCCACTTTCTTTCATACATCTCCCAGTAGTTTGCACTACTTCCTTGCAAGTATCATCCAAACGTCTATTTTCTCTTTCACTAACAACCTTACTTCTTCATCCCACCACTCAATACCCTTTTTAATCTGCCCACCTCCCACCTTTCTTATGCCAGTTTGGTTGCTAAGCCACTTAGGCTGAATACAAGTAACCATAGTGATGTATTCAGCAGTTGTAGTTTTAATAGTAAGTGGGTGAAATGGAAATATTTGATTTGTGATATGTTTGCAACAGAATGAGAAACCATGGTAAGTACCAAGACAGAGGAGGAGTGTAATCAAGACATGGTCACTGTGGTAATCTAAGCATGCAACAGACATATTCCAGGAAGAAAACAGCAGAAAAGATATAGGGTATAACGAGATAGCTGAACACTGCAGGAGGCAGAAAAGAATTGCAGATCAAAAAAGCCGTAGCTAACCAGCAAAGGAAAGAATATTTGTAAATGAAATTATGTAGTTTTACTATAAACAGATTAAACTGCCATGATGTAAACAAATTACAAAGCCATGGTGACATCACACACCCCTGCTGTAGAACAACCTTTATTTTGAATCTCTCACTCTTTTCTCTTCCTATTTGTACACAAGCCTTACACCATTTATAAAAATTTTCCACTGCTTCTAGCAGCTTTCCTTCCATACCATATATTCTTAACAACTTCCTTAAGGCATCTCTATCATATATATCATATACTTCTTTCTAGATCCATAAATGCCAAATACAAATCCATCTGTTATTCCAAATATTTCTCTCACACTTTCTAAAATCCCTAATACACACATCCTCTACAACTGAAACCAATATTCCTCCCCAGTCTGATGTTCTGTGTATGCCTTCACCTCCTTTATCACTATTCTCCCATAAAGTTTTACAGGTACATTCAACAGACTTACCTCTGTAGTTGAACGCTTTTCTTTGTCCCCTTTGCCTTTATGCATTAGCTTTATACATGCATTCCATCAATCTTTAGACACCTCATCATGATCCATACATACACCATAAATCCTAACTAACTAATCGACATCACAATCACTCCCTTTCTTAATGAATTGAGTTACAGTAACACCTACTCCAGCTGCCTTGCCACAGTTTATCTTACGAAAGGCTTTCACCACGCTATCTCTCTACACCAAACCACTTTCCTATGACTCTCACACTTCATGTACCATCCTAACTCAAAGACCCTATAACTGCCATCTTGTCATCAAACACATTCAACAGTCCTTCACAATACTCACTCCATCTCTTCACTTCATCACTACTTTTTACCACTTCCCGTTTGCCCCCTTCACATATTATTAACTGCCTTACTGAATATTTTCTTATTTTTCCTTAAGTTAATGCTGCTCACTCACCCCCATCTCTTATTTGTCCTCTTTTTCAACCCCTGCATCTTCCTTGTGATCTTCTGCTGCTCTCTCTTGTACACCTTCCAATCATTTGCACTCCTTTGTTGTAAGTACCACTTAAATGGCTGTCTTTTTCTTTCACCAACACCTTTACTTTTTCATCCTACAACTCTCTACCCTTTCAAATCCCACCTTTTGCATGCAACATGCATCTCTGCCACATGCCGACACTGCTTCCCAAAATATCTGCCATTTCCTACCCACAGCTTTACCTTCATTCACTCTCACCTTTTGCCATTCTACACTCAATCTCATGGTATTCCTTCACACAAGTCTCTTTTCCAAGCTCACTCACTCTCATAACTCTTCTCAGCGACAGTTTCCTCTTTTCTGAAAACCTTTACAAATCGTCACCCTCTGAAAATCTGTACAAATCCTCACTCTCACAAGGTAGTGTTCAGACATCTCACCAGCTGTTTTTCTTGCCACGTTTACATCCAAAAGTCTCTTTTATACACCTATCAATTGATATGTAAGCCAGTAATGCTGCATGACCATCTTTCTTATTAACCTATCTATGCTTGTGTATACCCCTCTTTTTGAATTATGTATTCCAAGTCACCAATCTCTTTTCAGTAAACAACTCCACAAGTTGTTCACCGTTTCCATTCACTTTACGGAATATCCCCATCTTTACTTAATATATTTAGTTTTTGTTAATGTAATGATTATTTGATTATGTGATTATAGAAACATTGTTATTGTCGAAAAATCAATTATTTGGCATGGTTAACGTTCCAAAGGTGGAAGGTTAACAAGAGTTGCCTGTACTCTTTCATCTCCAAGTAAATAATGCTTATGGCTGAATTGGCATACTTCCTTAAGTTCTCAGGAAGTTTGGTACTGAGCTAGCACCAATCTGTGCTTACCTTTTTCATCTTTGTCTAAAAACCTAGACATTTCCTTCTGTTTGGAAGCATGCCTTGGTGCAGTTTAAAAACCTAGACTTTTCCCTCTGCTTGGAAGCTTTCCTTGGTGCAGCTCATTCCTGAGAAGGGAGAGTGCTCCAACCCCTTCTGTTATCTTCAAAGTCTTTGAAACTCTCCAAAATCTCACTACTTCAGACACTTAAAATCCTATTGCCTGCTTTCAGATCATTATTGTACATTTTGCAGTGCTAGGTCTGCTGGTGATCTCCCGTGTAACTCAGCTCTGGTCCTCTTTTCTCATGGATTTTGGTGAAACTTTTGTTGTCGCTCTTAATGTCTCGAAAACATTTGATAGGATGTCTTTGCTGTCTAAACTCCCTTTCTTTAGTTTTAAGGCATCTCCCTGATCTCTGATGCATACTTTCCCCAATGGCCATGTCATTGCAGTAGTTGTCGATGGAGTTACTTCACTCACCCATCCTATCATTACTGGTGATCCTCAAGGGCTCTGTCCTATCCCATACCCTCTTTTTTCTCTGAGCACTTAATCTCTCCTCTGTTTCATCTCATTTTTTCCTCCACTCTTTCCTTTAAAACTTTTTCTCTTTCTCAACCGATCATATTTCCCTAATTCAGACTTGTGCAGCATCTTTTATTGGGAATGGGAAACTTTGTAGATTTGATAGTGCTGGAATGCAGTTTTTCTCTATATCTCTTTTTAAGAATCATACCTATTCACTTTCTAAACACCACAGATAAACCCTGTAATGAAATATAATGTCAGGCGTAACCATATCCTCTGCTCTGGTTTGGAGACCCCACATAATCAACATTATGTTGTTTAAGTGCCATAATTATATATATTGTGAGCAGCTATTTCATATCTTATGGGGTTTATTTACCCGAGTATAGAATACTATTCACACATCTGTTGGCTCATTCTCCACCTCTCTGTTAACTAGAGTTGCATTAGAAGCCTTCTCTCCCATTAATTCTCTTGGGATCACCTCACTTCATCCCTCTCTCTCTATGTGCCACGGTGTTGGAGCTGCCTCTTTATTCTTTTGGTATTATTTTGGCCATTGTTTTCATAAGATATCTGTATGTGTCCCAACCTTCAAGGGGTGGACTCATGGTGTACATGTGGCTGCTGCTTCCCAGTTTCTCTGTCGAGATTGGCCTCTCTAGGATTGGTAGTTGTGATGCCTCCTTTTTCCTTTCAACAGCTTAACTGTGGGATTCCCTTCTTTCTCTTACCTTCCCTCCTCAGGTTTTCTTTTTGGTCAGAAATATAACCCCTTTTAAGTGAGAGTTTCAGTGGCTCATATAATGAAGGACCACTGGAATACAGAGCTCCAGAAATTTGACCCTTTTGCTAAGGGGGGTCTGTGATAGATAAGAACATTAAGAAGTATGAGTGAATTTAACCAGTAAACATAGGATTTTCCAGGCAGATGATAGCTGTCATAATGCAAAAAAAAAAAAAGAAAAAGAAAAAACTTTAGAAAAATATGTACTGAAAAGTTTAGGATATTGAACAGTATTTTGAAGGGAATAGCTGAGTCTTTTGTGATGTTTGGGAATGAAATATTGTTTGTGATATTAGTACATTGTGTTTTTTGTAAAGTCACTGATGAAGAAGACCATTGAATGAGAAAATTGACAGAGTTAGAAATGAGGATGTTACAGTATTATTATTATTATTATGTTGCTCTAGGGCCCTTTTATATGGAACCCTTGAAATTTTGGGGTTTCATTGAATGCAAGATGTGGATAATATGGACTCCTTTGGAATTAGAAATACCTGACAGTGGTTTACTCTTCTTTCCAGTGGTGTTGGTACAGGTGCCTTATTGCTTGTGTTGTTGCTACTTATATGCAGAGAGTTAATGTCAAATGGGGATGTACAGGGAAGATAGAAAATATAGAGTGGAGAGGTTGAAAGGTTAAGATGGAAGTCAAAGATGCTTTGGGCTTGTGTAAGGAAATTTTTTATGTTACTGTATTGGTAAGAAGGTGTTCACAAATATTATGAAGAAAAGGAAGGGAAGAGGGTATGGAGAGGAAGTGTTTTGGTGAGATGTTGTTTGCGTACAGGATTATATGGAGTTCTGAAGAGTTAGAACTGTATGAGTCTTCATGATCCCTGCTGGGGTAAGCTGTGAATATTAACTCCTTAAGTTATCCATTTTTTCCAAAATGTGGTTAAAAAACATTATTTTGTTTACATCTCTGAATTGTATACACATGGGCAAATTAGAATTCAAAATATCTTGATATAGATGTTTTTTAATAAAATATTTTTATAAATAACTTTTATTTATAAAAAAAAAGGGAGCGGGGGGCTGGAAATCCTCCCCTCTCAATTTTTTTTAATTTTCCAAAAGAAGGAACAGAGAAGGGGGCCAGGTGAGGATATTCCCTCAGTGACCCAGTTCTCTGTTCTTAACGCTACCTCGCTAACGCGGGAAATGACGAATAGTTTGAAAAAAAAAGGAAAGAAGTATGTATGTGTATATATATATATATATATATATATATATATATATATATATATATATATATATGTGTGTGTATGTATGTTTTTTTTTTTTTTTTTTCTTCCAAAAGAAAGAACAGAGAAGAGGGCCAGGTGAGGATATTCCCTCGAAGACCCAGTCCTCTGTTCTTAACGCTACCTCGCTATCGCGGGAAATGGCGAATAGTATGAAAGAAAAAAGATTTTTATAAATGTTTTTCTTTAATAAAATATTTTATAATTAGTTACACTTAATACCATGCTAGGATATCTTAGGGATGACAAAAAAGTGTTTATTATATTTGTTATACATTGTCACTGTCTCCTGCGTTAGCGAGTTAGTGCAAGGAAACAGATGAAAGAATGGCCCAACCCACCCATATACACATGTATATACACATACGTCCACACACGCACATATACATTCCTATACATTTCAACACATATATATATATATATATATATATATATATATATATATATATATATATTTTTTTTTTTTTTTTTTTTATACTTTGTCGCTGTCTCCCGCGTTTGCGAGGTAGCGCAAGGAAACAGACGAAAGAAATGGCCCAACCCCCCCCCCATACACATGTACATACACACGTCCACACACGCAAATATACATACCTACACAGCTTTCCATGGTTTACCCCGGACGCTTCACATGCCTTGATTCAATCCACTGACAGCACGTCAACCCCTGTATACCACATCGCTCCAATTCACTCTATTTCTTGCCCTCCTTTCACCCTCCTGCATGTTCAGGCCCCGATCACACAAAATCCTTTTCACTCCATCTTTCCACCTCCAATTTGGTCTCCCTCTTCTCCTCGTTCCCTCCACCTCCGACACATATATCCTCTTGGTCAATCTTTCCTCACTCATTCTCTCCATGTGCCCAAACCATTTCAAAACACCCTCTTCTGCTCTCTCAACCACGCTCTTTTTATTTCCACACATCTCTCTTACCCTTACGTTACTTACTCGATCAAACCACCTCCAGAGCATCTCTATCAACTCTATCATATGCCTTCTCCAGATCCATAAATGCTACATACAAATCCAATTGCTTTTCTAAGTATTTCTCACATACATTCTTCAAAGCAAACACCTGATCCACACATCCTCTACCACTTCTGAAACCACACTGCTCTTCCCCAATCTGATGCTCTGTACATGCCTTCACCCTCTCAATCAATACCCTCCCATATAATTTACCAGGAATACTCAACAAACTTATACCTCTGTAATTTGAGCACTCACTCTTATCCCCTTTGCCTTTGTACAATGGCACTATGCATGCATTCCGCCAATCCTCAGGCACCTCACCATGAGTCATACATACATTAAATAACCTTACCAACCAGTCAACAATACAGTCACCCCCTTTTTTAATAAATTCCACTGCAATACCATCCAAACCTGCTGCCTTGCCGGCTTTCATCTTCCGCAAAGCTTTCACTACCTCTTCTCTGTTTACCAAATAATTTTCCCTAACCCTCTCACTTTGCACACCACCTCGACCAAAACACCCTATATCTGCCACTCTATCATCAAACACATTCAACAAACCTTCAAAATACTCACTTCATCTCCTTCTCACATCACCACTACTTGTTATCACCTCCCCATTTGCGCCCTTCACTGAAGTTCCCATTTGCTCCCTTGTCTTACGCACTTTATTAAGAATATATGGTGTGGGAGGAAAGTTGTTAGAAGCAGTGAAAAGTTTTTATCGAGGATGTAAGGCATGTGTACGTGTAGGAAGAGAGGAAAGTGATTGGTTCTCAGTGAATGTAGGTTTGCGGCAGGGGTGTGTGATGTCTCCATGGTTGTTTAATTTGTTTATGGATGGGGTTGTTAGGGAGGTAAATGCAAGAGTTTTGGAAAGAGGGGCAAGTATGAAGTCTGTTGGGGATGAGAGAGCTTGGGAAGTGAGTCAGTTGTTGTTCGCTGATGATACAGCGCTGGTGGCTGATTCATGTGAGAAACTGCAGAAGCTGGTGACTGAGTTTGGAAAAGTGTGTGGAAGAAGAAAGTTAAGAGTAAATGTGAATAAGAGCAAGGTTATTAGGTACAGTAGGGTTGAGGGTCAAGTCAATTGGGAGGTGAGTTTGAATGGAGAAAAACTGGAGGAAGTGAAGTGTTTTAGATATCTGGGAGTGGATCTGGCAGTGGATGGAACCATGGAAGCGGAAGTGGATCATAGGGTGGGGGAAGGGGCGAAAATCCTGGGGGCCTTGAAGAATGTGTGGAAGTCGAGAACATTATCTCGGAAAGCAAAAATGGGTATGTTTGAAGGAATAGTGGTTCCAACAATGTTGTATGGTTGCGAGGCGTGGGCTATGGATAGAGTTGTGCGCAGGAGGATGGATGTGCTGGAAATGAGATGTTTGAGGACAATGTGTGGTGTGAGGTGGTTTGATCGAGTAAGTAACGTAAGGGTAAGAGAGATGTGTGGAAATAAAAAGAGCGTGGTTGAGAGAGCAGAAGAGGGTGTTTTGAAGTGGTTTGGGCACATGGAGAGGATGAGTGAGGAAAGATTGACCAAGAGGATATATGTGTCGGAGGTGGAGGGAACAAGAAGAGGGAGACCAAATTGGAGGTGGAAAGATGGAGTGAAAAAGATTTTGTGTGATCGGGGCCTGAACATGCAGGAGGGTGAAAGGAGGGCAAGGAATAGAGTGAATTGGAGCGATGTGGTATACTGGGGTTGACGTGCTGTCAGTGGATTGAAGCAAGGCATGTGAAGGGTCTGGGGTAAACCATGGAAAGCTGTGTAGGTATGTATATTTGCGTGTGTGGACGTATGTATATACATGTGTATGGGAGGGGGGTTGGGCCATTTCTTTCGTCTGTTTCCTTGCGCTACCTCGCAAACGCGGGAGACAGCGACAAAGTATAATAAAAAAAAAAAATAATATATATATATATATATATATATATATATATATATATATATATATATATACATATGTTATATATTTTTTTGCTTTGTCACTGTCTCCTGCGTTTGCGAGGTAGCACAAGGAAACAGACGAAAGAAATAGCCCAACCCACCCCCCATACACATGTATATACATACACGTCCCCACACGCAAATATACATACCCATACATCTCAATGTACACATATATATACACACACAGACATATACATATATACACATGCACACATTCACACTGTCTGCCTTTATTCATTCCCATCGCCATCTTGCCACACTTGGAATAACATCCCCCTCCCCCCTCATGTGTGCGAGGTAGCGCTAGGAAAAGACAACAAAGGCCCCATTCGTTCACACTCAGTATCTGTCATGCAATAATGCCCGAAACCACAGCTCCCTTTCCACATCCAGGCCCCACAGAACTTTCCATGGTTTACCCGTGATGCTTCCCATGCCCTGATTCAATCCATTGACAGCACGTCGACCCTGGTATACCACATTGATCCAATTCACTCTATTCCTTGCCTGCCTTTCACCCTCCTGCATGTTCAGGCCCTGATCACTCAAATTCTTTTTCACTCCATCTTTCCACCTCCAATTTGGTCTCCCACTTCTCCTCATTTCCTCCACCTCCGACACATATATCCTCTTGGTCAATCTTTCCTCACTCATTCTCCCCATGTGCCCAAACCATTTCAAAACACCCTCTTCTGCTCTCTCAACCACGCTCTTTTTATTTCCACACATCTCTCATGTGAGAAACTGCAGAAGCTGGTGACTGAGTTTGGTAAAGTGTGGGAAAGAAGAAAGTTAAGAGTAAATGTGAATAAGAGCAAGGTTATTAGGTACAGTAGGGTTGAGGGTCAAGTCAATTGGGAGGTAAGTTTGAATGGAGAAAAACTGGAGGAAGTAATGTGTTTTAGATATCTGGGAGTGGATCTGGCAGCGGATGGAACCATGGAAGCGGAAGTGGATCATAGGGTGGGGGAGGGGGCGAAAATTCTGGGAGCCTTGAAGAATGTGTGGAAGTCGAGAGCATTATCTCGGAAAGCTAAAATGGGTATGTTTGAAGGAATAGTGGTTCCAACAATGTTGTGTGGTTGCAAGGCGTGGGCTATGGATAGAGTTGTGCGCAGGAGGATGGATGTGCTGGAAATGAGATGTTTGAGGACAATGTGTGGTGTGAGGTGGGTTGATCGAGTAAGTAACGTAAGGGTAAGAGAGATGTGTGGAAATAAAAAGAGCGTGGTTGAGAGAGCAGAAGAGGGTGTTTTGAAATGGTTTGGGAATGAGAATGAGTGAGGAAAGATTGACCAAGAGGATATATGTGTCGGAGGTGGAGGGAACGAGGAGAAGTGGGAGACCAAATTGGAGGTGGAAAGATGGAGTGAAAAAGATTTTGTGTGATCGGGGCCTGAACATGCAGGAGGGTGAAAGGAGGGCAAGGAATAGAGTGAATTGGATCGATGTGGTATACCGGGGTTGACGTGCTGTCAGTGGGTTGAATCAGGGCATGTGAAGCGTCTTGGGTAAACCATGGAAAGCTGTGTAGGTATGTATATTTGTGTGTGTGGACGTATGTATATACATGTGTATGGGGGATGGGTTGGGCCATTTCTTTCGTCTGTTTCCTTGTGCTACCTCACAAACGCGGGAGACAGAAAAAAAAAAAAGAAAAAAATCTCTCTTACCCTTACATTACTTACTCGATCAAACCACCTCACACCACATATTGTCCTCAAACATCTCATTTCCAGCACATCCGCCCTCCTGTGCACAACTCTATCCATAGCCCACACCTCACAACCATACAACATGGTTGAAACCACTATTCCTTCAAACATAGCCATTTTTGCTTTCGGAGATAATGTTCTCAACTTCCACACATTCTTCAAGGCTCCCAGGATTTTCGCCCCCTCCCCCACCCTATGATTCTGCTAGCCAATATATATATACATACACAGACATATACATATTTACACATGTACATAATTCATACTTGCTGCCTTTATTCATTCCTGTTGCCACCCCTCCACACATGAAATGACAACCCCCTCCCCCTGCATGCGCATGAGGTAGCGCCAGGAAAAGACAACAAAGACCACATTCGTTGTCAGTCTCTAGCTGTCATGTATAATGCATTGAAACCAGAGCTCCCTTTCCACATTCAGGTCCCACAAAACTTTCCATGGTTTACCCCAGACACTTCACATGCCATGGTTCAATCCATTGACAGCACGTCGCTCCCGGTATACAACTTCGTTCCAATTCGTTCTCTTCCTTGCATGCCTTTTGCCCTCCTGCATGTTCAGGCCCCGATCGCTCAAAATCTTTTTCACTCCATCCTTCCACCTCCAGATTGGTTTCCCACTTCTCCTCGTTCCCTCCACCTCTGACACATATATCCTCTTTGTCAATCTTTCCTCACTCATTCTCTCCATGTGGCCAAACCATTTTAAAACACCCTCTTCTGCTCTCTCAACCACACTCTTTTTATTACCACACTTCTCTCTTTCTCTTTCATTACTTACTCTATCAAACCACCTCACACCACATATTGTCCTCAGGCATCTCATTTCCAACATATCCAACCTCCTCCGCACAACTCTAAAGCCCGTGCCTTGCAACCATACAACATTGTTGGAACCTCTATTCCCTCAAACATACCCATTTTTGCTTTCTGAGATAATGTTCTCGCCTTCCACTCATTTTTCAACGCTCCCAGAACCTTCACTCCCTCCCCCACCCTGTGACTTACATCCACTTCCATGGTTCCATCCGCTGCCAAATCCACTCCCAGATATATAACACTTCACTTCCTCCAGTTTTTCTTCATTCAAACTCACCTCCCAATGGACTTGTCCCTCAACCCTACTGTACCTAATAACCTTGCTCTTATTCACATTTACTCTCAGTTTTCTTCTTTCACACCTATTACCAAACTCAGTCACCAGCTTCTGTAGTTTCTCACCCGAATCAGCCACCAGCGCTGTATTATCAGTGAACAACAACTGACTCACTTCCCAAGCTCTCTCATTCACAACAGACTGCATACTTTCCCCTCTCTCCAAAACTCTTGTATTCACCTCCCTAACAACCCCATCCATAAACAAATTAAACAACCATGGAGACATCACACACCCCTGCCGCAAACTGACATTCTCAGCAAAATCACATACACAGTGGAGGCAACTTTTTATTGAAATCATGGAGCAGGCTGACAAGTGATAGATCCAAATTTATTTGACTCCAGAATCTAGTGTCAGATAAATTAGTTGATGCATCACTGACTGAGCTTTCATCAGCTTGTGTGTCGGCTTTTTTCTCATTGCTAGACTCTTCTCATTCGATATAATCACAAGTATAATATTTCATTGTCACCATCTATTTTGGGATAAAAAAAGGATAGAAATGCTGGTAGAAAGTAAACAAGTCATTCACTGGTTTTCACACGTCTCCCTGTTGTCACATCAGCTTGCGGTGATTAAGCAGTTCATTCACTGCCAGTTATTGATAGAAAAGGAAACTAATCTCACTCCCTAAGTTACCTTGGCCTGTCTCTGAAACAGAATGCAGCTTGTTAACTATCGTATTTTTTTTTGATAAACTTCATCTGAGTATACTTGGGGTAGTGAGGCATGGGTTTAATAAATGCTTAAATGAAAGTGGTGGCTTTGAACAGGAAATTTACAACTAAATACTTGGACACATGCTCTTCATGGGACTTGATGGCCAAAAGTAAAGGTCTTCGAATTTTATCCAGGATAGGAATAAGACAGTTGGAGCAAATTTTGTGTATGGCAGATTTTAGAAAGCAAAAGGCTTGAAAATGTAGCAACTTTCTTAATCTTTGTTAGAGATGGGGTATAATCTTCACTACATCTTTTGTCAAATCGTTTGTTTATTTCATCCACTAATTGGCGTAGTTGCACTTCAAGGATGATTAATATTTTGATAGATTGCAGTAGTAATGTAATGTTTAAGGCTTATTGAACATAATTTTACATAACAGTATTTTATGAGTAAAAAAAATTTCAGATGGAGTTTACGACTGGTTCTACAGGGTGAGTGGCCAGGCTTAGCTCAAATTGTGAAGACTCGCTTGGGTGTGACACTTCAACGATGTTCCAAAGTAGCTGTCTTACAGCCTTTGTGTCACACTCTCCTACCTCTTGTATCAGACCCCTGGGGTCACACGACAAGGACTATCTTCTCTGATTCAGAGATTGAGGATAATGAAGGTATGAAACTGTTAATTAGACTTCTATAAATAAATGTGGCTTTAGAGTAGTACTTGAGCTATCTGCATGTAGAATATTCTGGGACTCCAGTTGTTTCTTTTATGAAAGTTAGTTTAATGCTAGAGTTTCAGTTGTTTGCTAAGATGAGAGTGTGAATATTTCTTTTAGAAATGACTATTTTGTTGTATGGGGGCAATAGCTTCATTTCAGTGATTTGTATAATCACTTGCAGCATAGGTTTATTTATCAAAAATCCAGTGAATCAAAAACTGGTTATACTTATAGAGGGAAAATTCCCTGCATGAAAGGAAATCCAAAGATCAAAATTTCTGGCCTGAATTCATTTGTATCAAAAGTGATTGTATCACAGTTATGTTATGCAGTTTGATTTGTAGATACATCAAGTTGAAAGTAAGGCTGATTTTCTGTACCCAGTAAGCCAGGAGGGCTGTGTAGTGACTTTTTTTATTTAATCATACTAACGCTTATGATGGCATCTAGACACTTTAGAGAAGACAGTGATTTTTTTTTGTAAGAAAAGGATTCTTTAAGTGAGAAGATAGTAGTTTGATATGTTAGATTAAGTTCTTGAGAGAGAGAGAGAGAGAGAGAGAGAGAGAGAGAGAGAGAGAGAGAGAGAGAGAGAGAGAGAGAGAGAGAGAGCATTTAACTGCAAGTTGGCTTATGAAAAAGCTGTTTTTATGAAAAGATTAAGATTAGAGAGTCTTGCAATTTTTTTGTAAGTGGTTAAGGAATTTTAAGTGTGACATAGCACTCCACATCCAGGCCTGACAGACATTGCTATGGTTTTTCCCAATTCGGTCTACTGATAGCACATCAACCACTGTATACCATGATATTCCATTTCCTCTAATGCTTGCCTTTCTCCCTCCTCTGTGTTTAGGCCCTGAGATATCTTAAGATTGACATGGTTTTGACATATGGAGAGATTGAGTAAGGAAAGGCTAACAAAGAGGATATATATGTCAGAGGTGGAGGGAACAAGAAGCAGGAGACCAAACTGGAGGTGGAAAGATGAAGTGAGAAAGATTTTGAGTGATTGGAGCCTGAACATACAGGAGGGTGAAAGGCGTGCAAAGAATAGAGTGAATTGGAACGATATGGTATACTGGGGTGGACATGCTGTCAATGGATTGAACCAGAGCATGTGAAGCATCTGGGGTAAACCATGGAAAAGTTTGTGGGGCCTGGATGTGGATGGATAGGGAGCTGTGGTTTTGGTGCATTACACATGACAGCTAGAGACTGAATGTGAATGAATGTGGCCTTTTTGTCTGTTTTCCTGGCACTACCTCACTGAAGCAGGGGGTAGTGATGCTGTTTTCTGTGGCATGGGGTAGTGCCAGGAATGGATGAAGGTAAGCAAGTATGAAGATGTACATGTGTATATATGTCAGTTTTTCTCTATTCAAACTTACCTCCCAATTAACTTGTCCCTCAACCCTACTGAACCTAATAACCTTGCTCTTATTCACATTTACTCTCAGCTTTCTTCTTTCAAACACTTTACCTAACTCAGTCACCAGCTTCTGCAGTTTCTCACCCGAATCAGCCATCAGCGCTGTACCATCAGCAAACATCGACTGACTCACTTCCCAAGCCCTCTTATCCACAACAGACTACATACTTGCCTCTCTCTCTCTAAAACTCTTGCATTCACCTCCCTAACAACCCCATCCATAAACAAACTAAACAACCATGGAGACATCACGCACCCCTGCCGCAAAGTGTCGTTCACTGGGAACCGTTCATTTTCCTCTCTTCCCACTTGTACGCATGCCTTACATCCTCAATAAAAACTTCTCACTACTTCTAGCAACTTACCTCCCACCCCATATACTCTTAATACATTCCATAGAGCATCTCTATCAACTCTATGATATGCCTTCTCCAGATCTATAAATGCTACATACAAATCCATTTGTTTTTCTAAGTATTTCTCACATACATTCTTCAAAGCAAACACCTGATCCACACATCCTCTACCACTTCTGAAGCCATACTACTTTTCCCCAACCTGATGCTCTGTACATGCCTTGACCCTCTCAATCAATACCCTCCCATACAATTTTCCAGGAATGCTCAACAAACTTACACCTCTGTAATCTGAACACTCACCTTTATCCCCTTTGCCTTTGTACAATGGCACTATGCATCCATTCCACCAATCCTCAGGCACTTCACCATGAACTGTACATACATTGAATATCCTCACCAACCAGTTATATAAAATGCATAAGAGAACGAATGGGAACATAGGTGAAGAGGGTTAACGGGGAGGTAATAGCAAGTAGTGATGAAGTCAGAAGGAGATGCTGTGAGTATTTTGAAGGTTTGTTGAATGTGTTTGATGATGGAGTGGCAGATATAATGTGTTGTGGCCTGGGTGGTGTGCAAAGTGAGAGGGTCAGGGAGAATGGTTTGGTAAAGAGAGAAGAAGTGGTGAAAGCTTTGCAGAAGATGAAAGTTGGCAAGGCAGCGGGTTCGGATGGTATTGCAGTGGAATTTATCTAAAAAGGGAGTGACTGTGTTGTTGATTGGTAAGGATATTTATTCAATGCATGTATGGATCATAGTGAAGTGCCTGAGGATTGGCGGAATGCATGCATAGTGCTGTTGTACAAATGTAAAGGGGATACAGGGGAGTGTTCAAATTACAGATATATATGTTTGTTGAGTATTCCTGGGAAAGTATATGGGAGGGTATTGATTGAGAGGGTCAAGGCATGTACAAAGAAACAGACTGGGGAAGAGCAGTGTGGTTTCAGAAGTGGTAGAGGATGTGTGGATCAGGTGTTTGCTTTGAAGAATGTATGTGAAAAATACTTAGAAAAACTGATGGATTTGTATGCAGCATTTATGGATCTAGAGAAGGCATATGACAGGGTTGATAAGAGATGCTTTGTGGAAGGTTTTAAGAGTATATGGTGTGGGAGGTAAGTTGCTAGAAGCAGTGAAAAGTTTTTATTGAGGATGTAAGGCATGTGTACGAGAAGGAAGAGAGGAAAGTGTTTGGTTCCCAGTGAATGTCAGTTTGCGGCAGGGGTGCATGATGTCTCTATGGTTGTTTAATTTGTTTATGGATGGGATGGTGAGGGAGGTGAATGCATGAGTTTTGGAGAGAGGGGCAAGTGTGCAGTCTGTTGTGAATGAGAGGACTTGGGAAATGAGTCAGTTATTGTTCGCTGATGATACAGCGCTGGTGGCTGATTTGGGTGAGAAACTGCAGAAGTTGTTGACTGAGTTTGGTAAAGTGTGTGAAAGAAGAAAGTTGAGAGTAAATGTGAATAAGAGCAAGGTTATTAGGTTCAGTAGGGTTGAGGGACAAGTTAAGTGGGAGGTAAGTTTGAACGGAGAAAAACTGGAGGAAGTGAAGTGTTTTAGATATCCGGGAGTGGACTTAGCAGCGGATGGAACCATGGAAGCAGAAGTGAGTCAAAGGATGGGGGAGGGGGTGAAGGTTCTGGGAGTGTTGAAGAACATGTGGAAGGTGAGGATATTATCTCGGAGAGCAAAATGGGTATGTTTGAAGGAATAGTGGTTCCAACAATGTTATATGGATGTGAGGTGTGGGCTATAGATAGGGTTGTGCGGAGGAGGGTGGATGTGTTGGAAATGAAATGTCTGAGGACAATATGTGGTATGATGTGGTATACCGGGGTCGACGTGCTGTCAGTGGATTGAACCAGGGCATTTGAAGCATTTGGGGTAAATTACGGAAATTTTTGTGGGGTTTGGATGTGGAAAGGGAGCTGTAGTTTTGGTGCATTACACATGAGAGCTAGAGACTGAGTGTGAACGAAAGAGGCCTTTTTGTCTTTTCTGGTGCTACCTCATGTGTGCGCTGAGGGAGGGGATGTCATTTCATGTGTGGCGGGATGGTGACGGGAATTGATGGAGGCAGCAAGTAGGAATATGTACATATGTATGTATGTATATGTCTATGTATGTATATGTATGTATACATTGAAATGTATTGGTATGTATGTGTGCATGAGTGGGCATGTATGTATATACACGTGTATGTGGGTGGGTTGGGCCATTCTTTCGTCTGTTTCCTTATGCTAATGAGGGAGACAGTGACAAAGTATAATAAAAGAAATTATGTTATAGGTCTTTCTTCATCTGTTTCCTGGCACTACCTCCCTCATGCAGGAAATGGTGATCAAGTATGATAGTAATAGTAATAAAATATACGTATATCCTGTGGGTAGGGGAGAAAATGTTTTACCTCCATATTCCCTGAGTATCAGGAAACTAAGGAGATCAGGAGCCAAGCAGGGAGTGCTCATCCTCCTTGTAGGCTCAGACTTGGGTGACTAAATGTATGTAGATGTAACCATGATAAGAAAAGATGAGAGAGAGTTGTATGTTTTTGAGGATTGAAACATGAATCATTTGTCTCTTAGGTGAAGCAGAGCTCAAGGACAAAGGGGAAGAATGGTTTGGAAATGTCTCAGGAGTAGAGTCAGGGCTTGGTGAAACGACAAGAGCTAAGGCAGGAGTAACATTATTTTGAAGCAGGAGTTGTGGGAGTGTGTGATAGTGTAAGGAAGTAAAGTGTAGATGGATGTGGACAGGGAGAAATGGGTGATTAGTGCTTATGGACCTTGCCATGACAAGAGAGATCATGAGAGACAGAAGTTTTGGGAGCAGCTGACTTCAGTTTTAGCTATTTTGATGGAAGATTTAAAAGTGAAGTTGATTAATGTGGCATTTTTGGGTGTAATTGTGAGTACTTAGGGTATTCAGTAATGTGAATGGAAATGGTGAACAGCTGAAAAGGTAAATGTTATGGGTGAAAAGAGAACCTTGAGAATAAGTGAGCTTGAAAAAGCTTGGGTGAAGAAATACCCGGATGAATTTAGTATAGAATTGCAGTCGGTGAAAGTAAACAAAGCTAGGGGAGTTTGTGAATAATGGGAGATACTTAAGGAAGCAGTGCTGGCATATGCAAGAGGTGCATGTGGCATGTGGTAGGTTGGAGTTGGGCAGGTTAGCAAGGGTAGTGAGTAGAGGGATGAAAGTGTGAAATTGTAAGGGAAAGAGGAAAAAAAAAGGATATAGATGGTACTGACAGTGAAGGAGTGCAATTGATTGGGGGATGCATAAGAGAAAGTGGTAAGGGGTTAAGAGGAAGGCATAGGGGTTGAAAAAGGGGAGAAATGGGAATAAGGGTAAGCTAGTATTGGTAATTTTACAGGAGAACAACAAGACATTTTAGAAGGGGTTTAATAGTGTGTGAAAAACAAGAGCACAAATGGGAACATCAGTGAAAGGGTCAAATAGGGAAGTGGTAATAGGTAGTGATGAAGTGAGGGATGAAGTGAGTATTTTGAAGGACTGTTAGATGTGCTTAACAATAGGGTGGCAGTTGTAGGCTGTTTGACTCTGGGAGTTGTGCAAAGTAGGATTCATTGAAAGTGTTTCAGTGAAGAGAAAAAGAGATGGTGTAGTAAAAGCCTTGCGCACGATGGCAAAGCGGCTGGAGTGGATGGTATGACAGCTGAATTTCTTAAGAAAGGGGATTACTGTTATTAATTGGTTAGTTTGGATTTTGTATATATGGATCTTGGTGGGGTGCCTAAGGATTGGCTGAATGCTTGTATAGTGCCATTGTATAAAGGTAGGTATGACAAAGTTGAGTTTTTTAATGTATCTTGTAACTTGTATGAGAGAGTGGTGAATGAGAAGATGGAGGCTTGTACATTGCATCAGATTGTGGAGAAAGACCTTTGTTTCAGGAGTGATAAAGATGTATGGATCAAGTGTTTGCCAGGGAAATTGAAAGATTTGTATGTGGCATTTATGGATTTGGAGAAAGCAAATAATAGGGTTGGTAATGATGCAGAGAGGAGTGTGAGTGGTACTTGTTGAAGGCTGGTTTGTGATAGGGATATGTGATATTACCATGGCTGTTTAATTTGTTTATGGATGGGGTTGTGAGGGAGGAAAATACAGGGGGTGAGATGGTCTGGCAAGTTTCAGTTGTTGTTTGTAAATGTTAGAGCATTGGTGGCAGACTTGAGTGAGAAACTGCAGTAGTTGGTTTCTGACTTTGTGTGAGTGTGTGAAAGGAGGAAGTTGGATGCTTTAAAGGTTTGAAACCTGAACACGCAGGAGAATGTAAGGCATGATAGGGATATAGTGAATTGGAGCAATGTGTGATATGGGACAGTTTGCTGCCAGTGAGCTAAACCAAAATCTAAAAGCAGTTGGGTGAAACAATGAAAAGGTCTGCGGGGTCTGGTTGTGGATAGGGGGCTATAGTTGCAGTGCATTATACATGACAGCTAGAGTAGGAAGGAGTGAATGAGGCCATTTCTTCATCTGTTCTTGGTGCTACCATTGCTAACATGACTAACAGGGGGAGGGGATGTCCATTTTTGCCCAAAATCCATTTTTGATACGATATACAATATACAGTAATACAATATGCAGTTCACACACTTTAACTCCTCTATCACTTGATGCCGTTTTGAATTGTAAGGATTACAAAATTGTTTAATGAATAAAATCAGAATTCCTTCTATACAACCTGACTGCATCATAACTTGAGACAGACTGAGACTGAAACGAAGTGAGTATACCCCATGCTACCAAAAACAAGTGCACTATGAAATGCGCATGGGGTGGCATTTGAGATTTTAAATTTTTTTTTGAATGATTATTGATTAATGTATTATTTTTTGTCTGGTCCATTAAATCAGGTACCGTTAAATTGAAGGTTTACTCTATGAAAATAAAGTAGGTGCTGTTGTTTATATTTTTACTTTAAATATCAGTGCATTACTTAGTAATGTGATGCATGTAATTCAAGCTTCTGCATTTATAAATACTTTAACTCCTGTTTGTTTCAGCTGCAAAATATATCTCAAACGAGACCTGGGAAGTAGTACGTGTACGTGTCGACACAATGGTTGAGTCACGCTGTGAGGAGCTAGCCTTCCGTGTCCTCAAAGTTTGTATTAGGTATGGATACATAATGTTTTGTTTATAACCGTATGAGTGACTTTCAGAGTATATACAATGAAATTCTTTTGTGAGAATTCATATTGACATTGAATTGTTTGTGAAATTCTGATAAAATCATCATTACAGATATTGACACATATACCGTGGTTAATATCTTATCGGTGACATTAACTATCTATCTATGTATCTCTGACGCCTGTTTCCTCCAGAAACTCCCATCAAGGGGGTGACCATGGCAAAAGAGTGTCCACTAACCCTTGTCCTTACATGCTTTCCTGGCATACGCTGTTTCTTGCATTCTTTGACCATTCTCTTACTCCGCTATTCTTCCACCATTTCTCTCCCTCCATTATTTTTTGTCTATTTCTCCATGTAACAGGTGGTCTTCCTCTCACACCAACTGCTTTAAGTGTAGCATCATACTCTTTCCTTGTAAATTCCCCATCTTGCATTCTTTCCACATATCCAAATCATCCCAAAGTATTGTGTTTCACCCACTCTACCACTCAACAATTCATTATCTTTGCATTCCTTGCTTGATTTTCTCCCTCAGTGGTGTTAACATATATTTTGGGTAGTTTATTAAATACTTACAGAAGATAGAAAGTTGAGTGTAAATATGAATAAGAGCAAGGTTATTAGATTCAGCAGGGTTGAGGGGCAAGTTAATAGGGATGTAAGTTTGAATGGAAAAAAATTGGAGGAAGTGAAGTGTTTTAGACATCTGGAAGTGGACTTAGCAGCAAATGGAAACTTGGAAGCAGAAATGAGTCACAGGGTGGGGGAGAGGGCAAAGGGTGTGGGAATGATGAAGAATATGTGGAAGGAGAGAATGTTATCTTGGAGAGCAAAAATGGCTGATTGAAGGAATAGTAGTTCCAGCAATATTATATGGTTGCAAGGCATAGGCTATTGATAGGGTTGTGCAGAGGAGGGTGGATGTGCTGGAAATGAAATGTTTGAGGACATGTGGTGTGGTGGTTTGATCGAGTAAGTAATGTGTGGTAATAAAAAGAGTGTGGTTGAGAGAGCAGAAGCGGATGTGTTGAAATGGTTTGGACATATGGAGAGAATGAGTGAGGAAAGGTTGACAAAGAGGATATATGTGGCAGAGGTGGAGGGAACAAGGAGAAGCGGGAGACCAAATTGGAAGTGGAAGGGTGTAGTGAAGAAGATTTTGAGTGATTGGGGCCTAACCATACAAGAGGGTGAGATTTGTGCAAGGAATAGAGTGAATTGGAACAATGTGGTATACCAGGGTCATTCTGCTGTCAGTGGATGTCAACCAGGGCATGTGAAGCATCTGAGGTAAACCATGGAAAGGTCTGTGGGGCCTGGATGTGGATAGGGAGCTGTGCTTTCGGTGCATTACACATGACAGCTGGAGACTGAGTGTGAACGAATAGGGCCTTGTTTTGTCTGTATTCCGGACACTACCTCGCTGAAGCAGGGGATGGTGATGCTGTTTTCCTGTGGGGCAGGGTAGTGATGAGAATGGATGAAGGCAAGCAAGTATGAATATGTACATGTGTATGTATGTGATATCTGCATATGTGTATGTATATGTATGTATATGTGTGTGTTTATGTACATATATGTGTATATGAGTGGATGGGCCATTCCTTGTCTGTTTCCTTGCGTTGCCTCGCTGACGCAGGAAACAACGATTATGTATAATAAGTAAGTAAGTAATAATGTTTGTATGAGTGGATGGGTCATTCTTTATCTGTTTCCTGGTGCCACCTTGCTGACACAGGAAAGTGTTCATGTATAATAAAAAACATTTAAAACTTGCTCACTGTTTTCTGCCAAGCGAGGTAGCTCCAGTAACAGACAAAGAACGACCACATTTGTTAACATCCACTATCTAGCTGTCATTCATTGATTCTTTGGTGGTGGGTGAAAGATTGAGAAAGGCTGTGCTAGATGCTAGAGTTGTGAGAGGATTTTTTAGAGACTGACCATTTTGCTGTTCTTGTGGTGAGGATCAGGGAGAAAAGGAGGAATGGTGCATGGAAGACGAGAGGTGAAATGTTGGCAAGTGATATGAGACAGAAAGAATGCAGGAAGGTGTATGAAAGGAGGGTGACTGAAAGTTTAGATGGGAGTGCAGTAAATGTAGTGGTGCAGTCATGTGTGAATGAGGTGTTTCAGATTTTCGGAGAAAGACAGTTAAAGGTTGTAGGATTATTATTTAGATACAAGGTCGTGAGATATAAGAATGAAAAGGAAAATTCATATTGGATGGCTAAGATAAGAAATGGTGTGGAAGAGAAGTATATGGCATATGGTAAATTGCTTGAAAGGAATGTCCTAGCAGAAGTCCAGCAAAAGGGGAGAGAAGAATATAAGATGTGTAAGTGGAATGTTAAGAAGCTGATAAAAGAAAGCAAAGAAAGAGAAGATGAAGGTTTTGGAAGAAAGTTAAGTAAAAAGTTTAGAGAAAATAAGAAATTGTACTGGAAGGAGGTGAAAAAGGAAAGAGTTGGATGTAAGGGTGGAAATATTAATGTGAGAAGTAAGGAAGGGGAGTTGCTGAATCAAAAGGAGGATGTGAAAGGAAGGTGGAAAGAATGTTTTGAAGAACTGATGAATGTTGGAGAAGATGAGGCAGCAGTTACATGCATGGGTATGGAGGATGGAAGGAAGAGGATATAAGTGCAAGAGCTTATAGCAAAAAGGGAATTAGAAAGGGCAATAATGAGACACCTCGAGTACATGGAAATACAGCTGAAGTGGTGAATTATGGAGGAGAAAGTGTGATAGAGTGGATGTATATGATATGTAATTAAGCGTAGAAACAAAGGCTTGTGCCTGAGGATTGGGTGAAAGCTGTAATTGTTCCTTTATTTACAGGAAAAGGTGCTAAAGATGAATATAGCAATTATAGGGGAATAAGTCTGTGTAGTATATCAAGAAAACTGTTGATTGATTGAGTGATGGAAGTGACTGAACACAGTAATTAAGGAGCATGGGGTTTTTGGGAAAGGTAGGTACGTGAGGATTAGATTTTTGTTTTGGAAATGTTTGTGGGAAAGTATCTAGCAAAAGGTAAGAAGTTGTATACAGCTTTTATGGATCTGGAGAAAGCGTATGACAGACTTGTGTGGAATGCTTAAAGGGATGTGTTAAGGATGTATAGGTTCGGGGGACAACTGTTGGATGGTGTGAAAGCCATCTTCGTAGTAGCAAATTAGTGTGTAAGGGTGTATGGATAGTTGAACGAAAGTTTCAGTAAATATGTAGGTGAGCCAGGTCAGTGTAATGTCACCATGGCTTTTTAACATATATATGGATGGAGTGATAAGAGAGATAAAAGCATAACTTGAGAATGGGTGCAGAGATGGGGTGTAGCAGTGAGGTGTGGTAGTAAGTCACAAGCCTGTTTGTGGATGATACTGTGTTGTTTTCTGAAAGTGAAGAGTTTTTGCAGAATCTTGTAAATGTCTTATGATGTGAGCAAACGTAGGCGATTGAAGGTAAATGTGAGTAAAAGTAAAGTAATGGTGTTTGAAATTATAGATCTTGTAAGAACCTATAGAATGAAAGAAGAAAGTGCATGGAGCTGTGTTATAGATATTAGGGGAGAAAGACTGGAAGAGGTGTGAGAATTTAAGTATTCAGAAGCTATCTCGGATAAGTTTGGTGATATGGAAGGAGAGATTGGATATAGCAGTACAGGGTAGAAGAGTCACTGGATCCCTTGATAGAATAGAATAATGAAGGGTAGAAGTGTAAGTATGGAAATGAATAAAGGATTAAAGGACAGCATGATCCAACCAACTCTCACCCATGCAGCCAAACATGGACATTGATTGAGTTACAGAGGTCAAGAATCCAGGCTGTCAAAGTGAGCTGTTTTGGAGGAGCATATGGTATGACTAAATGGAATGAAGAGAGAAGTGAAAGGGTGTATGTGAGATATGTTATGGCAGGGAATGCAAAAGGAATGAATTGTGGAGTGGTAGAGTGATGAAGCATAACACTTTGAGGCGTTTTGGGAATGTGGAAAGAACACAAGACTGAGAGTTTACATGGAAAGGATATGATAGTACAAATAAAGGGGTTGGTGTGAGAGGAAGATCACCTGTGACATGGTGATTTAAAGTGGAAGAGTAATGGAGGGAGAGAAATGGTGGAAGAATGTGTGGAATGGTATATGTGAGGGAGGCATGTAAGGAGTAAGGACAGGGATAAGTAGACTTTTGCTGTGGCCACCCACTTGATGGAAGTTCTTGGAGGTAATGGGCATCAGAGATATAGATATGTAGATCAAAAACCTTATGGACCCAAAACATGGACCCAGATTACTTTAGTAACATTGCCAGTTTCATGCCCAGACATCTGCTGATGGTAATTGAAGCCAGAGGAGAGATGAGTACTAAAGTGTAAGTGTAACATTGCATTTGTAAATATATGGGGGCAACAAGGTTTTTTGCAGATACTGTATCTTCTCTGTTGTGGCTAAATCATTTCATACATACTTGTCTTACCACTACACCTCTTTCTTACCCTATCATTTCTTTTTCAATCAAGCCTCCTCTCACTGCTTAATATATTTTCCTCATACATTTAATTTCCAACACATCCACTGTTTTCTCTACTTATGTCTTCTTTTTATGTAGGGCCCATGCCGCTTATTGATGCATCATTCAGTCGGACTAATGTACTGTCAAACCTACCCAGCTTTACCCTGACAGATGGTGACCTCTCTCCCTAAACATTCCTCATTGAGCCCATTCCCCTCACCTACCCTGTGACTTACTTCAGCTGCCATATCCGCCTTCAGGTATCGAAAGCAATCCACTTCTTCCAGGTTCTCTCCATTCAGACTTACACTCCAGCCAGTCTCTATTTCTCCATGCTAAACTTATTAACCTTACCATTATTTGCATTAATTCTCAGCTTTCTCTATTCTCACTCTCTCAAACTTGGAAATTACCTTTTGCAGTTTCTCACTTACATCTGATGGGAACTGACTCACCACCCAAGCTAGAATCAACAGTAATTTGGTCTTGTGACATCAGTTTTGATTTCATGGAATGGGAAAGAAGTGGTATAGAAGGTTTATGCAAATTTGAATTTTAAGAAAGATTTTTTTTTTTTTTTTTGTCGCTGTCTCCCGCGTTTGCGAGGTAGCGCAAGGAAACAGACGAAAGAAATAGCCCAACCCACCCCCATACACATGTATATACATACGTCCACACACGCAAATATACATACCTACACAGCTTTCCATGGTTTACCCCAGACGCTTCACATGCCCTGATTCAATCCACTGACAGCATGTCAACCCCGGTATACCACATCGATCCAGTTCACTCTATTCCTTGCCCTCCTTTCACCCTCCTGCATGTTCAGGCCCCGATCACACAAAATCTTTTTCACTCCATCTTTCCACCTCCAATTTGGTCTCCCACTTCTCCTCGTTCCCTCCACCTCCGACACATATATCCTCTTGGTCAATCTTTCCTCACTCATTCTCTCCATGTGCCCAAACCATTTCAAAACACCCTCTTCTGCTCTCTCAACCATGCTCTTTTTATTTCCTCACATCTCTCTTACTCTTACGTTACTTACTCGATCAAACCACCTCACACCACACATTGTCCTCAAACATCTCATTTCCAGCACATCCATCCTCCTGCGCACAACTCTATCCATAGCCCACGCCTTGCAACGATACAACATTGTTGGAACCACTATTCCTTCAAACATACCCATTTTTGCTTTCCGAGATAATGTTCTCGACTTCCACACATTCTTCAAGGCTCCCAGGAATTTCGCCCCCTCCCCCACCCTATGATTCACTTCCGCTTCCATGGTTCCATCCGCTGCCAGATCCACTCCCAGATATCTAAAACACTTTACTTCCTCCAGTTTTTCTCCATTCAAACTTACCTCCCAATTGACTTGACCCCCAACCCTACTGTACCTAATAACCTTGCTCTTATTCACATTTACTCTTAACATTCTTCTTTCACACACTTTACCAAACTCAGTCACCAGCTTCTGCAGTTTCTCACATGAATCAGCCACCAGCGCTGTATCATCAGCGAACAACAACTGACTCACTTCCCAAGCTCTCTTATCCCCAACAGACTTCATACTTGCCCCTCTTTCCAAAACTCTGCATTTACCTCCCTAACATCCCCATCCATAAACAAATTAAACAACCATGGAGACATCACACACCCCTGCCGCAAGCCTACATTCACTGAGAACCAATCACTTTCCTCTCTTCCTACACGTACACATGCCTTACATCCTCGATAAAAACTTTTCACTGCTTCTAACAACTTGCCTCCCACACCATATATTCTTAATACCTTCCACAGAGCATCTCTATCAACTGTATCATATGCCTTCTCCAGATCCATAAATGCTACATACAAATCCATTTGCTTTTCTAAGTATTTCTCACAAACATTCTTCAAAGCAAACACCTGATCCACACATCCTCTACCACTTCTGAAACCACACTGCTCATCCCCAATCTGATGCTCTGTACATGCCTTCACCCTCTCAATCAATACCCTCCCATATGATTTACCAGGAATACTCAACAAACTTATACCTCTGTAATTTGAGCACTCACTCTTATCCCCTTTGCCTTTGTACAATGGCACTATGCACGCATCCCGCCAATCCTCAGGCACCTCACCATGAGTCATACATACATTAAATAACCTTACCAACCAGTCAATAATACAGTCATCCCCTTTTTTAATAAATTCCACTGCAATACCATCCAAACCTGCTGCCTTACCGGCTTTCATCTTCCGCAAAGCTTTTACTACCTCTTCTCTGTTTACCAAATCATGTTCCCTAACCCCCTCACTTTGCACACTACCTCGACCAAAACACCCTATATCTGCCACTCTATCATCAAACACATTCAACAAACCTTCAAAATACTCACTCCATCTCCTTCTCACATCACCACTACTTGTTATCACCTCCCCATTTGCGCCCTTCACTGAAGTTCCCATTTGCTCCCTTGTCTTACGCACTTTATTTACCTCCTTCCAGAACATCTTTTTATTCTCCCTAAAATTTAATGATACTCTCTCACCCCAACTCTCATTTGCCCTCTTTTTCACCTCTTGCACCTTTCTCTTGACCTCCTGTCTCTTTCTTTTATACATCTCTCACTCAATTGCATTTTTTCCCTGCAAAAATCGTCCAAATGCCTCTCTCTTCTCTTTCACTAATAATCTTACTTCTTCATCCCACCACTCACTACCCTTTCTAATCAACCCACCTCCCACTCTTCTCATGCCACAAGCATCTTTTGCGCAAGTCATCACTGATTCCCTAAATACATCCCATTCCTCCCCCACTCCCCTTACTTCCATTGTTCTCACCTTTTTCCATTCTGTACTCAGTCTCTCCTGGTACTTCCTCACACAAGTCTCCGTCCCAAGCTCACTTACTCTCACCACCCTCTTCACCCCAACATTCACTCTTCTTTTCTGAAAACCCATACAAATCTTCACCTTAGCCTCCACAAGATAATGATCAGACATCCCTCCAGTTGCACCTCTCAGCACATTAACATCCAAAAGTCTCTCTTTCGCATGCCTGTCAATTAACACGTAATCCAATAACGCTCTCTGGCCATCTCTCCTACTTACATACGTATACTTATGTATATCTCGCTTTTTAAACCAGGTATTCCCAATCACCAGTCCTTTTTCAGAACATAAATCTACAAGCTCTTCACCATTTCCATTTACAACACTGAACACCCCATGTATACCAATTATTCCCTCAACTGCAACATTACTCACCTTTGCATTCAAATCACCCATCACTATAACCCGGTCTCGTGCATCAAAACCACTAACACACTCATTCAGCTGCTCCCAAAACACTTGCCTCTCATGATCTTTCTTCTCATGCCCAGGTGCATATGCACCAATAATCACCCATCTCTCTCCATCAGCTTTCAGTTTTACCCATATTAATCGAGAATTTACTTTTTTACATTCTATCACATACTCCCACAACTCCTGTTTCATGAGTAGTCCTACTCCTTCCCTTGCTCTTGTCCTCTCACAAACCCCTGACTTTACTCCCAAGACATTCCCAAACCAATCTTCCCCTTTACCCTTGAGCTTCGTTTCACTCAGAGCCAAAACATCCAGGTTCCTTTCCTCAAACATACTACCTATCACGCCTTTTTTCTCATCTTGGTTACATCCACACACATTTAGACACCCCAGTCTGAGCCTTCGAGGAGGATGAGCACTCCCCGTGTGACTCCTTCTGTTTCCCATTTTAGAAAGTTAAAAAATACAAGGAGGATTTCTGGCCCCCTGCTCCCGTCCCCTCTAGTCGCCTTCTACGACACACGAGGAATGCGTGGGAAGTATTCTTTCACCCCTATCCCCAGGTATAATATATATATATTTTTTTTTTCTTTCATACTATTCGCCATTTCCCGCATTAGTGAGGTAGCTTTAAGAACAGAGGACTGGGCCTTAGAGGGAATATCCTCACCTGGCCCCCTTCTCTGTTCCTTCTTTTGGAAAATTAAAAAAAAAAACGCGAGGGGAGGATTTCCAGCCACCCGCTCCCTCCCCTTATAGTCGCCTTCTACGACACGCAGGGAATACGTGGGAAGTATTCTTTCTCCCCTAACCCCAGGGATAAATATATATATATATATATACATATATATATACACACACATACGCACATATACACACACACACACACATATACATATATATACATATGAAAAATGTAAGAAACAATTTAGAAAACTGAAACTTCTAGTTTGAAATGAAATGAAAAAATGAATGTCACATAATGGTTCAACCTCTGGCTATGGAAAAGGGAAATGTATAATTTATTTACACAAACGTCAATAGTAGAACTCATCAATTTAACCACTGTATCAATAAGCTTATCTCGGAAAGCAAAAATGGGTATGTTTGAAGGAATAGTGGTTCCAACAATGTTGTATGGTTGTAAGGCATGGGCTATGGATAGAGTTGTGCGCAGGAGGATGGATGTGCTGGAAATGAGATGTTTGAGGACAATGTGTGGTGTGAGGTGGTTTGATCGAGTAAGTAACGTAAGGGTAAGAGAGATGTGTGGAAATAAAAAGAGCGTGGTTGAGAGAGCAGAAGAGGGTGTTTTGAAATGGTTTGGGCACATGGAGAGAATGAGTGAGGAAAGATTGACCAAGAGGATATATGTGTTGGAGGTGGAGGGAACGAGGAGAAGTGGGAGACCAAATTGGAGGTGGAAAGATGGAGTGAAAAAGATTTTGTGTGATCGGGGCCTGAACATGCGGGAGGGTGAAAGAAGGGCAAGGAATAGAGTGAATTGGATCGATGTGGTATACCGGGGTTGACGTGGTGTCAGTGGATTGAATCAGGGCATGTGAAGCGTCTGGGGTAAACCATGGAAAGCTGTGTAGGTATGTATATTTGCGTGTGTGGACGTATGTATATACATGTGTATGGGGGTGGGTTGGGCCATTTCTTTCGTCTGTTTCCTTGTGCTACCTCGCAAACACAGGAGACAGCGACAAAAAAAAAAAAAAAAAAATCAATAAGTTTCAATGTCTAAGCTACATTTTTTCCAATTTCACTATTTTCTTGTCAAAGAAAGATAACAAGGCATTAATAGATGAAAGAAAGTAGTTAAACAAACTGTTAGCCAAATGTGAGACATTTGATTTAATTCAGATTTTGTGTAGGTTAACCAGAGATAACACCAAATGGATTTGTATGTAGCATTTATGGATCTGGAGAAGGCATATGATAGAGTTGATAGAGATGCTCTGTGGAAGGTATTAAGAATATATGGTGTGGGAGGCAAGTTGTTAGAAGCAGTGAAAAGTTTTTATCGAGGATGTAAGGCATGTGTACGTGTAGGAAGAGAGGAAAGTGATTGGTTCTCAGTGAATGTAGGTTTGCGGCAGGGGTGTGTGATGTCTCCATGGTTGTTTAATTTGTTTATGGATGGGGTTGTTAGGGAGGTAAATGCAAGAGTCCTGGAAAGAGGGGCAAGTATGAAGTCTGTTGGGGATGAGAGAGCTTGGGAAGTGAGTCAGTTGTTGTTCACTGATGATACAGCGCTGGTGGCTGATTCATGTGAGAAACTGCAGAAGCTGGTGACTGAGTTTGGTAAAGTGTGTGGAAGAAGAAAGTTAAGAGTAAATGTGAATAAGAGCAAGGTTATTAGGTACAGTAGGGTTGAGGGTCAAGTCAATTGGGAGGTGAGTTTGAATGGAGAAAAACTGGAGGAAGTGAAGTGTTTTAGATATCTGGGAGTGGATCTGTCAGCGGATGGAACCATGGAAGCGGAAGTGGATCATAGGGTGGGGGAGGGGGCGAAAATTTTGGGAGCCTTGAAAAATGTGTGGAAGTCGAGAACATTATCTCGGAAAGCAAAAATGGGTATGTTTGAAGGAATAGTGGTTCCAACAATGTTGTATGGTTGCGAGGCGTGGGCTATGGATAGAGTTGTGCGCAGGAGGATGGATGTGCTGGAAATGAGATGTTTGAGGACAATGTGTGGTGTGAGGTGGTTTGATCGAGTAAGTAACGTAAGGGTAAGAGAGATGTGTGGAAATAAAAAGAGCGTGGTTGAGAGAGCAGAAGAGGGTGTTTTGAAATGGTTTGGGCACATGGAGAGAATGAGTGAGGAAAGATTGACCAAGAGGATATATGTGTCGGAGGTGGTGGGAACGAGGAGAAGAGGGAGACGAAATTGGAGGTGGAAAGATGGAGTGAAAAAGATTTTGTGTGATCGGGGCCTGAACATGCAGGAGGGTGAAAGGAGGGCAAGGAATAGAGTGAATTGGAGCGATGTGGTATACAGGGGTTGACGTGCTGTCAGTGGATTGAATCAAGGCATGTGAAGGGTCTGGGGTAAACCATGGAAAGCTGTGTAGGTATGTATATTTGCGTGTGTGGACGTGTGTATGTACATGTGTATGGGGGGGGGGTTGGGCCATTTCTTTCGTCTGTTTCCTTGCGGTACCTCGCAAATGCGGGAGACAGCGACAAAGTATAAAAAAAAAAAAAAAAAAAAAACACCACCATTGATTTGATATTACAAATGATATAGCTCCAAAGTAGACACTGAAGATCAGAACTTTATATAAGTGTGTACAGTTTATAAAGTAGAGACAGATAAAAACTATAAGAATGAAATGAGTTGAAAGTTTTAAAAACAACTTAAGTTTCTATTCAGACAAATGCAAATATTTTAGAAGAGAACACAAACTGAATGATCTCAGTATAAGCATTGCAAAAACAAGCACAATTGCTTTCTACCAGAGTATAAAGCAACTGATTACAAAATTGGTGACACACAAGACAAAATTTCGTATTAGAGAAAGATATCAAGATGTTGAAAATAATATCAGTATACAAATGCAAAGGAATTCAAATGGTAACAGACCACTAAGTCCTTACAAGGCTGTCGTGATAGTGGAAGGTATCAGAAACTTAAAGAGTAGGGTAGAAGTTAGAATGCATACAGATAATTCAAAGAGAATGACCAGCAAACTGTCAGTGTGTCTAAGGTGACACAAATCTTGTAAGTTGTGGACTTGAAGAGAAGTATTTATCAAGTCAATCCTTATACATATCTACAGGAATGCTTTCAACCACCCTATTTGGTAAATCATTCCATCAAAGGAAATGTACTTCTCTTCATTCAAGGTGAAATGATTGCCCACAATTTTTTATATGCTACTATGAGTGAAATCAGACAAATCAAATCAAAAGTGATTTGTTCAGTAGTGATTATCAAAGCCTTTGATAATTTTGAGTACTTGTATTAGATTCCCTCTTCACCTCTTTTGTAAGCAAAATAGATTCACATCATTTAGCTGGCTCTCGTAAGATTTAATTTGTTCCTCAGCCTGGCAATCTTCTTAGTAGCTTGACACACACACACACACACACACACACACACACACACACACACACACACACACACACACACACACACACACTCTCTATCTCTCTCTCTCTCTCTCTCTCTCTCTCTCTCTCTCTCTCTCTCTCTCTCTCTCTCTCTCTCTCTCTCTCAACAAAATACTCAAACTAGGGCCAAATCAATTAATGGAAAAGAGCAAAGATTATTTCCTAGAATTAATTTCAAGGCCTCCCATCAAAGGGATCACCACAGTTAAAGAGTCCCCAATAATCTATGTCTTTACATGCCTCCTTAGGTATAGAAATGGAAGGAAAAGTAAGTAATGCAACAAGAATGAGAATGGAGCAATTGGAAGAAAAAAGAGTAAGAAATGCTGACAGTAAAAGAAAGTTGTTTTATAGAAAAGAACAAAGGTCAGATGATGAAAAACTCATTTAAAGCATGTATAGAAATCCAAAAGTATCTCTTGCATAAATGAATATAGAAAAGAACAAAAATATCAGAGATTAGACATGTTGAAGAAGGTGACTATTATGTATAGGGTTCTAGAAAAATATGCTAAATGTCATTATTTGCTAAGCATGAGAGAATGGAGGAATTGAAAATGAAATATTTTATAGATTTGATGAATATGCACTATCAGATATAAGCATAACAGAAAGAGCTATAACTGAGGCAGTTGACCAACTGAAAGAGAAGTATGCAGTATGCACCAGCATCAGAAAAAAAGAAAACTCACTTTATTAGTAAAGACAAAGTTTACACCAATATAGCATGGTGCATATACACAGGATTCCATGTATTAGTAAAGACAAAGTTTACACCAATATAGCCTGGTGCATATACACAGGATTCCATGTATAGCACTAATATACTTACTTCATACCCAAGGGGTCCTGTAAATCCTAATAAGTCTCCCGCAGCACTCAGAAAGTTGGCCATGTCCACTGGTTTGGACTAGCGGTCATTATTATTTTGTTTTTGTTTTCACCCTTTTTTTCATATGGGGAGGGAGTTTTACACTTTTGGGGATCCCATCTTTAAAATACCTCTTAAATTATATATTCTGTTTGCATTAGCCATGTCCTCATTCAATCTTTTCTGTTCATTACATCTGTATATAAGTATATACGTATTCCCTGCGTGTCGTAGAAGGCGACTAAAAGGGAAGGGAGCGGGGGGCTGGAAATCCTCCCCTCTCGTTTTTTTTTTTTTTTTTTTTTTTTTCCCCCCAAAAGAAGGAACAGAGAAGGGGGCCAGGTGAGAATATTCCCTCAGAGGCCCAGTCCTCTGTTCTTAACGCTACCTCGCTATCGCGGGAAATGGTGAATAGTATGAAAAAAAAAAAAAATAAGTATATAAGTTGCTTAATTTTATGTTGTGTCCTCTGGTTTCTCTAACCCTGCATCACTCAAAGAACTGTCCACTGTCCACATCGTCAAGCTTTTAAAAACATTAAGGGTGTAACTCTCAGTCTTTTTTCTTCCAGGATGGGTAAATTTTAGGCCACCAGTCTTTCTCAGTAGCTTACCTCTCTCAATTCTGGTACCATCTCTGTTGCTTTCCTCTGGATCTTCTGTATGAACTCTTTGTGCTTCTTCAGGGGCAGTGACAACTTGAGAAATATATTCAAGTTTCAGCCATATGTATAATTACCTTATCCATGTACTTGAAGGCTAGTTTTGATATATGCCAGCAGACAGTTTTTCTCATTAACAGTTCTCGTAATGTAGGAATCTGGTGACAGGTTAGGGATGATGTTAACTCTCAAGTCTTTCTCACACAGAATCTTGAAGCTTAATTCCTGCAAGGAAATGATATATTGAGGCTGTCTTTTGCTTTGTCTCATCCTCAATACATTACACTTGTTTGGATTAATTTCATTAACCATGCTTCAAACCAAATTTGGAGTCTGTGTAGGTACCCTTGTAAGCTGATGGAATCCCCCTCACTTTCCCTTCCTTGATGACCTTTGCATCATATGCAAACATTTCAAGTAGGATGTCATACTTTCAGGCTGGTCACCTCAACCCATGTGGAAATGGCTCCATTAACATGCGTCCTTTGTTCCTTCCCGCTGAGATGATATGTTGATTGTAGGATTTATCCCCTTATTCGTGCTTGGTGATCCAGCTTCATAATCAGCTTTGTATGTTGTACAGTGTCATATGCCTTCTGGCCATCCAGATTAGGCAATCCACTCAGTCTTCCCACTTATCTAGGACTGAGCTCACTCTCTTACAAAACTCTTAAGAGATTAGGTACACGTGAGCTCATTTTGCTAAAACTGTGTTGTCTCTTACTTAGGAAATGTCTCCTCCATAGAATGTTATCCCCTTACTATCTGGTGATCTTTTCCAGAATCATACAAAGCACACTCGTTACTGAGACCAGTCTGTACTCCAAAATCTCCTCATTTCATCTCATTGGTGTTGGAACTGCATTTTCTTCCACAGTGAAAACACTTCTGAACTTATTATTTAATTCCTCACATGCCTGACACCATCCTCTATAAATTTTCCTTCTTAATCCCTTAGCCTGATTAGCTGTCCCTGAACTGACAACTAACTCCTGATGAATTTATAGAAAAGTTTTGGATTTTCACATACCATGTCTACTCCAGTCTTTTCAATTTCTTTGTTCCTCTTCATATCCTGTTTCCCCATGTTTGTAGTGACTCGATATTCATTGGTGATATTCATGGGTTCTTTTTCTTTACAGATGTATACGTCTAAGATCTGAGGGAATGGAGGTTCCTCTATATACAGCTGAAGATCACAATCACTTTGTTGATTTGTATTTTGTTTTACTGTACAAATTTCAGCGCAAAGCATTTTTAGATGAAGTAAGTATTGGGAATTATTTACATTTATGATTAACTTATCATTCTGCTTTGGATGAATGAATGAGTTATGTACAGGGGTTCCCTGGATAATGGACAGATTTGGTTCCTTGACCCTGATTGTATGTTATTTTTGTTCATGATTTTAAAAATATAAACAAATGCTTAAGAATAGGGTTAATACTTATACTTGTGGATGAGAGAGCTTGGGAAGTGAGTCAGTTGCTAATCGCTGATGATACAGCGCTGGTGGCTGATTTGTGTGAGAAACTGCAGAAGCTGGTGACTGAGTTTGGTAAAGTGTGTGAAAGAAGAAAGCTGAGATTAAATGTGAATAAGAGCAAGGTTATTAGGTTCAATAGGGTTGAGAGACAAGTCAATTGGGAGATAACTTTGAAGGGAGAAAACCTGGAGGAAGTGAAGTGTTTTAGATGTCTGGGAGTGGATTTGGCAGCGGATGGAACCATGGAAGCAGAAGTGAATTATAGGGTGGGGGAGGGGGTGAAAGTTCTGGGAGCGTTGAAGAATATGTGGAAGTCGAGAACATTATCTCAGAAAGCAAAAATGAGTATGTATGAAGGAATAGTGGTTCCAACAATGTTATATGGTTGCGAGGCGTGGGTTATGGATAGAGTTGTGCGGAGGAGGGTGGATGTGCTGGAAATGAGATGTTTCAGGACAATATGTTGTGTGAGGTGGTTTGATCGAGTATGTAATAATAGGGTAAGAGAGATGTGGGGTAATAAAAAGAGTGTGGTTGAGTGAGCAGAAGAGGGTATTTTGAAATGGTTTGGTCACATGGAGAGAATGAGTGAGGAAAGATTGACCAAGAGGATATATGTGTCAGAGGTGGAGAGAACGAGGAGAAGTGGGATACCAAATTGGAGGTGGAAAGATGGAGTGAAAAAGATTTTGAGTGATTGGGGCCTGAACATGCAGGAGGGTGAAAGGCGTGCAAGGAATAGAGTGAATTGGAATGATGTGGTATACCGGGGTCGACATGCTGTGAATGGATTGAACCAGGGCATGTGAAGCGTCTGGGGTAAATCATGGAAAGTTCTGTGGGGCCTGGATATGGAAAGGGAGCTGTGGTTTCGGTGCATTATTATATGACAGCTAGAGACTGAGTGTGAACAAAAGTGGCCTTTGTTGTCTTTTTCCTAGCGCTACCTCGCGCACATGAGGGGGGAGGGGGATGTTATTTCATGTGTGGCGGGTTGGCAATGGAATGAATAAAGGCAGACAGTATGAATTATGTACATGTGTATATATGTATATGTCTGTGTGTATATATATATGTGTACATTGAGATGTATAGGTATGTATATTTGCGTGTGTGGACGTGTATGTATGTGCATGTGTATGGGGGTGGGTTAGGCCATTTCTTTTGTCTGTTTCCTTGTGCTACCTTGCAAACACGGGAGACCGACAAAGCAAAATAAATAAATGAATAAATGTTTATATATGTATACGTTGAGATGTATAGGTATGTTTATTTGCGTGTGTGGTCGTGTATGTATATATATGTGTATGTGGGTGGGTTGGGCCATTCTTTTGTCTGTTTCCTTGCGCTACCTCGCTAATGTGGGAGACAGCAACAAAGCAAAATAAATAAGTAAATAAATACCTGACTGCAGTAATGTGTTCTAAAGTGAATGTAGTTAATAAAACACCATAATAAGCTACACTTATGAAAAAGATGCAGTTCTATTGTTCATAAGTATGAGTAATTGATTGTATGGCAGACTAGGAATTAGATATTGGTTTTTGGAACTTGTTTGTTAGTACAGTACAGGTGTTTGTAGGTCAAATGCTCTTAAGTCAGGGATCCCCAGGATGGGTGATCCCCCAGGATGGGTATTGCTTGCTGGGCAGTGATGAGCATTGAGTATAATTTGATGATGATTTGTTTTGTTTATGCATTTTTGCTTTTATGTGTATTGGAATACATTTGTTGACAGGAGGTGCATATTTATAGTGCCACAGGTATAAATCTCATTTCTGGAAAAGCTTGAAACTTTTCTGTTTTTGTAGCATTTATGCAGTGACATTCACTTTTATCGTGTGGTTTGATTTATTGCATGAATTTTGTTACACCAGGGCCTCAAGTTGTAGGGAATTATCTTTTGACATTTTGGAATTAGAGTATGTTGTACTGACATAAGACAAAATTGGAAAGAACAAACATTTTTAACCTTTGTATTTTTTATGTGTGGAGTTGTGCTTAGGAGGGTAAATGTGTTGGAAATGAAGTGTTTGAGGACAGTATGAGGTGTGAAGTGCTTTGACCAATTAAGTAATGACAAGGTAAGGGAGATGTATGGTAATGAAAAGAATGTCCTTGAGAGAGCAGAAGAGGGTAGGTTGAAATGGTTTGTACCTATGGAGAGAATGGGTGAGGAAAGGTTGACAAAGAGGATGTATGGGTCAGAAGTGGAGGGAACAAGGAGAATGGGATGACTAAATCGGAGATAGAAGGATGGATGGAGGGAATTCGAATTTCAGTGATTGGGGTCTGAACATGTAGCAGAGTGAAAGGCATGCATGGGATAAAGTGAATTGGATTGATATGGTATACTGGGGTTGATGCACTCTTAAAGGACTGAACCAGGGCATGTGAAATGTTTGGCATAAACAGGGAAAGGGCTGTGGGGCTTGGATGTAGGTAGGTGTGTGTGGTTTCAGTGCATTACGCATGACAACTTGAGAATTTATGTAAGCAGATATAGTCTTTCTTCGTGTGTTCCTGGTGCTTGCTCACTAACATGGGGAATGGTGATCAAGCGTGAAAGAAAAAAGAAATTTTTCATGTCTAAGAGAATACTTTCTTTTAATGAAATATACCATTAGAATATTTGTGCACTTATTCTGCATATTCTAATGATGTCACAACAGACTACCATTCAGTTAGTATCCTACCAACTGGTAAAAAATGTTTGAGTTCTCTGCATTCCCATTAGTTTCCACATTTACATCAATTGTAGATATTTCAACATAGCTGGAAGAAATGTTAAAGATACTCCTGGAATTACAAGCTTTAAGGCTTTCTCCCTTGAAGTAAAGATGCAAAGGAGGTTAAGTACTGGGTGGAAATTCATGGTTATAGCCAAGTCTGTTGGTAGTTCTCACTAATCTGCCTCTGTATTCAAAATGTTTTAGATAATCTGCTCGAAGCTGTTTGGGTATTTATTCTGCATATTTTAATGGTGTTATGGCAAAATACTATCCAGCTCAATCTCATCAACCGGTGAAGCACGTTTCAGATCATATTCCACCTACTAGTAAAAAACTGATCAGATGAATGCTTGTTTCTGCAAGTTTATCCATGGTTTTCAACCCTTAATACTTGTGTATTTCCTGAAAATTATTGGTTACACACCTCAACAAGTGCTTTGTGAATGAGACTTGCTTTTCTTGGAAAAGAATTCAAGCAAGGGCATTCATTAGCAAGGAAGAAAAGCCCTCATCAACATATCTGGTATTTTTCACTAACATTTTATCCATTATTTTAATGATTATCTATATGTTTGTTAGTTTGAGAGTTAGGTAAGAACCTTCCGCTGAGAACTTTGTAGAAGAATATGTTTCTTTTATACTTGTTCTTCATTTCCCTTGTTAGCGAAGTAGCACCAGGAATAGAAGAAAAAGCCTCATTCGCTGTCATTTATTCTCTAGCTGTCATATGTAATGTACCAAAACCACAACACCCCCACCACAGCTGTAAAAGCATTTTACCATTTTATGTAACTATCATATGATTGACATTTTGCCATGGGTGCATGGCAGAGTTGACATTCACTATCTTTCCTTTACTGGATACATAACTGTTGGAACTGTACCTCCTGTTGTTTGTTAATTTGTGAATATTTAAGTAATTATTAACTCAGGAATACTATGAAGAAAAAGTGTATAAGAATGCAATTCACTGTGTATACATTGAATGTTTTGCCCTTGACTCTCACTACTTTTCATCAGATGACATTGCTTGCATCATTCTTTTGTTTGCTATGTAGCTGTTCCCCCTCTGATACTAATTTTCTGAGATATTTTTGAGAGGGGTCAAGGCATGTACAGAGCATCAGATTGGGAAAGATCAGTATGGTTTCAGAAGTGGTAGAGGATGTGTGGATCAGGTGTTTGCCTTGAAGAATGTATGTGAGAAATACTTAGAAAAACAGATGGATTTGTATTTAGCATTTATGGATCTGGAGAAGGCATATGATAGAGTTGATAGAGATGCTCTGTGGAAGGTAGTAAGAGTATATGGTGTGGGAGGTAAGTTGCTAGAAGCAGTGAAAAGTTTTTATCGAGGATGTAAGGTATGTGTACGAGTAGGAAGAAAGTGATTGGTTCCTAGTGAATGTAGGTTTGCGGCAAGGATGCATGATGTCTCCATGGTTGTTTAATTTGTTTATGGATGGGGCTGTTAGGGAGGTGAATGTAAGAGTTTTGGCGAGAGGGGTAAGTATGCAGTCTGTTGTAGAGGAGAGGGCTTGGGAAGTGAGTCAGTTGTTGTTCGCTGATAATACAGCGCTGGTGGCTGATTCAGGTGAGAAACTGCAGAAGCTGGTGACTGAGTTTGGTAAAGTGTATGAAAGAAGAAAGCTGAAAGTAAATGTGAAGTGAAAAAGAGGAAGTGAAGTGTTTTAGATATCTGGGAGTGGATCTGGCAGTGGATGGAACCATGGAAGTGGAAGCGATTCACAGGATGGGGGAGGGGGCGAAGGTTCTAGGAGCATTGAAGAATGTGTGGAAGGTGAGAACGTTATCTCGGAGAGCAGAAATGGGTATGTTTGAAGGAATAGTGGTTCCAACAATGTTGTATGGTTGTAAGGCATGGGCGATTAATAGGGTTGTGCAGAGGAGGGTAGATGTGTGGGAATTGAGATGTTTGAGGACAATATTTGGTGTGGGGTGGTTTGATCGAGTAAGTAATGAAAGGGTAAGAGAGATGTGTGGTAATAAAAAGAGTGTGGTTGAGAGAGCAGAAGAGGGTGTATTGAAGTGGTTTGGTCACATGGAGAGAATGGGTGAGGAAAGATTGACAAAAAGGATATGTATGTCAGAGATGGAGGGAACAAGAAGTGTGAGACCAAATTGGAGGTGGAAGGATGAAGTGAAAAAGATTTTGAGTGATCAGGGACTGAACATACAAGAGGGTGAAAGGAGTGCAAGGAATAGTATACCGGGTTGGACGTGCTGTCATTGGATTGAACCAGGGCATGTGACGCACCTGGGGTAAACCATGGAATGTTCTGTGGGGCCTGGATGTGGAAAGAGATCTGTGCTTTCGGTGCATTACACATGACAGCTAGAGTGTGAGTGTGGACGAATGTAGTCTTTGTTGTCCTTTCCTAGCGCTACCTCGTGTGCATGCGGGGGGGAGGGAGGTGTCATTTCATGTGTGGCAGGGTGGCGGTGGGAATGGATGAATGCAGCACGTATGGATATGTGCATGTGTATGTATGTATATGTCTGTGTATGTATATGTATGTATATGTTGAAATGTAGGGGTATGCATATGTGCATGTGTGGGCGTTTATGTATATACATGTGTATGTGGGTGGGTTTGGCCATTCTTTCGTCTGTTTTCTTGCGCTGCCTTGCTAATCCAGGAGATAGCGACAAAGTATAATAAAATTATTTATATTTTATTTTCCTTTGTCGCTGTCTCTCGCGTTTGCGAGGTAGCGCAAGGAAACAGACGAAAGAAATGGCCCAACCCACCCCCATACACATGTATATACATACACATCCCCACATGCAAATATACATACCCATACATCTCAATGTACACATATATATACACACACAGACATATACATATATACACATGCACACAATTCATACCGTCTGCCTTTATTCATTCCCATCGCCACCTCGCCACAAATGGAAATAACATCCCCCTCCCCCTCATGTGTGCGAGGTAGCGCTAGGAAAAGACAACAAAGGCCCCATTCGTTTACACTCAGTCTCGAGCTGTCATGCAATAATGCCCGAAACCACAGCTCCCTTTCCACATCCAGGCCCCACAGAACTTTCCATGGTTTACCCCAGACGCTTCACATGCCCTGATTCAATCCATTGACAGCACATCTATAAAAAAATATAGAATAATATATGATGTGTATATGAGTGGATTGGCCACTCTTCGTATGTTTCCTGACACTATGTCACTGACATGGGAAAGAGTGGTTGAATATAATGATAAAACAATATAAAATGATACAGTTTACTGAATTCTCTCTACGGATGAAGGTGGAAGAATACTGCCCATGTATCTCATGCATGTTGTGCAAGTCAAGTAAAGGGAGAGGATCCTACTTTCTTGTATTCTTTTTCAAAAGAAGGAACAAATAGACCCAAGTGAGGATTTTTAATATTAGACTAAGTGATCTGTTCTTCACTCTACCTAGCACACATGGGAAATAGTAAATATCTTTGAAAAAAATTACAAAGTATGTGTTGAGTGTTCTGCCATTACTGCTTACCAGTTGCTAGACAACATTCTTTCGTTTGAGATTTATCAATTTGAAATCTGCCACCCATTTTATCCATTATTTTAAGAACCTCTTGGAGAGAACAGTTTAAAAAGAAATTTTATATAGAAGTACATTCTATTGTTTTACCTAACAGTTACATGATTAACTATTTTCTGTGGGTGCTTGGCTATCTTTCGTTGGCTACCTTTCCTTCGGTCATGGTGTAGGGAGCCATCTTTCCTTCATTGGATGCATAGCTGTTTGGCATTTTGCCACACATTTCCTCCATCATTTTTGTGAATATTTATGTAATTTTTAGATCAAGAGTTAGGTATTATTCTACTGAACAGAATTGTGTTAAGGAAATATAGATAGACATACAGTTTACCAATTATATGTTGAATTTTGCCAGTGGTGCTTACTACTTGCTAAAGGTGGCGTTGCTAGCTTGCATTCTTTTGTCAAATGTGTGACTACACACACTTAGCACCCATTATTAGCTCATTAGTCAGGTAACAACCTACTGAAGAGAATGTAAAGGAGTGAACAGTATATGAAAATGCATTTGAATGACCATATGTTGAAAATTTTGCTGTTGGAGCTTGCTGTTTGCTAGAGATGGTATTGCTAACTATGGCAACAGAGTCTGCATAACTAGTGCCTTTAGTGCCTCATCCATAATAGGCCACTGACAGAGGACTACTCCAGTGCAGTGTTTGCATAGGCTCTTACCTAATATTCTTACTGACTGCTACTACCTAAGTTTCTACCAAATGGTCCTGCCTAAATGTTCCTACTGACTGTTTCTATCTATTTCTTCCCAGTTTAGTTCATGATTTAAGAAAATCTTGAAGAAATAGATTTAATTCCATATACTGGAGTAATGTGCCAGTTTATTTTCTATCTCAGTGATGTAGCATGTGCAGCGATCCAATATGACTGAAGCATGTGTAGCCATCCAATATGACTTAACATTTATCACTGACTTAATATGTGTGTGTGACACGTATGAAAGTTATGTATTGTCTCAAGTGAATGCCAATAGAATATGGTAAATTGTTGTATTCTTGAACTAAGTTACTTGAAATATATTCCATTCTTAAAAAGTAGATATGAGAAAATTTCGTTCAGGAACATAAACCTCCCTTATAACATGGGTTTCAGTGACTTAACGTATGATGGATTTGTGTTGAGAGAGGTGTTCAGAAATGTCATCTTGTCATAAGGTGAGGCACAGGTGTGCAAAACATATTTGATTGATATTATTTGATTATATGGTATTCCAGTAAACCTTGAGTTATAATGCAAGGGCTTGAATACACTACTCCAGTGAGTTGCTGGGTGAATGGATGATTACACAAGTTGACATGTGCAAAAAATGTGGTTGAGTGCAGATGAAAGCAAATGAGTCTTGAGTACCAGTGACAAGATTTTGACATGAGTCAGGGCTAGCATATAACATATCTTTTTTCCCCCCACACTCATTCCATGATTGGATATGTTGATTTCATACAGGTCAGTTTTGAGATATTTCCCAGGTGTATTTTAAAGTTATGGGGAATTGATTTTTGCAGATTTTTATTTTGTTGAAAAAAACAGTTAAGTTATTAGAGCTGGAAAAGTGGGGTGGTAAGGAATGAAGAGTACCTGTATGCCTACAAGTAATGCAGTGAAATTTTGCCATTAGTTGGGGCTAGTGCAAAGCCCTCACTGCACGTCTTATGTGAATGATGATAATTGTTTGTCACTGCAGCTACAAATGTAATATTATTGTCAAACCCAGGTTTATTTAGAACTGTTTTTAACCATGTTATCAAAGTTTCTTTTGAAATAGATTGGAATAATACTAAAGAGAAAGAACTGGGGAAAATGCATGAAATGTATGTAAGGGAGGTATGTAAGGAAAGGGGTAAGTGGAGACTTTTTTTTGAGATTGCCCCCATGATGGGAGTTCCTGGAGGGAATGGGCATCAGAGTTAAAAGTGGGTAGATAGATTCTTTTAAATATGTGTGTATTTGCCTCATACATATATTTTATTTCTTATGGTAGTGTATTGAATAGACTGTCCACTTTACTGTCTGACTCTCATATAGCTTTGTTTATCTCATTCTTATAGTCCATGCTCTTAACACAGACTTTCCCCTACAAGGCTGATTAATTCTGTAGCTTCCCCTCATATATGAGAAAACCTACCAGCTCTTAACACAGACTTTCCCCTACAAGGCTGATTAATTCTGTAGCTTCCCCTCATATATGAGAAAACCTACCAGCCTACCATTAGCATCATATGTTGTTGGGCACAGTATAAGTTGTTTTTTTCCTCATTGAGAGGCTTTTATGCTCAGTACATTGTCTTTTACTCCTTCAGTTTGTTGCCATGCATATATTATCACATGGCTTTCCTGCATTCTTCCTGGGCTGTAAATTTTTATTCAGTCTCTCATGATAAATCATGTGTTCGAGTCCTCTATTTTGGTTATGAAGTCTGTCTAACCTTTTTATTTCTACTTGTTTTGTTGGTAACTAATTTTGCTTTTTATGTATGCTTTGAACATTTTCATCATCATTTTCTGTCCTTGTAGTGAAAGTTCTCGTTATCATACCACAAATACTTGGGTTGATTGTGCTATCTTCTCTTCATGCTCTTTAAATTTGTTTGGCATTTATGATTACCAAGAGATCTATGGCATCTGTTTCACTTTCTATCATTTTCCCTGTTGGGCCCAAGTAGAATGTTAGTATATTGCTAACTGTTCAGTGACTTGTTTGGTCATAGTTATCTTTATTGATTTCCATCAAGTTCACTGCTTCCTATTTGTAGATTGTATTGCTAAACTTCATTGAGAATGAGACAATGTTCTGGAAAGAGGTGAACAATGTGTGGAGAACAGCAGGAAAAATGTTGGTGACAGTGTGGAGAGCTGGTGGAGAGATAGTAACAGATGAAAATGTGAGAAAGAGATGGAATAGTATTTAGAAAGATTGCTGAATGCATTAGATGACAGGAAAGCTAATATGTTTTCATGCAAGGTGGCAGTCGAGTGAGGTTGTCATGGTAAATGTGACTGAAAAGATGGGAGGACAGGGAAAGATGGATTGTTTATAAGCATTATGAGTGTATTGGATTGGAGTTGAGTTTCATAACATTTGTGAATGATGATGTTTTATATTTGAATGACCCAAGTTTTGGTGTTTGAGGATTTTTATTAAAGGCAGGGAGAAAAAAAACAATGAATTACAGAGGTGTAATTGTATAGATTATACATGATAAGGTGTCTTGGGGAGTCGTCTCATTCACAAAGCTGGAGACTATGAGGGCAGTGTGGTTTCAAAAGAGTGAGAGGGTGTGTGGACCAGTTGTTTGCTCTAAGGGATATGTTTGAGTACTTGGAGAAAAAGAATGGCTTTTTTGTGGCATGTATGGACCATGAGAAGCATGTGATAGGGTTGACAGTGATGCATTATAGAAGTGCAAAGATGGAAAGTTGCAAAATGCAATTAGTTTTTGCAATGCAAATGCAATTAGTATTGTGTGTGTGTTTGAATAGGAAGGGATATAGGTGAATGGTTCCTAGTGAATGTAGTTTATATGTCCAGGATATGTGATGTCACCATGGTGGTGAGGTAAGTGAATGTGTTGGGTCTTGAAGTAAAGAATAGGTCTGCAGTATGCTGTGAATGGGGTTGAATGGGAGGCAGACTTTAGAGAGAATCATGAAAAGTTGGTGTCCGAGTTTAGGAGAGTGTGTAAAGAAGGAAAGTTGAAAGTAAAATGCGAAGAGAGGTAAGATATTGGGTAGGATGAAACTGGAAGATTTGTGTTACTTTAAAAGGGAAGGACCTGGAGGAACTGAATTGCTCTGTTGGACATGGTTGCAGGTATAACCACAAGAGTAGAAGTGTCACGGACTGTAAGAGAGGGCTGGGGTCATGTGTGCATTAAGGATGATGTGAATTTTTTATTTTAATTTGAATAATGATCATGGGTTAAGAGAGAGTTGAAAGGGGAAATTGTTGAAAGCAGAAATTGTTTTTTCGTAAAAAGAAAATATTTCACCACCTTCAATTGCAGGTCAAATCTCTGGATGTGAATGAAGGTGTAAGCTTGGTGAGAAGACTGGTTGCAAAACAAGACAAAGCAAAGGTCTGGAAACATCGGCTGAAGATTGCAGACCTTGCTATACAGATTTTCTTAGCTACCACTATTGTCAAGAAGTATAGTCATGACTTTTGGTATGTAACTGTATAGTTTTCTCTTATTACGGTCTGTCAAAAATTATGAATATATTTATGATACTACTGAAAATACTACTACATGGGATCCCCTTACCCTACATTAGTAATCTTAACTTTTTCTGTGATAGTATGAAATTAAATTGAGAATTTCAAATTGTATTGTACAATCTATACATCTGTGAAATGTTGATGATTATGGATGGCCCTCTAGTTAGATACATTTCTTATGGTTGTTATCTGTTCACATGATTGGAACTGGAGTATCACTTTATTGTGAAAATTGAATTCTGTTTGTATGTTGTAGTTTATTGTATATTGATACTCTTGTACTCAGGTGAATCATATAAGAATTGTCCAGAAGACTTTTGTTAGTGTGCAGTTATGCATCAATAAGTTTAAAATTCACAAGAATCCAATTATGAGTCTGTAGTTACATTTAATGGTTTCAGATGTGTGCCAAACACTTCCACATATTATTTGTCCATACCTCACAAACATTTTGTATTACCAGGAATTGTGAAAATTTTTATATATTTTGATTATGGCAATTATCACATTTGCTGTTCAAAGATGTTGGTTTAGGATTTACATCTTTCATACTTGTTTGCCTTTTCCCTCATGAGTGAGATAGCACCAGGAAAAGATGAAGACAGGCCTTATATGCTTACATCCATTCTCAAGCCATCATATGTAATGCACTGAAACCACAGTCCTCTGTCCATAACCAGGCTCCACAGACCTTTCATTGTTTTCCCCCAGTAGTTTCATATTCCTTGGTTCGTGATTCTGTCCTCTGACAGCACATTGCCTCATTTTTACCACATTGCCATTTGGTGTTTATGATGTTAAAGAACAATTATCTTCAAACAGATGCATAGGAAAGAAAATCAGTATAAGACCAAAAACAGCATCACAGATATATGATCATCATAAACATTAACATGCTTGTGGTGTTACAAATCTCCTTAAGGTTATTGTAATGTTGATGATTGTTTAAGATTTACTATTTGGTGTGCATAATATTATAGAGTAATTTTGTACAGATGAATGGGCCTAGTTTTGGATAGGGGTGGGCTTTGGTTTTTGTGCATGATACCTGACAGCTAGAGACTGATTGAAGCCATTTCTTCATTTGTTTGTGGCACTACCTAGCTAACATTGGAAATCGTGAACATATAAAAGAAATTTGAGCAAAAATGTCATTGCAGGTTGATATGATTATCATAAACATTTACAGAGGTGTGTGTCTGGAAAGGGTGCCTAATGTCACTATTGTTGTTTAATCATTTTATGTGTGGGGTGGTGACGGAGGTGCACGCTAGGACCTTGGAGAGAGGAGCAGGTATGCAGCGTGTATGTGTGTGTGTGTGTGTGTGTGTAAGGCATGCAGGGGATAGAGTGAATTGGAGTGATGTGGTTTACAGGGAACAACATCCTATCATTGGGCTGAACCAGGTTGCATGAAGCATTTAGGGGAAACTATGAAGTGGTTTGTTGGGCCTGGTTTTAGTTGGGGGCTCTGTTTTTGGCACATTATGCATGACAGCTTGACAGTGGGCATGGGCAATTGAGGCCATTTCTTTGTCCACTCCTGGAATTACCTCACTAAGGTAGGATATGATGAACAAGTATGGAAAATAACTTTAAGAGCAGAATTGCCATCACAAATTAATAACTAATGTACACATTAATTGAGGTGGGTCTGCACCAAAGGTGTGTAATGCCAACATGGCCATAAAGTCTGTTCCTGGATAGAGTGATGAAGGAGGTTTATGTAGGAGTCTTAGAAAGAGGAGCAGGTATGAAGACTGTTAGGGCTTTTGGGGGTGGGTGAGGTAAGTCATTGTTTGCTGATGATTTGGCACTGGTGGCAGATTTGCGTGAGAAACTGCAGAAGGGTGTGTGAGTTTAGGAGTGTGCATTAAAAGGAAATAGTCGAGAGTAAATGGGTATGAAGGATGGAAGGAAAAGAATTCAAGTGCAGGGGCCTGTCGCATGAAGGAAGGTGATGAGGAAAGGCATCTGGAATGGATGGGATTACAGCTAAAATGTTGAAGCATGGAGGTAATGTGAGAGAGTGGATGCATTTGATATGTAATTTAGCATGGAAACATAAGGTTGTACTTCAGGATTGTGTGAAAGCTGTTATTGTTCCTTTATTCAAAGGAAAAAGTGCTAAGGATATGTGGAGCAATTGTAGGGGAACAAGTCAGTTAAGTATACCAGGAAAAGAGTGTTGATTGATCGAGTGATGGAGGTGACTGAATAGAATAAGTGAGGAGCAAGGTTTTTTTAGGAAAGGCATGGAATGTGTGTATCAGATTTTTTTGGTAGGAATGAATGTAAAAAAGTATTTAGAGAAAGGTAAGAAGATGTATGCATCTTTTATGAAAAACATATGACGGTAGAGTGGAGTACTGTATGGGATGTGTTAATGATATGTGTGGTAGGTGGACAACTGTTAGATGATGTGAAGGCTTGCTGTAGAGAAGCAAATGCATGGAGAAGAGTGATGGAGACTTGAGCTAAAGTTTATATATAGAGGTAGTAAAAGCTTTGCGGAAGATGAAAGCCGGCAAGGCAGCAGGTTTGGATGGTATTGCAGTGGAATTTATTAAAAAAGGGGGTGACTGTATTGTTGACTGGTTGGTAAGGCTATTTAATGTATGTATGACTCAGGGTGAGGTGCCTGAGGATTGGCGGAATGCGTGCATAGTGCCATTGTACAAAGGCAAAGGGGATAAGAGTGAGTGCTCAAATTACAGAGGTATAAGTTTGTTGAGTATTCCTGGTAAATTATATGGGAGGATATTGATTGAGAGGGTGAAGGCATGTACAGAGCATCAGATTGGGGAAGAGCAGTGTGGTTTCAGAAGTGGTAGAGGATGTGTGGATCAGGTGTTTGCTTTGAAGAATGTATGTGAGAAATACTTAGAAAAGCAAATGGATTTGTATGTAGCATTTATGGATCTGGAGAAGGCATATGATAGAGTTGATAGAGATGCTCTGTGGAAGGTATTAAGAATATATGGTGTGGGAGGCAAGTTGTTAGAAGCAGTGAAAAGTTTTTATTGAGGATGTAAGGCATGTGTACGTGTAGGAAGAGAGGAAAGTGATTGGTTCTCAGTGAATGTAGGTTTGCGGCAGGGGTGTGTGATGTCTCCATGGTTGTTTAATTTGTTTATGGATGGGGTTGTTAGGGAGGTGAATGCAAGAGTTTTGGAAAGAGGGGCAAGTATGAAGTCTGTTGGGGATGAGAGAGCTTGGGAAGTGAGTCAGTTGTTGTTCGCTGATGATACAGCGCTGGTGGCTGATTCATGTGAGAAACTGCAGAAGCTGGTGACTGAGTTTGGTAAAGTGTGTGAAAGAAGAAAGTTAAGAGTAAATGTGAATAAGAGCAAGGTTATTAGGTACAGTAGGGTTGAGGGTCAAGTCAATTGGGAGGTGAGTTTGAATGGAGAAAAACTGGAGGAAGTGAAGTGTTTTAGGTATCTGGGAGTGGATCTGGCAGCGGATGGAACCATGGAAGCGGAAGTGGATCATAGGGTGGGGGAGGGGGCGAAAATTCTGGGAGCCTTGAAGAATGTGTGGAAGTCGAGAACATTATCTCGGAAAGCAAAAATGGGTATGTTTGAAGGAATAGTGGTTCCAACAATGTTGTATGGTTGCGAGGCGTGGGCTATGGATAGAGTTGTGCGCAGGAGGATGGATGTGCTGGAAATGAGATGTTTGAGGACAGTGTGTGGTGTGAGGTGGTTTGATCGAGTAAGTAACGTAAGGGTAAGAGAGATGTGTGGAAATAAAAAGAGCGTGGTTGAGAGAGCAGAAGAGGGTGTTTTGAAATGGTTTGGTCACATGGAGAGAATGAGTGAGGAAAGATTGACCAAGAGGATATATGTGTCGGAGGTTGAGGGAACGAGGAGAAGAGGGAGACCAAATTGGAGGTGGAAAGATGGAGTGAAAAAGATTTTGTGTGATCGGGGCCTGAACATGCAGGAGGGTGAAAGGAGGGCAAGGAATAGAGTGAATTGGAGCGATGTGGTATACCGGGGTTGACTTGCTGTCAGTGGATTGAATCGGGGCATGTGAAGCGTCTGGGGTAAACCATGGAAAGCTGTCTAGGTATGTATATTTGCGTGTGTGGACGTATGTATATACATGTGTATGGGGTGGGTTGGGCCATTTCTTTCGTCTGTTTCCTTGCGCTACCTCGCAAACGTGGGAGACAGCGACAAAGCAAAAAAAAAATTATATATATATATATATATATATATATATATATATATATATATATATATATATATATATATATATTTATTCATTTTTTATTATACTTTGTCGCTGTCTCCCGCGTTTGCGAGGTAGCGCAAGGAAACAGACGAAAGAAATGGCCCAACCCCCCCCATACACATGTATATACATACGTCCACACACGCAAATATACATACCTACACAGCTTTCCATGGTTTACCCCAGACGCTTCACATGCCCTGCTTCAATCCACTGACAGCACGTCAACCCCGGTATACCACATCGCTCCAATTCACTCTATTCCTTGCCCTCCTTTCACCCTCCTGCATGCTCAGGCCCCGATCACACAAAATCTTTTTCACTCCATCTTTCCACCTCCAATTTGGTCTCCCTCTTCTTGTTCCCTCCACCTCCGACACATATATCCTCTTGGTCAATCTTTCCTCACTCATCCTCTCCATGTGCCCAAACCACTTCAAAACACCCTCTTCTGCTCTCTCAACCACGCTCTTTTTATTTCCACACATCTCTCTTACCCTTACGTTACTCACTCGATCAAACCACCTCACACCACACATTGTCCTCAAACATCTCATTTCCAGCACATCCATCCTCCTGCGCACAACTGTATCCATAGCCCACGCCTCGCAACCATACAACATTGTTGGAACCACTATTCCTTCAAACATACCCATTTTTGCTTTCCGAGATAATGTTCTCGACTTCCACACATTCTTCAAGGCCCCCAGGATTTTCGCCCCCTCCCCCACCCTATGATCCACTTCCGCTTCCATGGTTCCATCCGCTGCCAGATCCACTCCCAGATATCTAAAACACTTCACTTCCTCCAGTTTTTCTCCATTCAAACTCACCTCCCAATTGACTTGACCCTCAACCCTACTGTACCTAATAACCTTGCTCTTATTCACATTTACTCTTAACTTTCTTCTTCCACACACTTTTCCAAACTCAGTCACCAGCTTCTGCAGTTTCTCACATGAATCAGCCACCAGCGCTGTATCATCAGCGAACAACAACTGACTCACTTCCCAAGCTCTCTCATCCCCAACAGACTTCATACTTGCCCCTCTTTCCAAAACTCTTGCATTTACCTCCCTAACAACCCTATCCATAAACAAATTAAACAACCATGGAGACATCACACACCCCTGTCGCAAACCTACATTCACTGAGAACCAATCACTTTCCTCTCTTCCTACACGTACACATGCCTTACATCCTCGATAAAAACTTTTCACTGCTTCTAACAACTTGCCTCCCACACCATATATTCTTAATGATTTTTATGTCCCTCAAAACTTTTGCTTCTTGTACAAGCATATTCTGGTAAATGTCCCAGAACTTAACCCTGGGACACTTGACTGATGTGTGTGTGTGTGTGTGTGTGTGTGTGTGTGTGTGTGTGAGTGTGTGTTTATCAGTTTGCACTGTATGAGGAGAAAGTTCTACTCTCATTGGCATTGTATCCTAAACTTTCTATGTCATCAGGTAGCCTTTTAACCCTTTGCAAACTGCTGGCTTGTCCAGTCTCTTTGATCTTTTAATTGCAGCCACCCACCATTCTTACACTCAGTCAACACTTCTCAACAACCTTTGTTACCATCTTTGTGTTCTGCTTCTTGTCAGAGTTTCTTATGAAGAAATCTTTACTGTCAGTGTCATCCAGCTGATTTAGAAACTTGAAGACTGTTATCAGATCCCCCCTTCTCTCTTCTCACCACCATGATAGGTAGCTATGTAGCCCTTTGCCTCTCATTGTAGCTCAGTTCTCTTAATTCAGGTACCATCTTATTTGCTCTTTTCTGTACCCTCCTCTGAATCTTTATGCTTATTTAGGTTTCTTTAGGTTTAGTGACCAGACTTCCGAGGCATTGTCCAGTTTTGATATAAGTTGTCAGCATCTAAGCAAATATATCTTAATCCATATACTTGAATGTGATTCTAGTATTTCCAAGCAGACAATTTATCTATTTCATAGTTTCCCTCATGTGTAACTCTGGTGGCAAATGAAGCTCGATGTTGACTCCAAGGTTTCTTTCACAAACATGTTCACATGTGATTTACTTCCCACTAGGCAACAATCTTACCTAATGTGATTTACTTCCCACTGGGCAATAATCTTACCTGGCCTTGTGTCCCTCAATCCCATCCCATTCTAATTTTCTTGCACATGGATTGAATCTAACCACCCATTTGTCCTGATGACTCTTAGAGTTCTAGGTCTCCATTTAAGTTGAAGCATTCATCATTATTCCTTACCTGCAAACATTTTTAGGTATGAGTCCAGACCATCAGGCAAATCATTTACAAACACCAAGAATACCAGTGGGCCCAACGCCCATCCCTGCAGCACACCACCAATGACCTCAACCCACTTAGGGAATGCAACTCTTTCCTGTGTCTTTACCCCCTTCTACAAAGATAAGCTCTCCAGTGAAGGAGTTTGCCCCTATACCTTCCTGTAGTTCCAGATTCTTTATCAGCTTTTGATGGGCTATAGTGTCAAAGGCTTTCTGGCTACCAGGAACACACAGTCTTTGATTTGAGATGGAGGTCACCCTGTCATAAAAATCTAAAAGATTGGTTATGCATTACCTTCTCTCTGTGAAACCATGTTGCCTGCCAGTTAGGTATTTTCTTCTTTGCAAGAGCCTTCTCTCCCTGAAACCATTTTGCTTGTTTGTTAGGTAGTTTTTCCTATGCAAGGAATCATTCTTTACTTTCTGACTGTTTCCTCCAATGTTTTACAAGACACGCTTTTAGTGAGACTGGCCAGTAAGTCATTGCAATTTCCCAATCACTTTTCTTGAAGTGCCTTCTTTGGTATTTTGAGTGGCTTGGCAAGTGCCAACACACATTCCTTTAGCACCTATGAAGAAACTGCATCAGGAACATAAGCCTAGTATGGGGAAACTTCATCCCTGAAACCACATTGCCTGTCTGGTAGGTAGTTTCTCCTTTGCAAGAAATCATCCATTTACTTTCTGACCATCACTGCCAATGTTTAACAAACCACACTTTTAGTGAGGTTGGCCTGTATGTCATTGCAATTTTCTAGTCCCTTTTCTTGAACTAATTGCCTTCTCTCACATTTTTTATATTACCTCATCCATAAGAGATATTTTTTATTATTATTATACCTAATAGCTGTTTCCCACGTCAGCAGGGTAGCGCAAGGAAACAGATGAGGAATGGCCCAACCACCCACATACACATATATATATTCATAAATGCTTATACACGCACATATACATACATATACATTTCAGCGTATACATACTTATACATACACAGGCATATATACACATGTACATATTCCTACGTGCTGCCTTCACCCATTTCTGTCGCCACCCCGCCACACATGAAATAACATTCCTCCAGTGGGGTCTTGCCAGGAAAAGATGAAAGAAGGCCACATTCATTCATTCTCAGTCTCTAGCTGTCATGTCATGTGTAATGCACTGAAACCACAGTTCCCTTTCCACATCCAGGCCCCGTACACCTTTCCATGGTTTACCCCAGACGCTTTACATTCCCTGGTTCAATCCATTGGCAGCATGTCCACCCTGGCATACCACATCGTTCCATTTCACTCTATTCCTTGGACGTCATTCACCCTCCTGTATTTTCAGGCCCCGATTGCTCAAAATCTTTTTCACTCCATCCTTCTGCCTTCAATTTGGTTTCCTGCTTCTTGTTCCCTCCACCTCTGACACATATATCCTCATTGTCAATCTTTCCTCACTCATTCTCTCCATGTGTCCAAACCATTTCACCACAACCTCTTCTGCTCTCTCAACCACACTGTTTTTATTAAACAATGTTATTGAATAGCCTGGCAAGTGCCAACGCATATTCCATTAGCACTTATGGAGAGACTTCATCAGGACCATAAGCCTAGGATGGTTCTTTGCCTTCCAAACTTTCTCTCTCCTCCCATCTTTGTAATGCTAGTACAGTATTGTATTCCAGAGTAATAACACTATTAACCCATTCATTATGACTCACTGTAGATATAAAGATGCCTCTGTGAGGAGGGATTTCAATAAACCAACAAGCTGATTATTTCATATTTTGCCTGGAAATTGGTAGAACACAGCCCAGAATGAAAAAAAGTCTATTTATAACATGGTTGCTCTTCTGATCTTGTAGAAGGGTCAAAATTTGCTTGTGTATGAGGGGAGATTCATGTTAGCATGACATATAAGCTTTCTGAATTTTTCCTTTCCACATTTTTTTCATTTTCATCATGATATTACATTTGGATTCTTTCTTGTTTGCATTAATATAAATCATTTACTTGAGTATGTGTTTCTCTTGAATGTTTATTCTAATGATATGTGTTGGCATGATCTAAAGATCTTTCCAGGAAAGTTATTTCAGTCTTATTTCATTTACTTCTGTAAGTCCTAGTTTCCTGTCTAGTATTTTTTGTATTATATAGAATGGGTGACTCCATAAAGAAAAGTATATTTCGTAAATACTGTAAGCTGTTTTCCTGGCAACTCTGGGAAGACCTGCGATGAAAAGCTATTTTTTTTTTTTTTTTTTTTTATATACTTTGTCGCTGTCTCCCGCGTTTGCGAGGTAGCGCAAGGAAACAGCCGGAAGAAATGGCCCAACCCCCCCCATACACATGCATATACACACGTCCACACACGCAAATACACATACCTACACAGCTTTCCATGGTTTACCCCAGACGCTTCACATGCCTTGATTCAATCCACTGACAGCACGTCAACCCCGGTATACCACATCGCTCCAATTCACTCTATTCCTTGCCCTCCTTTCACCCTCCTGCATGTTCAGGCCCCGATCACACAAAATCTTTTTCACTCCATCTTTCCACCTCCAATTTGGTCTCCCTCTTCTCCTTGCTCCCTCCACCTCCGACACATATATCCTCTTGGTCAATCTTTCCTCACTCATCCTCTCCATGTGCCCAAACCACTTCAAAACACCCTCCTCTGCTCTCTCAACCACGCTCTTTTTATTTCCTCACATCTCTCTTACCCTTACGTTACTCACTCGATCAAACCACCTCACACCACACATTGTCCTCAAACATCTCATTTCCAGCACATCCATCCTCCTGCGCACAACTGTATCCATAGCCCACGCCTCGCAACCATACAACATTGTTGGAACCACTATTCCTTCAAACATACCCATTTTTGCTTTCCGAGATAATGTTCTCGACTTCCACACATTCTTCAAGGCCCCCAGAATTTTCGCCCCCTCCCCCACCCTATGATCCACTTCCGCTTCCATGGTTCCATCCGCTGCCAGATCCACTCCCAGATATCTAAAACACTTCACTTCCTCCAGTTTTTCTCCATTCAAACTCACCTCCCAATTGACTTGATCCTCAACCCTACTGTACCTAATAACCTTGCTCTTATTCACATTTACTCTTAACTTTCTTCTTCCACACACTTTACCAAACTCAGTCACCAGCTTCTGCTATTTATTTGTTTATTTATTTATTTATTTATTTATTTGTTTATTTACTTTCTACAAAGTTGAGTTCAGCATTTTTTATTCATTTCTTATGTGTTTATATTTCATTTTGCAGTATTGTGTGGACAGACATTGCCAGCTGATCTGTGTCCAGTTTTGTCATCTGTTGTGCAGTGCTTGGATCGTCAATTTCAGAGCTGTTGCTGTTTTCTGTTTCACTTTTCTCTTTTTCTTCTTCACTTTGTTGCTCACTGAGTTCATTAGATTATCAAAGCTCGGATATCATGAATTCTTATGATACCTACTTCCTGGGCTCAAGATGGGCTGACAGAGACTGAAGATGGCTCAGCAGCTTGTGGATATCATATTCTGATGGTTACTGACTAACATACTCAAATACACAGTTGGCTTATTGTCTGGCTTCAGTTTCATGTCTTGTTTCTTAATATTATTATTATTATTTTGCTTTGTTGCTGTCTCCCGCGTTTGCGAGGTAGCGCAAGGAAACAGAAGAAAGAAATGGCCCAACCCACCCCCATACACATGTATATACATACACGTCCACACACGCAAATATACATACCCATACATCTCAATGTACACATATATATGCACACACAGACACATTCATATATACACATGCACACAATTCACACTGTCTGCCTTTATTCATTCCCATCGCCACCCCTCCACACATGGAATAACATCCCCCTCCCCCCTCATGTGTGCGAGATAGCGCTAGGAAAAGACAACAAAGGCCCCATTCGTTCACACTCAGTCTCTAGCTGTCATGCAATAATGCCTGAAACCACAGCTTCCTTTCCTCATCCAGGCCCCACAGAACTTTCCATTTACCCCAGACGCTTCACATGCCCTGATTCAATCCATTGACAGCACGTCGACCCCGGTATACCACATCGATCCAATTCACTCTGTTCCTTGCCTGCCTTTCACCCTCCTGCATGTTCAGGCCCCGATCACTCAAAATCTTTTTCACTCCATGTTTCCACCTCCAATTTGGTCTCCCACTTCTCCTCGTTCCCTCCACCTCTGACACATATATCCTCTTTGTCAATCTTTCCTCACTCATTCTCTCCATGTGCCCAAACCATTTCAAAACACCCTCTTCTGCTCTCTCAACCACGCTCTTCTTATTTCCACACATCTCTCTTACCCTTACGTTACTTACTCGATCAAACCACCTCACACCACATATTGTCCTCAAACATCTCATTTCCAGCACATCCACCCTCCTGCGCACAACTCTATCCATAGCCCATGCCTCGCAACCATACAACATTGTTGGAACTACTATTCCTTCAAACATAGCCATTTTTGCTTTCCGAGATAACGTTCTCGACTTCCACACATTCTCCAAGGCTCCCAGGATTTTCGCCCCCTCCCCCACCCTATGATTCACTTTCGCTTCCATGGTTCCATCTGCTGCCAGATCCACTCCCAGATATCTAAAACACTTTACTTCCTCCAGTTTTTCTCCATTCAAACTTACCTCCCAATTGACTTGACCCTCAACCCTACTGTACTTAATAGTACTATTTCTTAATAAAGTTACTATTTTTCTTCTCACCAATACATCATGTACAATGTTAAGAGGATGTTGTGATAGCTACAAGTGTAGTCAACATAAATGATTTTTGGTGTTGCTGTCGCAATATCCCAGTGTGAATGGGAAGAATGTATCAATCAATATCTCACATATTTTTTCATTGTCCTCAAGAATTCTTCCATCCAAGTCCCTTAGCTTGATTTGCTACTGTTTAACGAACTGTTTGAATCTGATGAAATTAGGGGAAAATTTTGGATTGTTTTTTCCTGTCCACATACATGCTCTTTTCAAACTCTTTCTGCTCCACCCTCCTTATCCTGCGTACTCATCCCTTGCTTTCCTGTACCTTTCATACAAGTGGCCAGCTGCAATGTCTTTTATTTCTCGGAGAACCTTCCATCTCCCAGTCACTGTTCTCAAAGAACCTAATCAGCTCCACTAAGTTTCCTTAATTGTACTTCATCTTTGGGTTCATTAGCCCCCTGATCCTCCTCTTGTGTCCTCCTTCATCACATATTCAAAATGAAGCACTGCATGATCTCTCTTTCGAGTAGGATTATCATATTTCAAATGTTATATTTCTATGCTAGTGTTTGCAAAGATAATCTCATATAGAGATAGAGTAATATTTCCTCAAGTTCTTGTATGCTCTGTGATGATTTTGGTATAGATACTGTCTTGTTAACCTTTGGGGAATTAGTGTCTCCATGACTCAGCATCTCCATGCAAATCCAAGTTTTCTCACGATATTTCTCCATAACTGAAATTCCCTCAGTGTGTGTGTGTGTGTGTGTGTGTGTGTGTTACACTTGATATTATTGATACACAGGTTAGTAATAAGTTTAGGAGCTAATTCATGTATTGCATATATTCTTTTATTTTTAGGTGTGTATTTCTTGAATGGTGTGGTGTACAAGAGGCAGCAGCAGTTGGAGATGATTTACTAAGTCAGGTGATCCACAAATATATACAACTCTCTGAATCTTCTCAGCATATATATAGCATGAGCTCCATACTTCATATGAAGGTATTAAGATTTCTATTTGTATATTTAGCATTCACTTTCTTCTCTGAGAACAGGTTAGTTTTTGCAGAATCTTATCTTTTTTCTTGATATGTTTGTGTGTATTTTAGAGTTGAAAATAAGAATTTGAAACAGTTGTCAAAGAATTATTTATATTTTTCTAGCTCGCCTGCGAGTGAAGTTCTTTTGTGCTTATTTGGTTGATAAGAATTAAGATGATTTAAGGTAAGTCTGAAAAGCAGTAAGGATTCTCTGTATGAAACGATTTTATTGAAAAAAATTACCCCGAATTTTAGATTCTTTTCTTGGTGAATTGATTTGTATTTCAAAAAAGGTAAGAGTAAATGAAGCAATGGGAGTAGGTAAGGAATGGAAGGTATTAGAGAAACAGTGTTTGGACGTGCAAGAGATGTATGTGGCATGCAAAAGATGGGAAGTGGTGAGATTAGAAAGGGTAGTCAGTGTAGGATGAAGAAGTAAACTTTTTGGTGCAAGGGAAAAGGGATGTGTTTGTGTGGCACTTACAGGGAAGGAGTGTAAATGATTGGTGGATGTATAAGAGTAAGCAGGAGGAGATCAAGAGGAAGGTGCAGAGGTTGAAAAAGAGGGCAAATAAGAGTTAAGATGAGCAAGTATCAGTACACTTTATGGAGAATGAAATGTTGTGGAAGGAGGTACGTTTGTGCAAAAATCAAAAAGCAAATGGGTACATTGATGAAAGTGGCAAAAAGGGATGTGGTAACAAGTAGTGATAAATTAAGGGGTTAGAGAAAGTATTTTGAAGGACTGTGTTGAATGTTTTATGATAGGGTGGCAGATGTAAGGTGTTTGGGTTGGGTTGGTATGCAAAGTGAGAGTCTTGAAGAATGTTTCAGTGAAGAGAGAAGAGATGAAAGCCTTGCGTCAGAGGAAACATGGGATGGTGACTATAGTGGATGGTATTGCTATTGAATTTATTTAGAAAAGGGGTGACCATGTTGTTGATTGGCTGGTTAGGATTTTCGGTGCATGTATAGATCATGTCAGGTGCCTGAGGACTTTCAAAATGCATTTATAGTGCCACTGTACAAAAGCACAGTGGACAAACTATAGAGGGACAAGTTTTTCATGTGTAACAGGTAAGTTGAAAGAAAGGGTAGTGATTGAGAGGGTAAAGGCATGTAAAGAGCATCAGAATGGGGAGGAGGAATGTGGTTACTTAAGTGGTAAGGATGTGTCGGTCATATCTATGTATTTTTGTCTCTGACCTGTTCCATATGGGAATTCCCTTGAGAGGATGGCCACAGCAGAGTCTCCATAACTGGTGAACTTCAGTGCTGCTTCTTAGCTTTTTGTACCTCACCCTTAACAGGCCACTGGGAGGGGGCAACTTTAGCATTGTGTTTTCAGAGGCTCCTACTGAAGGTTCCCACCAACTACTATTACCTAATGTGTCTACGTAATGATCCAGCCTACTACTTCTGCCTAATGCTCCAAGCTAAATGTGCCTACTAACTATTTCTACCTGATATTTGTATTTAATTCAGATCATGCGTTTGCTATAAAATATGTAAGTGAGACCTGCTTAGAGGAACAGATAGATTTGTACAAATGTGACATTTATGGATCTGTAGAAAGCTTATGATAGGGTCGATAGAAATGCTTTGTGGAAGGTCTTAAGAATATACGTTGTGGGAAGAAAGCTGCTAGAAGCAGTGAGAAGCTTTTATTAAGGGTCTGTGTCTTGTGTATAAGCAGAAAGAGTGGAGAGTGAATGGTTTCAAGTGGAGGTTGGTCTGTGGCAGGGGTGTGATATGTCAACATGGTTGTTCAATTTGTTTATTGGGGAGAGTAGAGAGTATGTGCTGCGTAAGTGATAAAAGGATCTGATAAGTGAGTCAGTTGTTTTGCTGATGATACAGCATTAGTGATGAATTCAGGTGAGATACGGCAAACGTTGGTGACTGAGTTTGGAACAGTGTGTGAAATGAAGTTCAGAATGAATGTGAATCAAAGCAAGGTTATTAGGTTTAGCAGGGTTAAGGGACAGGTTAGTTGGTTTGTGAGTTTGAATGGAGAAAAATTGAAGGAAGTGAAGTGTTTCAGATACCTGAGAGTGTGTAAACCATTCACTTCTGAGTGCCCCTGGATTTGAACCCTGGTCAAATACTTGACAATTGGGGAGTGTAATTACATTCCCTGATTGTCAAGTATTTGACCCTGGTTTGAATCCTGAGGCACATAGAGGCGAATGGTTTATGTCTTTCATGTGATAGTACACATTATATGTGTTGAAGAATGTGTGTAAAGAGGGAACATTATCTGATAGGGCAAAAATGGATATGTTTGAAGGAATAGTTGTCCCAACAATGTTTTATGGAAGCGAGGATATATACAGGATATATATAAAACTGGGTGTAGGAGGATGGATGTGATGGAAATTAAATCTTTGTGGACAGTGTGTGGAGTGAGTTGGTTTGATTAAGTAATGAAAAGGTAAAAGAGATGTTTGGTAATAAAAAGAGTGTGGTTGAGAGAGCAGAAGAGTTAGTGCTGAAATGGTATTGGGATATGGACAGAATGTGTGAGGAAAGACTGACAGAGAGGATATATGTGTCAAAAGTGGATGGCAGAAGGAGAGCGGGGAGACCAGATTTAAGATGGAAGGATGGAATGAAAAAGATTTTGAGCGATTGGGGCAGAAACATGCAGGAGGTTCAGAGGCATGCACATTATAGAGTGAACTCAAATGATATGGTTTACTTAGGCCAGCGTTCTGTTAGTGGACAGAACTAGGGCATGTAAGGCATCCATGGAAAGGTTTGTGAGGCCTGGTTTTGGATAAGGAGCTGTGGTTATGGTGCATTACACATGACAGCTAGGGAATGGATGTGAGTGGATGTGGCCCTTCTTTGTCTGTTCCTGGTACTTCCTTGCTAATGCAGGAAATAAAGTATGAAAATCCTCCTCCTCCTTGTATTTCAGTTGCTAAAAGAGGGAACAGAAAATTTGCCAGGCAGGGAATGCACATCCTCCTCAAAGGATCAGGCTGGGGTGTCTAAATGTGTATGGATGTAACCAGAATGAAAAGAAAGGAAACATAGGTTGAATATTTGAGGAAAGAAACATGGATGTTCTGGCTCAGAGTGAAACATGGCTCAAGTGTAAAGGGGAAGAATGGTTTGAAAATGTTTTAGGAGTAAAGTCAGGGGTTGGTGAGAAGACAAGATCTAAGGAAGGAGAACAATTACAGGAGTTGGAGTGTGTGATAGATTGTCAAGAAGTAAATTCTATATTGATGTGGGTAAAATTAAAAGTGGATGGCAAGAGATGGGTTATCATTAGTACTTTTGCACCTGTCTACAAATCCTGAAGAAAAATCCTGAGAGGCAAGTGTTGGGGAAACAGTTGAGTGTGTATGTCAGCAGTTTTCATGTGTAAGAGACCGGGTATTAGTGATGGAGGATTTCAATGCAAAGGTGGCAGTTTGGGGTATAATTGGTGTGCATGGGGTATTGAGTGTTATTAGAAATGGTGAAGAGCTTGAGTTGTGCGGAAAAATGGTGATTTGCAATACATTGTTTAAAAAGAGGGTTGTACACAATTATATGTATGTGAGTAGAAGAGATGGTCAGCAGGCATTATTGGATTACATATTAAATGTACTTGTAAGAGAGAGACTTCTGGATGTTATTGTGCTGAGAAGGGCAGCTGGTGGGATGTTTGATCACTGTCTTGTGGAGGCAAGGATGAAGCTTTGTAGAGGGTTTCGACACATCGGCGAGAAGAAAGTGGTGAGAGTAAGTGAGCTTGGAAAACAGACTTGTGTGAAGAAATACCAGTAGAGTTTAAGTGTAGAATGGCAAAAAATGAAAGGAATGGGAGACATTTGGGGAAGCATTGATGGTATGTGCAAGAGATGCATGTGGCATGAGAAGAGTAAGAGGTGGGCAGATTAGAAAGGGTAGTGAGTGGTAGGATGATGTAAAGGTGCTAGTGAAAGTGAAAAGCGAGGCATTTGAGAGGCACTTATAGGGAAGGAGTGCAAATGATTGGAAGATGTGTAAGAGAAAATGGCAGAAGGTCAAGAGGATGGTGCAAGGGTTGAAAAAGGGCAAATGACAGTTGGAGTGAGCAAGTATCATTAAACTTTAGAAGAATGAGATATTTTGGAAAGAGGTAAATAAAGGTGTGAAAGATGAGAGAACCAGTAAACATAAGTGAAGAGGGTAAGAGGGGAAGTGGTAACAGAGTGAAGAAGAGAGGAGGAGATGGAATGAGTATTTTGAAGCACTGTTAAATGTGTTTAATGCTTGAGTGGCAGATGTAGGATGTTTTGGTTGGGGTGATATGCAAAGTGAAAGTCATGAGGAGTGGTTTGGTGAAGGGAGAAGAGGTGGTGAAAGCCTTACTTAAGATGATATGTGGCAAGGCACCTGGAATGGATGGTATTGCATTTGAATTTATTAAGAAAGGGGATAACTATTGTTGATTGACTGGTGAGGATTTTCATTGTATGTATGGATCATGGTGAGGTGCCTGAGGATTGGTGGAATGCATGTATAGTGCCTCTGTATAAAGGCAAGGGGGATAAAGGTGATTGTTCAAATTACAGAGGTATAAGTTTTATGAGCATACCTGGTGAGATAGGAGGGTATTGTGAGGATGAAGGCATATACAGAGCATCAGACTGGGGAGGAGCAGAGTGGTTTCAGAAGTGGTAGAGGATGTGTGGATCAGGTGTTTGCTTTAAAGAATGTAAGTAAGAAATTCTTAGAAAAATAAATGGATTTGTATGTGGCATTTATGGGTCTGGAGAAGGCATATGATAGGGTTGATAGAGATGCTTTATGGAAGGTCTTAAGATTATTTGGTGTGAGAGGTTAGCTGCTTGAAGCCGTGAGAAGTTTTTATCAAGAGTGAAAGGCTTGTGTATGAGTAGGAAGAGAGGAGATTGAATGGTTCATAGTGAAGGTTGTTCTGTGGCAGGGGTTGTGTGGTGTCACCATGGTTATTCAGTTTGTTTGTGGTTGGGTTGGTGGGGAGTTAGATGCAAGAGTCATGTAGAGGGGGTGAGTATGTAGTCTGTTGGGGATGAGAGGGCCTGGGAAGTGAGTCAAAGTGAGTCACTTGTTCTTTTCCAATGATACAGCACTGATGCCAGATTCAAGTAGGAACCTGCAGAATTTGGTGACTGATTTTGGAAATGTGGGTGAAAGGAGAAAGTTGAGAGTAAATGTGAATAAAAGCAAGGTTATGAGATTCAGCAGGGTTGAGGTACAGGTTTCTTGGGGTTGAGTTTGAAAGGAGAAAAATTGGAGTAAGTGAGGTGTGTTAATATCTGGGAGTGGATATGACAGTGAATGGAACCATGGAAATGGAAGTGAGTCATAGGGTAGGGGAGGGGTGAAGCTTCTGGGAGTGCTGAACAATGTGAGGAAAGAGAGAACGTTATCTGGAGTTCAAAAATAGGTATGCTTGAAGGAATAGTAACTCTAACAATATTATATTGGTGTGAGATAAGGGCTATAGATAAGACCGTTGAGAAGAGGGTGGATGTTTTGGAAGTTAAGTGTTTGAGTACACTATGTGGTATGAGGTGGCTGGATAGAATAAATAATGAAAGGGTAAGAGAGATGTGTGATGATAAAAAGAGTGTGGTCAAGAGAGCAGAAGAGGGTGTGTTGAAATGGCTTGGACATATGGACAGAATGAGTAAGGATACATGTGTCAAAAGTGGTGGGAAACAAGGAGAATGGGAAGACAAATTGGTGATGGAAGGATAGAGTTTAGAGCGATTTGGGGGGTGAAAGACATGCATGGCATAGAGTGAATTGGAATAATGTAGTTTACTGGGGTTGATGTGCTGTCAGTGGACTAAACCAGGGTATGTGAAGCATCTGGGATAAACCATGTAAAGGTCTGTTGGGTATGGATATGGATAGGGAGCTGAGGTTTTGGTACATAACACATGACAGCTAGAGAAAGGATGTGTGCGGATATGTCCTTTCTTTGTTCATGACACTACCTCCCCAACTCAGCAAACTGCGATTAAGTATGAAAGAAAATATACTTATATGCATTTCATATGTGATATCCATTTCCTGCACTAGCAAGGTAGCACAAGGAACAGACAAAGAAAGGCCACATCTGATCACATCCATTCCCTAGCTGCCATGTGTAATGCACCCAAACCACAGCTCACTCTCCACAGCCTGCCCCACAGACCTTTACATGGTTTACCCCAGATGCCTCACATGCCCTGGTTCAGTCCATTGCCTAATCATTGACCCTAGTAAACCGCATAGTTCCGATTCACTTCATATAGTGTATACATTTCCCCCTCCAGTATGTTCAAAATATTATTCACTCCATCCTTCCATCTCCAATTTGGTGTCCCTGTCCTCTATATTCCCTCCTCATTTGACACATATATCCTCTTTGTCACCTTTTCCTCTGTCATTCTCTTCATATGTCCAAACCATTTCAGCACACCCCTCTTTATCTCTCTCAGCCACACTTTGTTACCACACCCCTCTCCTACCCTTTCATTACTTACTCAATTGAACCACCTCATACCACACATTGTCCTCCAAACATTTAATTTCCAACACACCCACTTTCCTCTGCACAACCATATCTATGGCCCATGCCTGCATCTATATAAAATTGCTGGCACTACTATTCCTTCAAGCATACTCATGTTTACCCTCCCAGATAACGTTCTCTCTTATAACACATTCTTCAGCGTTTTCAGAACCTTCACCCCCTCACCCACCCTATGACTCACTTCTGCTTCCATGGTTCCATTCACTGCCAAGTCCACTCCCGGGTATCTTAATTCACTTCACTTCCTCCAATTTTTCTTCATTCTATCTCACACCCCAACTAACCTGTTACTCAAACCTGCCATATCTGATAACCTCACTTTTATTCACTTTTACTCTCATCATCCTCCTTTCACACACTTCCAAACTCATTCACAAACTTCTGCAGTTTTTACTTGAATCTGCTACCATACTGTATCATCAGCACACAACAACTGACTCACTTCTCAGGCCCTTTCATCCCCCACAGACTGTATAATCACCCCTTTCTCCAAGACTATCATTTATCCCTCACCACCTTATCTATAAAGAAATTGAACAACCATGATGACATCATACACCCCTGCTGCAGACCAACCTTCACTTGATGTCATTCACTCTCTTCTCTTCCTTTTCATATACATGCCGTAGACTATTGGTAAAAACTTCTCACTGCCTCTAGCTGCTTTTCTCCTGCACTGTATATTCTTAAGACTTTCTGCAGTGTGTCTCTATCAACCCTATCATATGCTTTCTCCTGATTCATAAATGCCACATACAAATACAATTATTTATCTTAAGTATTCTCACATGCATTCTTTAAAGCAAACAACTGATCCACACATCCTCTACCAATTTGGAAACCACACTACTCCTCCCCAATTTGATGCTCTGTACATGCCTTCATCCTCTCAATTAATGCCCTCCCATGCGTCATACCAGGTATACTCAACAACTTTATGAATAAATCGTGTCATTTGAATATTCACCTCTATTCTCCTTTGCCTTTATACAATGGCTCTATGCATGCGTTTCACCAATCCTCAGGCACCTCATCCTGATCCACACATACATTGAAAATCTTTGATAACCAATCAACAACACAGTCTCCTCCTTTCTTAATAAATTCAATTGTAATTTCATCTTATTTAAGGCTTTGACCACCTCTTCTCTCTTCAACATACCACTCACCATGACTCTCACTTCCCATACCACCCTGACCAAATCACCCTACACCTGCCACTCTACCATCAAACACATTCAAGAATCCTTGCAAATAATCACTCCATGTCCTCCTCACTTCATAACTACACATAATCACATCCCTTTTGCTCCCTTCACTGATATTCCTATTTGTTCTTTTGTTTTTTTGCACATTATTTACCTCTTTCCAAAATATCTTACTCTTTCTAAGTTACTGATATTTGCTCACCCAACTCTCAATTTCCCTCTTTTTCATCCCCAACACCTTCCTCTTGAACTGTTGCTTTTTGTATCTTCCTAGTCATCTACACTTCTTCCCTGTAAGTACCTTCCAAACATCTCATTTCTCTTTCACTAGCAACTTCGTTTCTTCATCCCACCACTCTACCTCTTTCATGCCTTCCATCTCCTACCTTTTGCATGCTACATGCTTCTCTTGCACATGCCAGCTCTGCTTCTCTAAGTACCTCCCATTCCTCACCCACTCCCCTTGCTTCATCTACTCTCACCTTTTACCAATCAATAGTCTATCACTCCTGGTACTTCTTCACATAAGTCTTTTTTCCAAGCTCATTTATTCTCACCACTCTTTTCTCTTGACATTGTTTCCACTGTTCCAAAAACCTCTACAAATCTTCACCCTTCCCTCCATGAGATAGTGATCAGACATCCCACCAGTTGCCGTTTTCAGCACATTTATGTCCAAGATTCTCTCCTTTATGTTCCTATCAATTGATATGTAATCCAGTAATGCCTGCTGACTATTTCTCCTACTCACACATGTATATTTGTGTGTCTCTCTCTTTGAACCAGGTATTCCAAATCACCAGTCCTTTTTCAGCACACAACTCCATAAGCTGTTCACCATTTTCATCATAATATCAAATACCCCATGCCCCCCAAATATACCTTTGACTGCCACAATACTCACCTTTGCATTTAAATTATCCATCACTAATACTTGATCTTTTACATTGAAACTGGTGACACACTCAATGAGCTACTCCCAAAACACTTGCCTCTCATGGTCTTTCTTTCAAGGCCAGCTTCTTAAGCATTACTAACCACCCATCTCTTACCATCCACATTGATTTTTCCCTACGTCAGTCTAGAATATGCTTCCTCATACTCACACAAAAGTAGTGCTGCTCTTGTCTTCTCACTAACCCCTAACTTTACTCCTAAGATATTTCCAAGCCATCCTTCCCCTCTATCCTTGAGCTTTGTTTCATTCAGAGCCAGAACATGCAGGTTTCTTTCCTCAAACATTCTAGCTATCTCTTCACTCTTCTTATCTTGTTATGTCCATACACATTTAGACACCCTAGACTGAGCCTTCGAGGAGGATAAGCTTTTCCCTGCTTCACTCCTTCTGGTTCTTTTCTGTGAAATTGAAATACAAGAAGGATGGGGTTTCCAGCCTCTGCTCCTGCCCCCTTTAGTCGCCTTCTTCGATACGCACAGGTTATGGAGATAAACTTTTTTCTCCCCTACCATAGTAGTAACATGGCTTCAATTCAAATGTCCATTTGGCTTTTATTTTATATACTTTTATCTTTACTGTCTTTGTTTTGAAAGGAATTTCATCATTCCCCATATTATGCAATAAACTTCAGATACATTAGTGGTCAAGTATTGTTTATTATTACTTGTACATGAAGCTCATATTATGATGTATATATATTCAAGAATTAAATAAGAACTATTGTTTGCAGTTTGGAAACCGGCTGGCTCCGTTGGTAACAGAGCTTTTGATTCGTGCCCTTACAATGGATATGAATAGCTTGGAAGCTCTAAAGCTAAAACAGAAAGAGGGCAATATGAAGAATGAGCAGCTACAGTTAGAGCAACAGATGGCTGCCGGCTTCATGGATCTGGCCACAGTCTTTACAAAGCATAAAAGTGTGGCACGGGAATGTGTTCTCACTGCATTCAGTCTCTATCCAACACCGGAACGTCTAGTCTTGCTGAGCAACTTTGTGAGCGAATCCTCCCCATCCCATGCCAATGTCTCTACTTCCAGTGCACAACTGCACTCTCCTTCCTCTCTTCCTCCTCCTCCTCCTCTCCCTTCTCCACCTCCTCTCCCTTCTCCACCTCCTCTTCCTCCTCCTCCCCCTCCTCCACCTACTCAGTTTTCTCCCTCTTCACCCCTTCTCTCTCCTCATACACCTCCAGTTCCTCCTCCTCCTCTTCTTCCTCCTCCTCCCTCTTATTCTTCCTCTTCCTCCTCCCATTCTTCTTTTTCTTCTTCTTCTTTTACTCCTCCTCTTCCTCCTCCACAAGTTTCACAAGAGGATTGTTCATTAATGGGGTTACCAGCCATGTGCCTCCAATCTACTCCTTCCACCAGCGCCACAGCAGACATTTGTGATACTCCACATAGCTATGGTGATGTACAACCCATACAGTCCACATCCTGTCACCACCCCACTTCCCAAGACCATAATAGAAAACAGTTTTCCCAAGAACATGCACACAGTCCTAATGGATTGACAGGGATTAAGTCCAGTGCAAGTGATCCAGTCCAAAATAGTCTTAATTGTGTTGGTGTTCAGGATAATGTTAATGTTGTTGAAATGGAAGTGACTAGTGCTAGTGATGTACAAGTGAATAGTCAGGATGTGAATGACAGTAAGTTTACATTTAAAGGCCAAAGTACCCCTCCATTAAGTGAAGTTAGAGATCCTCCCCATGATGGCCATTGTGTGACCCATATTACCATAGATACAGGACAGTCCAGGGAATTTATTTTACCCACTCCAAATTCTCAGAAGTCACAAATAAGTAGTGTAAGCATTGCTCAAGAAAAGACAGAAAACTTATGTTTGTTGCAAACCAAAGATATGGTTGTTGGTGAGGAGGAGAGTGAAATTAGTGTTCATGTGGAAACTAGAAATAAGGAGGATGTAGATTCTATGGACAAATTTTACAAAAGCACAGAAAATTTTATTGAACAGTTGAGTCAAGAAACACCCAAGAAGTCATCACAGGACCTGAAACTAACAAATGTATCACATGACTTAATATACCAGAGCCAGAATTATGATATTCTGACCCAGCCTAATCAGGTACTTGATGCAGACCAGCTAGGGCTAACAAAGGAACTCTGTGATGATTTGGCTGTGGTGCTTAGTAGTCCCCGTTGGCAGGTTTTATCATGGATGCTTGATTGGCGTGAATTGTGTAAAATCTGTGAACATTACCTTAATGATGCTGATAGTGCTAAGAATATGACCAAAGAATTAAAGTATCTGAATATTGATTACAGTCAGTTTCAAAATATGCCTTCAGCAGAGATTACAGAGTTCACTGGCATAGAAAAAGGTTATGAACATTTTATTGAGAATGAATCTGATAGTGAATATTCCGATGGGGAATATCATGCTCACTCTAGGACTGGCTGTCGGTCATCTGCAGCTGACTCAGACACTACTGATAATGAGAAAAATGTCAAAAGGGGAAGAGGAAGACCAAAGAAAATTTCTCATGTAAATAGACTGTATGATTCAGACTCTGATTATGATTCAAATGGCATGATACGGGATCCACCGTCATATGGAATTACTGTGTCAGAATCAGAAGAATCAGATGTAGAAAGTAGGGGTAAAACAAGGTTACTGAAAATGGATTCTGAAGGTGGTAACATAGTAGAAGGTAAAAGAGTTACAGCTGTTAGCAGCCAAGACAGAAGTAAGCGGATTCGAATTGATGCTGAAACTGGAAAGGTGAGGAGAGATAGAAACTTACTTAATACATTGCGATTGTTCAGACACCAAAAATATGGAGGTGAAACTGCAAATGAAACCAAATTTGAAGGTGCACCACGATCTCCAGATCACTTTGCTCCGCCCCTTAGCTCACTCAACCTTAATCCTCGTGTTGTGTTAACTGAACGTGACAAGACAGTAGTAGATCAACAGATGCAGAGATCAGTGACAACAGTTGTGGCAGGAAGGAGTTTAGGACCAATGCGTACCACTCCATCTAGTCAGTCACGTGGGACCTGGAGATATGCAGGATCCCTAGTGGCACCATCCAATCCTACCACAACTAATTGCCCCACAACATCTGTGTCTCTCCCTCGCTCTACATCAGTTCAGTGTTACCTCCGTACCAAAGATGGCAAGGTACGTGTTGCCCCACTTCAAAGAGCATTGTTTAGTGGCACTCGCCCACCCAATCCTGGGGGGAACAGCAATTATCTGAGAACAATGAATAAGCCCACTTCAGGTTTTGGGGATTCATATGCCAAGTTTTTGCTTCAGCAGAATTCCAAATGTAAAGGGAAAGGTTCTAGTGTAACTATAACTAGGAAAAATATGTCTCTTGATGCTAGTCTTGATTATCTCAAGAAACAAGGTACAACTGTTACTTATAAGTCTCAGAAATCAGCAACTGCATTAACACTTGCTAATGCTCAGAAAACTGTGTTAAATAGAATAATGTCTCCTGAAAATGCCTTATCAGCTATGAGTGGGCGTACTGCAATTACTATGCCAGTTAGTAACAATCCTCCAAATTTACCACCATCTGACAAGAATAATCCAGCAAACTTAAGTTGTGTTTTGCCCAAGGGCACCACTGTTGTTAGAAAGCCCAAAACAGATGGTGCAGGACCTAGTGGTCTTAATAATGGGGGTTCATCACTTGGAGTTAGTCCACGGGCAGTGGTGACTCGACCTGGGACATTTTCAGCAGTGGTTTCACGTCCTGCTGTTACTGTTTCAAGTGCTACTCTTCGCACAAGTAACTCTGTGATGGCTGTTCGAGCAAATGCAACTGCCATCCGGACAACATATTCTCGTGGAGTTGTGGTAGCTGGTAACATGGGAGTGCAAGAAACAGTAGTTAGTAGTAGCCCAGTGCCAACCTCAGCTATAACCAGTTCTCCTTCAACATCGGTAGGAACTGCTATAGTTGGGTCAGCATTAACATCATCTTCAATGCCGGCCCCTTTAGTCTCAGCCACGGTGGTAGGGAGTGTCCCTAATTCTGCTACCAACAATCTTAGTTCCCCCATGGGGACACTAGGTGGAAGCAATGGCAAGCAACAGCAACAACTGCAACAAACCTGGGATACTGCTCAGAGTGAGACTGTATGTGTTAGTGATGCCCCACTTACTAGTTTGGTAAGTAGCATTGACAGTGCAGCTATCACTCAGATTAACAGCAGCACCAGGGGAGCCACCACCTGCACCACCACCGTGGCTAGTCCCCCGGGGGACATACGAGCAGCTAGCATGTTAGAGACTTTACTTCGGGATCGACCAGTTCCACCCAGCCCTCTCCACAGTCAGTCCACTACAGCCGTCACTACAATTACAGCTGCTCTACCTCATACACTCACATCTGTTGTAGGCAGCAGTGGGGTTCCCATTACTGTCTCAGGTGAGGGCCAAGTGACAGGTACTGTCATGGGTACATTAACCAGTACTGGGAACAACAGTGGCAGTTTAGTCATTGCTAGTGGTTCAGGCACCAACAGTGGTGTTATCATGGCAAGTGGTGTCGTTGGAGGAGCCACAGGAAGTGGTGTAGTGGTTGCTAGTGGAGGAATTGTTGGTAATAGTGGTGTTGGAGGTGGTAGTAGTGTTGGAGAAACAAGTAGTGGAGCAGTGCAACAGGTGCTTCTTCCAGGCCAACTTGTGCAAGTACACACTAGTGATGGTTCAACTGGTTTAGGAATAGTGCATTCCTCCTCATTAGACTTAAGGTTACCTGCTGGTACAAGGGTAATAAAGTCCTGTAGTGGAACAGTGAGAACCACAGCAGGTCAGCAACAGCAGGTAACAGGAGTCATTAATCAGGCTGGTGGCAGACAAGTTAATGTATTACACAATGTTAAAATCTTTCAGAATGTACAGAATAGACAGATTGTCCGAACGGTAGTAGTACCACATACAGTTGCTCTTCAGGGACTAAATTCACATCAGACAGGTCATCTTAAGCCTCAAGTTGTGGCCTTCAGTCAAGGAACAAGTACATCCTCTACATCCAGTAGTAGTGAGGGTGGAGTAATTCAGTCCCAGGGTCCCTCCGCTTCAGTTAGAGCAAAGATCCCACCATCCACTATTGTACAGAAAATGCTGGGTCGTGGTGGTCTTGTTATCCGTACCTTAAGACCACAGACATCAACTCAAGGACCAGGAGAGACCTCAGCATTTGAGGAAGGACTGGGAGCAAAGCTGCAGCAACAGCAACACCAGGCTGTAGATAGTGATAAAAGTTCAGGAACAACCAGCACCAGTGTAACAGTTGCTCGCCTACCACAAGATGAGGGTCTTGGTGAACGCCTTAGTCACTATCTAAAAACTGCATTAGTAAGTTCCACCAGCACCCAGAGTGTAGGCACACAAACCCTCACAACTGCTGTGAAGCCATCAGCAGGCCAATTAGTTAATCAGGTTGCCATGAATCATTTACGAGGGGGAGGAGGTGGAACTCTTTCATTGGCTGGAAATATCCAAGGAATTGCAGGACAACCAAACACAATATCAACAAGCCCAACACCACCACAGCAGGCAAGTCTGTCTTCTCTTCCTCTTACTCCAGCAAATGCTGTTAGCTCTGAAACCTTGGAGCAACTTAGAGAATTTGAATCAGTTTTTGAAAAAGTATCCAACAAGTCTGGGAAGGAGGTAACTGATGGGGAAGTGAGTGCTGAGAGCTATTCTAGCACCACTATGTCATCTGAGGAATCTATGATTGCTGCACAACTTTTGAGTATGGCTAATGATACGCCTGCCATCACCACTTCTTCCAACTATGTTTACTCAGTACCTACAACTGTGTATGATGCAGGAGGCACACGCCTTACAGAAGGAACATATATCACCATTCCCAGCACGACACAGGCAGGAACTCTTATACTAGTAAATCCAAGTGGTTCTGGAACAGGATTAGTTACAGTTTCAAGTGGTGTACAGGGCCAACAACCTCCTACTCCAGCATCACCAACTTTATCCTCTACCTCATCTCACTCTTCCATTGCATCTTCACCATCATCCACTTCAAGTAAAAACAAAAAGCAGCCTCCCAAGTCAAAAGTAGTCCCTCCAAGTACTCCTCCTGTGGTGGCTAAACCAAAGACACCACCACCACCAAAAGCACCTGCTCCAAAACCAACAGTAGCCAAGCCCCAGGTTGAAGAGAGTGATGAAACTAAAGCTCGGATTCAAGCCATACTTGAACAATACAAGCAAGATCTTGCCAATACCCCACAACCTCAACCAGCACCACGGAATAGAAAGAATTGCCCTCCACCAAAAAATGAAGGAAAGTCATCAAATAAAAAGAAAAGTCCAGTTAAAAAGGTTGAAGGTGGTGCAGGAAATAGCCCAGCAGTATCTGAGGGTTCAGTAGTTGGTTGTCCTTCACCTAGTCCTTCTCCAGGGCCAGCAAGTGACAATTCTCTTGGACTTTCAAACAATGTGCCTGGGGTGCAGACTGTTCAGTACTCTACACAGGTAGTATCTGGTCAAGGAAATTCTGCTACAGGGAATACTGGCCTTACTGATGATAAAATCAAAGTTGAAAGTGGCCAGGAGGTTGTTGCAGCAGCACCTCCACAGTTATTGCAAGGTGTAGTGGTGTCAAATGTTAAGGTAGAAGGTAGTAATCTCTCTAGCACTGCAACTAGTCTCTCACAGGGTTTGGGTGGAAGTAGAGTTGTACAACTGATTCACCATGGGGGAAAGGTAACTGCTATCACAACACGACAACCTCTCAGTAAAGTAAAAACTGGTGGTCAGTCTGGTCCACCCCCAAATGTCACCATACAGGGACGTATTAATATGAATGACCTCATGGAAAGTCATATTGCATCCCTTTTGACTGGTGGATCTTCAATAGGTCAGACTCCCACAGTTGTGAGTAAGATTGTTCAGCAGCAGCAAACTGGTCATCAGACAGTTCAGCAAGTAGTAGTTCAAGCTTCTGGAGGTCAGCAGGTGTTACAGCAAGTTGCTGTCCAACAGCTTCCTTCTTCACATACCAAACCACAGCAGCAGCAACAAAAACAGCAGCAACAACAAAAGTGTGGTGTGATTCAACAGCTTGCAGTAACCAGCAATGAGGAGTTTTTAGGACTGACATCACCATCACATTCAGTACATGTTAGTTTGCCACCCTTGTCAGCAGCAACTCATACCAGCATTGCCACTGTTACAAACACTACTATTGCAAACACACCAGCCAATGTAAAAATGTCTACTGGTACAAATGCTCCCAATGTTACTACCACATCTTCCATCACCAGCACGCCTGTTATTACTTGTGCTTCCACCAGTGCTATACACAGCAGTACAGCTACTAGCAGTGGAACCTCTGGGCCCTCACCTCTTTCAATGATTCCTACATCTCCCCTCACACCACAGGCAAATAATGTCACTTCACCTTCAACCCCTCAGGCTGTTGCAGCATCCCCACACACTCCATCTTCTGCCACTGAGCTACCTCCAACACCCTCATCTTTCCAGATGGGAGAGGAAAGTAATAGTAGTGAACAGAGTGTTACAGATGGCTTGGCTGGACCATTGCCACCATTTTTTACCCTGAAATCATTTATAATGCAAAATCCACAGCAGCAATCACAACAAAATCAACAACAGAAGCAACAACAAGAGCACCAAAGGGTTTCAGATAAAAGTTCTTCTGGAACTGGCATGCAGCAATCTTCAAATACAACTGCAACTACTCAGCCAGCATCAACAGGGCCAGGTTCAGTACTCCATAGTAAACATCCCCACCGTGGAAATCAAGCACAAATTCAGCTACAGATTTCTCAGCTCCCAAGAAAACCAGCTTCAGTGATTCGTAGTGGAGGAGGTGGTGGGAGAAGATTGGTGGTTGGAGTCTCTGATGGAAATGGAAGGACAATCGGACGTGGCACTGCAGCAGCTTCCCCATTATTAGTTGGTGGAGCAGGGGATGCAGGAGTAACTGTGACACCTGTGTCTGGTTCCTCTAGCCTCGAGAGCTCACCCACTACCACTCAGTCTCGCATCCGCTTGGCTACAAGACCACAAGACATGAGGAGTAATTCCATTGACTCCTCAAAAAGTGATCTCAGTAAGTAATTAATATAGCAGTTCATGTTTTACGATGTATTCATGATTTGTATTAACAAAAGATGAGCAATCTTTGGACGCTATTCATATTATTGGTAACTTCATAAAGGAATCACTGTTGTTCCTCTTTCCATTCATGTTATGAAGTTCATTGAGTTATTTACCATCATGCCTGAGTTCCTGTCTCTGTCCTCCAACCTAAGCATATTAACCCCTTAATATTTAGCTAAGTTTTACAGCACTTAAAATTCATGTTTTTTGTTTTGTTTAAGAATTGAAGTAAACCATACAGTTTTAAATATAGTCAGTGTTAAAAATCACTTCAGAAGTACATTTCATCCATTACTATCACTTTAATAATATATCGAAGTTTTGTTGATGTTTCAGCACAACACGCTAAAAAGTGTGGGAATAAGGCTGGAGTGTCAAGTGAGTTACCATTGCGCATATTTTATTGTTTATTTTACCTACTCTGAGAAATTGATCACTGATTACTATGTTTTATATAATAGAAATTCTCTTGTTATAATTCATATGATTCATACTAACTTCTCATATCAGCAAATTTATAAAAGTTTACAAGATTATCATCTGCTCTAGTCAAACACAGTGTTAAGGTCAGGTGGATAATGGCACCATTTTGTCCATTTTTGCTTAGAAACATTCTTCTGCCTCATCTTGATCAAATTTCAGTGCAGAAAGAGTCAGTGTACATAAAATCACTCTCCACATGATCTGAAGACAGATCATCATCATCAAGTAATCCATGATCATCTGCCTGGTCTTCTAAATATAGCCAAAAGCTGCTCAGTTTCCTTCCTTGGAAATTTTTGACAACTGTGCCGTCACTTGGCGTGGCTGGAATTATGACTGACTGTGGAGAAAAATTATCATGCACTGCCATCCAAGCCACCACCTAGGCTTGGCGCACGGCCTTGAAATAGATATGTGAAACTAGTTTCGGAAATAAACGTTGAGGAGTATCACTTAGCTCATTGGAATATCCATCTGGAGGTGTTCAAGGGATTAACCCTTTCACTGTGGGTGGGGTATATATGCTGTGTGCTGTGGGTAGGGTGTATATCACTGAGTAAGTAATTTCTACATAATGCAGTTCACATTTGATTCTTAATGGATTTAGTGGCATCTGTCACATTGTTTTCAGACACTGCAGCCCTCATTTTTTCCTCAGCAGTTACTGTAAGTAGAGATGTCAGGGAATCCTGTACAAGATCTCCATCCTCATGTTATGTAATGATTTTGTGGAGCTTTTTCACTCTTAAGAGATATGGATATTGCTAATGATAACTCTTTGTAAACATATGTGTTTATGACAAAGACATTAGCAATAATGCCACGTATCACTGCACATGGAAAGGTCTGTAGGGACTGGATGTGGATAGGGAGTTGTGGTTTCAGTACATTACACTTGACAGTTAGAGACTGTGTGTGAATGAATATGGCCTTTTTTGTCTGTTTTCCCGGCACTACCTCACTGATGCAGGGGATGGCGATGCTGTTTCCTGTGGGGTGGGGTTGTGCTGGAAATGGATGAAGGCAAGCGAATATGAATATATTCATGTGCATATATGTATATGTCTGTGTATGTGCATGTATGTGTATGTGTGTGTATATGTTGATATGTATATGTACATGTATAAGCATGTATGTATATATATGTGTATATGAATGGCAGGGTCTTTCTTCGTCTGTTTCCTGGCACTACCTCGCCGACGCAGGAAATGGTGATCAAGTAGGATAATATAAAGAAATTATATAAATAAAAATATCACTGCACATGCTTTGAAATAATCTTGAAGCTTTTGATATACCTGACAGTAGAGTAGCGTAAGTTAAATGGCACATAGCAGTCATAAACAGTCTCACTAAGTTGAGTTATATTCCATTTCATGTATAGAATTATGTGCTGAATTATTGATAAACTTATTATGGTATTGTTTTTTAATATTTGAGAATATCCCACACACTTTGTCTCTGGATATTACAACTGGCTTAGTGAAAGGATTTAATGAATTGGAATTTTTGGTAGGAAGTATGCGAGTTTGAAAGTGCTATTGAACTAAAAAAGGAAAATTGATTCATGGTAAACAATTGATAACGAAAAATGATGTCACTTTGAATTGCTTGTTGGTAATTATGGCAGTAAAGGTTGGTAAGTACTAATCTAAAAAAGATACTGCTTACTTTTGTACTATCTGTTAGCTTTTATTACATTTGATTGTTTTGCTGCACATGTATGTTGATAATTGTTAATAGTTAGAATACTTAAAATTTGTATTTTTAAATCCATGAACTCCCTAAATATCCGGGGTCTAGTCCATTCAGGATTACTGCCAACTTGAAATATAGTGTGATGTGAATGATTTTAGTAAGCACTTGTTAAATTTTTTATATAGTATTTTTTTACATGTATCACAAACATAACTTTGTTTTATGTTTCATATACATCCACCCAGTTCCTTCTGTTATGTACAACTCTAATTATTTAACTTGTCATGTAGTGTTGCTGTCGTCACACCCATGTGCTGAGATCCTCTGTGTAAGGGATTTCTGTGTGTACGACAAAACTTGATTATACTCTACTGAGGATGATCTTGGTGTGGCTGAGGTCCTTTGTTTTTTCCAACTCAGTGGTCTGGAACATGTAATCAAGCACCCAAGTCAATTTTCTGACCACTCTTTCAGTGCACTCAACCTCTTTCTAACCTTTGAACCCTTCCATTACTCATGAGTTATTTTTGCTCTTAAGGGCCCTCTGACCACAGTCTTGTCACCATAGTTTTGTACTGGGTAGGGCCACCCAGTTCTTCATCAAAACTTCAGTTTTGACAATTTGGGAGGGGTCATTAGTCATCCTTGCACACCATCTTTACAGACTTTCCTTGGGGTGGGCTCTGATTTACTTGCTGATATGCCTTCAGCTGTGCTGACCTTGTAGCAGAGGTTATTCTGGCTGGTGTGGAGTCCTAGGTTCCTTTTACCAGATTTTTTTCCCTCTTGTCATAATTTGATCACTCCTGTTCTGATGCCATTCACATTATGGACAGAGCATGTTGGGTCATGGAGCTCTGTCCTTCCTCTGAATCTCATTAAAGTTTCATTTATGTTCAGAATTATTGCAAAGCTATTCTTATAAAGTCAAACATACCTTCTTAAAAAGAAAGTGTGGTGATTTGACTTCCTCTTGATAAATTTTAGGCAACCAGAAGCATCTCCAATAATATGTGTACTGTAGCATTTCCTCTTTTCTTTTTTACCTAATCAGTCTACAGCTAACTCCACCTGAAAAAGTGCTCAGCTTGGCATCTCATTTTTCTTTGGAATTACTTAGGATGATTCTGCATCTGCTATTTCTCCTTCATTCCCTACCCTTTAACCTATACCCTCTCCTATATTTTCCTTTCACAGGGTCCTCTGAGTACTTTCCCATCTTCAAGTGGATAAACTTTTGGCCCAGATGGTATACCTTATCAAATCCTAAGGGATTGTGCTGCTGTGGCTCTGATTCATGCTTCCTTAATCTGTTTCTGTCAGAAAAGCCAGACTTTTCCATCCTCATGGAAGGATTCCTGGTGCATCCCATCCTAAAGAAAGGAGACCATTCTAACCCTTCCAACTATTGTCCCTTTGCTTTCACTTTTGCTGTCTCCAAAGTCTGTGAAACACTTTTGTTGTCTCCAAAGTGTTTGAAACACTTTAAATATTACTTTTTCATACTCTTAAAATCCTATTCCTTTCTTTCAGACCATCAGTATGGCATTTGCATTGCAGGGTCTGCTGTTGATCATCTATGTGACTCATCTCTAGTCTTCCTTTCTTAGGGATTTTGGTGAAATTTTTAACTTGGCTTTCAGCATCTCCAAAGAATTTGACAGTGTGGCGTAAATCTTTGCTTTCCAAACTTTTGTCCTTTAGCTTTTCTGCTTCTCTCTGTTCCCTGATTCATATCTTCCTCTTTCATCAGTCCATTGCAGTATCCATTGAGGGAGTCACTTACTCCACTTATTCTATCAATAGTGGTGTCCCTTGGATTCTGTTTTATTGCTTGCTGTACCAGTACTTTTCTCCATAAACTTTCATTTCTCTTCAGCATCACTCTGATGATGATCCTGCGGTGACTCAGTTTTCATTCCCTTCTCAGATATCTTTCATGTGCTAACATATCTTTTTTCTTCATTCGTACCTGTTTAGTAGAGCTTAACTGCATTTGCTGCCTACATCCCTGTAAATGTAACTTTTTTCATCCTCTTCAATTTCAAAAGACCATAACTAATCCCAGCAATAACATAATGTGTTAGGCCTGACCAAATTCTTCACTTTTTCTTGGAAACTCTATCAGCCTCCCAAAGGCTTAGGGTTTTGTGTGAGTACCATGATTATTTCTTCTGTGAGCAGCTATGCCATATCTTCTGGGGTTTTATTTATTTATTCATATCTTCCTCTTTCATCAGTCCATTGCAGTATCCATTGAGGGGGTCACTTACTCCACTTATTCTATCAATAGTGGTGTCCCTTGGATTCTGTTTTATTGCTTGCTGTACCAGTACTTTTCTCCATAAACTTTCATTTCTCTTCAGCATCACTCTGATGATGATCCTGCGGTGACTCAGTTTTCATTCCCTTCTCAGATATCTTTCATGTGCTAACATATCTTTTTTCTTCATTCGTACCTGTTTAGTAGAGCTTAACTGCATTTGCTGCCTACATCCCTGTAAATGTAACTTTTTTCATCCTCTTCAATTTCAAAAGACCATAACTAATCCCAGCAATAACATAATGTGTTAGGCTTGACCAAATTCTTCACTTTTTCTTGGAAACTCTATCAGCCTCCCAAAGGCTTAGGGTTTTGTGTGAGTACCATGATTATTTCTTCTGTGAGCAGCTATGCCATATCTTCTGGGGTTTTATTTAGCCTAGTTCTGAATACTGCTAATATATTTGAGGTTGCATTTCTTCTACCTCTTTATTTGCCAGAATGAAATCAAAAGCCTTCCATCGTATTTAATTATCCGGGTGTAACTCTCTTCAACCATCCCGATGTGTCCACCGTGGTGTTGCTGTTGTCTCCCTGTTCTACAGATATTATTTTGGCCATTGATCTTGTTAACACTCTGCATGTGGTCCTTCCCCTAAGGCTTGGACCTTTGACTTGTGCCAAGCTTCCCATGGTTTTTGTGTGAAGACCAGCCACAGGAGGATTATAGACCATTATTATATCTTTTTCCCTAGAACAGTTGAACTGTGGAATTCTCTTCCTTCTTTCATCCTTGCCTCTTTTTTTAACTTCCTACTTTTAGAATTTCAGGTTTACAAGTACATGAGGAGCTCTGATTGATTTCTACATTCTCTTTCTTGTCCTATTTTTCATTCACATGAGATGTCCATGACTCGGGGATGTGTTGCTCATGCCATGTTGGTACCTGTCAACCTTCACTAGGTACACAGAATATTTTTTTTTTTTTTTTTTTTTTTTTTTTATACTTTGTCGCTGTCTACCGCGTTTGCGAGGTAGCGCAAGGAAACAGACGAAAGAAATGGCCCCCCCCCCCCATACACATGTACATACACACGTCCACACACGCAAATATACATACCTACACAACTTTCCATGGTTTACCCCAGACGCTTCACATGCCTTGATTCAATCCACTGACAGCACGTCAACCCCTGTATACCACATCGCTCCAATTCACTCTATTCCTTGCCCTCCTTTCACCCTCCTGCATGTTCAGGCCCCGATCACACAAAATCTTTTTCACTCCATCTTTCCACCTCCAATTTGGTCTCCCTCTTCTCCTCGTTCCCTCCACCTCCGACACATATATCCTCTTGGTCAATCTTTCCTCACTCATTCTCTCCATGTGCCCAAACCATTTCAAAACACCCTCTTCTGCTCTCTCAACCACGCTCTTTTTATTTCCACACATCTCTCTTACCCTTACGTTACTCACTCGATCAAACCACCTCACACCACACATTGTCCTCAAACATCTCATTTCCAGCACATCCATCCTCCTGCGCACAACTCTATCCATAGCCCACGCCTCGCAACCATACAACATTGTTGGAACCACTATTCCTTCAAACATACCCATTTTTGCTTTCCGAGATAATGTTCTCGACTTCCACACATTTTTCAAGGCTCCCAAAATTTTCGCCCCCTCCCCCACCCTATGATCCACTTCCGCTTCCATGGTTCCATCCGCTGACAGATCCACTCCCAGATATCTAAAACACTTCACTTCCTCCAGTTTTTCTCCATTCAAACTCACCTCCCAATTGACTTGACCCTCAACCCTACTGTACCTAATAACCTTGCTCTTATTCACATTTACTCTTAACTTTCTTCTTAGTGTTACAATATATTTCACAAACTATAGTTCATGAATTACTAAGATTTGTAGAGTGACAAAATTTGAACATTGCTTGGTCCAGAAGATTTTGGATTTTTTATATTCTGCTTGCATTCATTTTGATACATTTAAAAGAATTGCACCAAAATGCATGATAAACATGGTTGCATTTGTTAGAATTTAGATTGATTTCATAATACTTAGAGGTACCATTTTTTATTATTGTGAATAGTAGACCTTAAAAAGTTTTTAATTTTTGTGATGCACTCTTCTGATGAATGAGGTTTTTGTTGATTAGCCAATGAAAACTATACTAGTCAGGCCAACTATTGTATACCATACATACCATAATGTGTACTCCAGTAGTTGTACCTCAAAGTAGGATTTTAAAGATTACAATATTTACAATACTCTCCTGTTTATGTAGTAATCATCCAGTGAGAGAGAAGCTTTGGTTACTCGTTAACTGTAAGAGTGTTTGAATGTCACTTATGAAAAGGAAGAAGTAGAACTGATGCTTATTATCCCAGTTGATTGACTTGGGGTAGAGCAGCATGTTAAATTCTCGAGCAATTTCTATTCCTAATGGAAAAGTATTTTTGACAAAATATGTCAGTTGTAATTTAGTCTTTTTCCACTAAGGATTTTTCCAGAAACTATTTATAGGGGATAGAGAATACTTCCCACGTATTTCCCGTGTGCCATAGAAGGCAACTAATGGGGGCGGGAGTAGGGGGGTGGAAACCCTCCCCTTGTATTTCAATTTCTAAAAAGTGAAAGAATAGAAGGAGTCAAGCGGGGAGTGCTCATCCTTCTCGAAGGCTCAGGTTGGGGTGTCTGAATGTGTGTGGTTGTAACCAAGATGAGAATAAAGGAGAGATAGGTAGTATGTTTCAGGAAAGAAATCTGGATGTTCTGGCTCTGAGTGAAACGAAGCTCAAGGGTGAAGGGGAAGAATGGTTTGGAAAAGTCTTGTGAGTAAAGTTAGGGGTTGGTGAGAGGACAGGAGATAAGGAAGGAGTAGCACTACTCCTGAAGGAGGAGTTGTGGGAGTGTGATAGAGTGTAAGAAAGTAAATTTAGATTGATGTGGGTAAAACTGAAAGTGGATGGAGAGAGATGGGTGATTATTGGTGCTTATGCACCTGGTCATGAGAAGAAAGATCATGAGAGGCAAGTGTAATGGGAGCAGCTGAGTGAGTGTGTCAGCAGCTTTGATACTTGAGACCAGGTATTAGTGATGGGTGATTTAAATGCAAAGGTGAGTAATGTGGCAGTAAGGGTATAATTGGTGTGCATGGGGTACTCAGTGTTGTGAATGGAAATGGTGAAGAGCTTGTGGATTTGTGTGCAGAAAGATGACTGGTTAATCGATTAGGAATGCCTGGTAGAAAATGAGAGATATACATAAGTATACATATATGAGTAGGAGAGATGGTCAAAGGGGCATTATTGGATTACATGTTAATTGATAGGCATGTAAAAGAGAGACTTTTGTATGTTGATATGCTGAGAGGGGCTGCTGGAGGAGTGTCTGATCACTATCTTGTGGTGGCAAAGGTGAAGATTTGTAGAGATTTTCAATAAAGAAGAGAAAAATGTTGGGGAGAAGAGAGTAGGGAGAGTAAGTGAGTTTGGAAAGGAGACTTTTGTGAGGAAGTACCAGGTGAGATTGAGTGTAGAATGGCAAAAGGTGAGAGTAAATGATGTGAGGGTAGTGGGTGAGGAATGGGATGTATTTAGGGGAGCAGTGATGGCATGTGCAAAAGATGCATGTCGCATGAGAAAGGTTGGAAGTGGTTGGATTAGAAAGAGTAGTGATTAGTGGGATGAAGAAGTAAAGTTATTAGTGAAAGAAAAGAGAGGCGTTTAGACAATACTTACAAGGATTGAGTACAAATGACTGGGAGATGTATAAAGGATAGTGGCAGGAGGTCAAGAGGAAGGTGCAAGGGTTGAAAAAGAGGGCAAATGAGAGTTAGGACGAGAAAGTATCATTAAACTTTAGGGAAATTGAAAAAATGTTTTGGAAGGAGGTGAATAACATGTGTAAGACAAAGAGAACAAATGGGAACATCAGTGAAGGAGGCAAGGGGAGAAGGAATGAAAGGTAATGATGAAGTGAGAAGGAGATTGAGCGAGTATTTTGAAGGTTTGGTGACTATGTTTGATGATAGCGTAGCAGATGTATGGTGTTTTGGTTGGGGAGGTGTGTGAAGCGAGAGGGTCAGGGAGAATGGTTTGGTTCAGAGAGAAGAGATAGTGAAAGCTTTGCGGAAAATGAAATCTGGCAAGGCGGCGTGTTTGGATGGTATTGCAGTTGAATTTCTTCAGAAAGGGAGTAACTGTGTTGTTCATTAGTTGGTAAGGATATTTAATGAATGTATGGGTCATGGTGAAGTGCGTGTGGATTGGTAGAATGCTTGCATAGTGCCATTGTACATAGGCAAAGGGCATGAAGGTGAGTGTTCAAACTACAGAGGTATAAGTTTGTTGACTATTCCAGGGAAATTGTATGGGAGGATATTGATGAGATAGTGAAGGCATGTACAGAGCATCAGATTGGGGAGGAACTGTGTGGTTTCAGAAGTGGTAGAGGATGTGTGGATCAGGTGTTTGCTTTGAAGAATGTATGTGAGAAATACCTAGAAAAAACAGATGAATTTGTATGTAGCATTTATGGATCTGGAGAAGGCATATGATAGAGATGATAGAGATTTTGTGGAAGATCTTAAGAGTATATGGTGTGGGAGGAAAGATGCTAGAAGCAGTGAAAAGTTTTTATCAAGGATGTAAAGCATGTATACGAGTAGGAAGAGAGGAGAGTGATTGGTTCCCAGTGAATGTCGGTTTATGGCAGAGGTGTCTGATGTCCCCATGGGGTTGTTAAGGAGGTGAGTGCAAGAGTTTTGGAGAGGGGAAAGTATGAAGTCTGTTGTGGATGAGAGGGCCTGGGAAGTGAGTCAGTTGTTTGCAGATGATACAGCTCTAGTGGCTGATTTGAGGGAGAAACTGCAAAAGTTAGTGACTGAGTTTGGAAAAGTATGTGAAAGGAGAAAGTTGATAGCAAATGTGAATAAGAGCAAGGTTATTATGTTCAGTAGGGTTGAGGGACAAGTAAATTAGGATTTAAGTTTGAATGCAGAAAAATTGGAGGAAGTGAAATGTTTAAGATATCTTGGAGTGGACTTAACAGTGAGTGGAACCATGGAAGTGGAAGTGAGTCACAAGGTGGGGGAGGGGGCAAAGGTTTTGGGAGCAATGAAGAATGTTTGGAAGAAGAGAATGTTATTTTGGAGAGCTATTATATTGTTGCGAGGCATAGGCTATAGATAGGATTGTATGGAGGAGGGTGGATGTGTTGGAAATGAAATGTTTGAGGACAATATGTGGTGTTAGGTGGTTTGATTGGGTAAGTAATGAAAGGGTAAGAGATATATGTGGAAGTAAAAAGAGTGTGGTTGAGAGAGCAGAAGAGGGTGTGTTGAAATGTTTTGGACATATGGAGAGAATGAGTGAGGAAGGGTTGACAAAGAGGATATATGTGTCAGAGGTGGAGGGAACATGAAGTGGGAGACCAAATTGGAGGTGGAAGGATGGAGTGAAAAAGACTGAGTGATCAGTACCTCAACATACAGGAGGGTGAGAGGCATGCAAGGAATAGAGTGAATTGGAACGATTTGGTATACTGGGGTCGACGTGCTGTCAATAGACTGAACCAGGGTATATAAAGTGTCTGAGGTAAACCATTGAAAGGTCTGTGGGGCCTGGATGTGGATAGGGAGCTATGGTTTTGGTGCATTACACATGACAGCTAGAGACTGCCAATGAATGTGGCCTTTTTTGTTTGTTTTCCTGGTGCTGCCATGCCGAAGCAGGGGTTAGTGATGCTGTTTCCTGTGGGGTGGGGTAGCGACAGGGAATGGATGAAGGCAAGCAAGTATGAATATGTTCATGTGTATAATGTGTTTGTATGTATATATGTTCATATGTATATGTATATGTATGTGAGAAATACTTAGAAAAGCTAGTGGATTTGTATGTAGCATTTATGGATCTGGAGAAGGCATATGATAGAGTTGATAGAGATGCTCTGTGGAAGGTATTAAGAATATATGGTGTGGGAGGTAAGTTGTTCAAAGCAGTGAAAAGTTTTTATCGAGGATGTAAGGCATGTGTACGTGTAGTGTGGGAAGAGAGGAAAGGGATTGGTTCTCAGTGAATGTTGGTTTGCAGCACGGGTGCGTGATGTCTCCATGGTTGTTTAATTTGTTTATGGAAGGGGTTGTTAGGGAAGTGAATGCAAGAGTTTTGGAAAGGGGCAATTATGCAGTCTGTTGTGGATGAGAGCTTGGGAAGTGAGTCAGTTGTTGTTCACTGATGATACAGTGCTGGTGGCTGATTCAGCTGAGAAACTGCAGAAGCTGGTGACTGAGTTTGGTAAAGTGTGTGAAAGAAGAAAGCTGAGAGTAAATGTGAATAAGAGCAAGGTAATTAGGTACAGTAGGGTTGAGGGACAAGTCAATAAGGAGGTAAGTTTGAATGGAGAAAAACTGGAGAAAGTGAAGTGTTTTAGATATCTGGGAGTGGATTTGGCAGCGGAAGTGAATCATAGGGTGGGGGAGGGGGCGAAAGTTCTGGGAGCGTTGAAAAATGTGTGGGTCGAGAACGTTATCTTGGAAAGCAAAAATGGATATGTTTGAAGGAATAATGGTTCCAACAATGTTATATGGTTGCGAGGCGTGAGCTATAGATAGAGTTGTGCGGAGGAGGGTGGATGTGCTGGAAATGAGGTGTTTGAGGACAATATGTGGTGTGAGGTGGTTTGATCGAGTAAGTAATGAAAGGGTAAGAGAGATGTGTGGTAATAAAAAGAGTGTGGTTGAGGGAGCAGAATAGGGTGTTTTGAAATAGTTTGGTCACATGGAGAGAATGAGTGAGGAAAGATTGACAAAGCGGATATATGTGTGTCAGAGGTGGAGGGAATGAGGAGAAGTGGGAGACCAAATTGTAGGTGGAAGGATGGAGTGAAAAAGATTTTGATTGATCGGGGCCTGAACATGCAGGAGGGTGAAAGGCGTGCAAGGAATAGAGTGAATTGGAACGATGTGGTATACCAGGGTCAACATGCTGTCATTGGATTGAACCAGGGCATGTGAAGCATCTGGGGTAAACCATGGAAAGTTGTGTGGGGCCTGGATGTGGAAAGGGAGCTGTGGTTTCGTTGCATTATACATGACAGCTAGAGACTGAGTGTGAACAAATGTGGCCTTTGTTGTGTTTACCTAGTGCTACCTCGCACACATGCGGGGGGACAGGGTTTTCATTTCATGTGTGGTGGGGTGGTGATGGAAATGAATAAGGGCATACAGTATGAATTATGTTCATGTGTATATATGTATATGTCTGTGTGTATATATATGTATACATTGAGATGTGTAGGTATGTATATGTGTGGGTGTGGATGTGTATGTATATACATGTGTATGTGGGTGAGTTGGGCCATTCTTTCATCTGTTTCCTTGTGCTACCTTGCTAATGCGGGAGACAGCGACAAAGTATAATAAATATAAATATGTCTGTGTATGGGCATTTATGTATAATTATGTGTATATGAGTGGATGGGTCATTCTTCGTCTGTTTCCTGGCGCTACCTTACTGATGCTGGAAATGGCGATCAAGTATAATAATAATCAAGGTTGTATTAGTTTGTATCTTTAGATCTGGGTTTTGAAATGGTTGAAAGAGAGCAGTGAACAGAAAAGAGAAAATTTTTCCAGAGATGTATCACCGTGTTGCTATACATAAACATAATTGTATGAATATATTGGTGTGCATGAATGCATAGAAACCAATTGACGTTTTATCTGTAGAAGGATGTATTTAGAGTTTGAAATTAATTTTATATTGCATTTAAGGAATAGCGATGTATATCAGTTAGTTTGATTTCTTTTGAATCAGTGAACTTCATTTTACTCATAGTTCAACTCTTTTACTCTGAATCATTGAATTAGTGTTACTTTGCAGTATTGCTCTTTGTATATGTTATGTAGGTATCTGTGCATGTATACCACAGCAAACCAACCTGACAGCATGGAATACCTCAGAATTTGAAAAAAAAATTGTCTTCCAGGGTGTGTCCTTTCCCAGGTATGACTGTATTTCTTGAATTCAACTTTGGCTGTCTTTTTAAATCTTCGACAGTTGACATTCATGTACTTCTTTGAAGAAGAATGATAAACAGATGCAGCAACTTATTACACTTTTTAAGAATAAAAAGAAATGAGAGAGAAAAAAAGAGAAACATTGATAATGAGAAGTTAATAAGATTTTCTTGGAAATTGGCTAGGAATTGCACAGTACATAAGAATCTATTGGTAAGAAGGCTTTCAAGTTATGATTACATGCAATAATCATTTTAAGTTGTATTAGTGTATTTGGTGATTGCGATTCATTTGAATTTTTTTCATGTGGTCTGTCCCATGAGCATGAGATATAGTTTATGGGAATATTTGGGTTAGGACCTTTTAACCCTCATGATTTCTAGTGAAGAGACACCAGCCTTGTTCACCCTTTGTGAATCATATCAGGACGGTCACAGCCACCCCCTTGTTTCTGGCCCATCCTTGGCCAATCAGCGACTGCCACTGGGCTGATGTCGTTATACTCTACCATTCACCTCCCACCACTCTGAGCAAATAGTTCTTTGGAATCACATTCTGTCTAGATGTGCTGTATAGTACTGCAGTTGTCAGCTGGCAGTTTCATAGATCAGTATCCTTTCCATTGTTTTATCTGTTATCTAGTTTATATTGATGGTAATTTTATATGCAGTATATCCTCTCAATAGCAAACTGTGAATAGCAATTCCCTGTAGATAACAATAGCACCTGATGTCAATGATATACAGAACATTGTCATTAATTAGAGGGGGAGTGTTTGATAAGTGTGTTTGACTGATATGGTTGCAAAGGTGGTACATAAATTGGCAAGTTAGTTAGCAAATGGGAGTGCCTGAAGTAAATGTGAATGGAAGTTGTTTTGTGGATATCTGTGCCAAGAGGTGTTTATTCTTTGCAAACACTCTTTTTCAGCACAAGATGATCTGCAGGTATATATTTGGATGAGAAATGGTGGAAGAGAAGAACTAAAGGGTTTCATTGACAGTGTGACAATGGATGAAAGTTTAAGGAGAGTTGTACTGGAAGCAAGAGTTGTAAGAGGGTTCTTTGGAGATTCTGACCCTTTTGCTGCTCATGTAGAGATGAGGTTGAGGGAGAAGTGAAGGTATGGAGTAAGGATAAGAATGGACGGGTAAAAGTGTTGGTGAGTAGATGAATGAGAAAAAATGCAAAGAGGTGCATGAAAGAAGTCATGGGTGAATTAGGTGTTGAAAATGTTTAGAGAAAGACTGTTTGAAATTGTAGAAATAGTGGTTGGATACAAGGTTGTGAGCTATAAGAATTAAAGGGGATTTACATGCATGAGATTTGAAGTGCTTTGGAAGAGAAGAAAATTGCAAGTGGTAGATTGTTTGAAGGGAATGTACAAGTGCAAGTTCAGCAAATGAGGAGGGAAGAATATAAGATGTATAAGCTGAATGTTGAGAAGATACTGATAGAGGGAAGCAATGAAAAAGTAGATGAAGATTTTGGAAGAAAGTTGAGTGAAAAGTTTTGAGAAAGTGAAAAATTGCACTTGAGGTGAAAGAAGGAAAGAGATGGATGTAAGAGTGGAAATTTAAATGTGAGACGTAAGGAAGGGGAGTTGTTGGATCAAAATGAGGAAGTGCGAGGTAGATGGAGAGAATATTTTGAAGAAATGATGAATGTGGGAGAAAGTGAGGCAGAATATGTTACATGCATGGGTATAGAGGCTAGAAGGAAATGGATACAAGTGTGGGATCTGTAGCAAGACAGGATGTAGTTATGAGTGAGGATGAAGGTAGGAAAGGGGCCTGGAATGAATGGGATTATGGCTGAAATGTAGTAGTATGAAGGAGAAAGTGTAATAAAAGTGGATGCATTAAATATGTAATATAGCGTGGAAGCAGAAGGTGTGCCTAAGGATTTGATGAAACTATCATTGTTCCTTTTTTTCAAAGGAAAAAGTGCTAAGAATGTATTTAGCAATTATGGGGTGAATAAGCCTATTCGATGTTCCAGAAAACTATTATGCAAGAATGTTGATTGATTGAGATGGGAGTGGCTGAATGCAGAATTAATGAGGATAAAGGGGGTTTTAGGAAAGGTAAGGGATGTATGGATTAGATTTTTGTGGTGAGAATGAGTGTGAAGTATTTAGCAAAAATTAAGAAACTGCATGACAAGAGTCGAGTGGAATATTTTATGGGATGTGTGAAGGCTATATGGGGTAGTAGAATGACTGTTGGATGGTGTGAAAACCTTCTGTGGAGGAGCAAATGCCTGTGTAAGAGTGGATGGAGAGTTGAAAGTTTAGGTATCCATGTGGGTGTGAGGCAGGGCTTTTTAACATTGTATATTTGGATGGAGTGATAAGAGATGAAAGTAAAACTAGGAAAAGGGGGTGCAGAGATGGAGTGTGGTAGTGAGGTATGGTGGCTGGTGTTTGCATAAAGTGAAGAGGAGTTGCAGAAGGTTGTAAGTGTGTTTTATGATGTATGTCAGTGTAGGTGATTGAAGGCAGATGCAAGCAAAAGTAAAGGAATGGTGTTTGAAAGGAAACAGTGAAAGTATAGATTTTGCAAAGCCCTATAAAGCGAGAGAAGAAAGTATAAAGTGTGTAATAGATATGTGGGGAGGGAGAAAAACTGGAAGAGGTGAGAATTTAAGTACTTGGGAGCTGTCTTGGGTAAGCTTGGTGGTATGGAATGAAAGATAAGGGAGAGAGTAGCACAGAGTAAGAGAGTTATAGGGTTCCTTAATGAATTAAAGAAGGGTAGAGTGTAAGTATGGAAGTGAAGAAAGGATTAAGGGACAGCATAGTCCTCCCAACCTTGACCTATACAGCCAAAACATGGATATGACCAAGAGTCACTTAAGTCAAGAATCCATGCTGTGGAAATGAGCCATTTGAGAGGAGCATGTGATATGACTTGATGGAATTGAAAAAGAAATGAAGGGATCGTATGAGAGATTTGGTATGGCAGGGAATGCAAAGGGAAGGAATTGTAGAGTGGGTGAAACGTAAGACTTTGAGGTGGTTTGGGCTTGTAGAAAAAATGCACAACCAAAAAAGAGTACAAGGAAAGTGTATGATAGTTTGACTAAAGGTGTTAGGGTGAGAGGAAGACCACCTGTGACATGGCAAAATAAAGTGGAAAAGTATTGGAGGGAGAGAAATGGTGGAAGAATGCATGGAATGGTGTATGCAAAGTTGGCATGTAAGGTTAGGGATAAGTGGAGACTTTTTTTTTTTTGCAGTGGTGACCCCCATTATTAGGAATTCTTGGAGGGAATGGCTTCAGAGAAAAATGTTGATAAAGTAGGAATGTTTGATAACATCATACAGAAGTGAAGGAAATACCAATCATTGTTATTAATTGGGTAATTTTTGATTCAGTGAACATGAATCACCGTTGCTGACAGTAGCCTGATGTGCAGTTTGCTGGACCTGCCAACTGGCCATATGGTGCAATTGTGTCTCTTCAGTTCAGCCACACTTTTCATTGTGTTTTGATGCATTTCATGCGTGTTTGTTTTCTCTGATATATGGACGGTAACTTTTATACACACACGTGTATATGTGAACATGTGCATGTATGGCCATTTATGTGTATACGTGTGTAAATGAGTGGATGGGCCATTCTTCGTCTGTTTCCTGGCACTACCTCACTGACATGGGAAACAGCAATTAAGTATAATGATGATAAAGAAAAATAACTTTTAAATATCTTGTACTGTACTTGACTACCATCTTCCTGTTGTGCATTGCATGGTTTATCTTCACAGTTTTATGGAAAGAGCTGAATTTACTGTGAACTGTACTGTACAGTATTGTGAAGAGTGATTAAACTCTCCTGTCACGTGTGTGTGTGTGTTTATGTACACCGTGTACCGTACTGTGCCTCTACCCTGTACTGGTTTTGTTCTGTAGTATACTGTTATGAAAATGCTGAAGGCAGTGATAAAGAAGGTTTCTGGGAGGGCACTTAGACGAATATTCATTCACTGTCCTGCTACAGGTGTGAAGGATCCTGTGATAGGGCCTTTGTTCATCCTCACTGTCATCTCTTCAGTGATATAAGCAGAGGAAGGTACAGTAACGATATTTATTTTTTATTTGTGTATGTATAGTGTTTTACAATAAAGTATACTGTACTCCGATACTATATACTTGGTAAATACCTCACTGAAGCAGGGGATAGTGATGCTGTTTTTCTGTGGGGCAGGGGTAGTGCCAGGAATGGATGAAGGCAAGCAAGTATGAATATGTATATATGCATGTATGTTATGTCTACATATGTGTATGTATATTTTGATATGTATGAGTGTATGAGGGCATTTACTCATATATATATGTGTGTATGTAAGTGGATGGGCCATTCTTTGTTGTTTCCTGGCACTCCCTTGCTGATGCGAGAAAAGGAGATTATGTATTATTTTTATTATACTTCGTCACTGTCTCCCATGTTAGCGAGGTAGCGCAGGGAAACAGACGAAAGAATGGCCCAACCCACCCACATACACATGTATATACATAAACGCCCACAAACGCACATATACATACCTTTACATTTCAACGTATACATACATATACATACACAGACATATACATGTACATATACTATACCGGGGTCGACGTGTTGTCAATGGATTGAACCTAGGCATGTGAAGTGTCTGGGGTAAACTATGGAAAGTTTTGTGAGGCCTGGATGTGGAAAGGGAGCTGTGGTTTTCGTGCATTATACATGACAGTTAGAGACTGAGTGTGAATGAATGTGGCCTTTGTTGTCTTTTCCTAGCGCTACCTCGCATGCATGCAGGGGGAGCGGGGGTGTCATTTCATGTGTGGCAGGGTGGCGATGGGAATGAATAAAGGCAGCAAGTATGAATTATGTAATGTGTATATAGTCTGTGTATGTATATATATGTATACGTTGAAATTTATTGGTTTGTATATGTGCGTGTGTGGACGTGTATGTGTATGTGGGTGGGTTGGGCCATTCTTTTGTCTGTTTCCTTGCACTCCCTCGCTATATATATATATATATATATATATATATATATATATATATATATATATATATATATTTTGCTTTGTCGCTGTCTCCCGCGTTTGCGAGGTAGCGCAAGGAAACAGACGAAAGAAATGGCCCAGCCTACCCCCATACACATGTATATACATACGTCCACACACGCAAATATACATACCTACACAGCTTTCCATGGTTTACCCCAGACGCTTCACATGCCCTGATTCAATCCACTGACAGCACGTCAACCCCGATATACCACATCGATCCAATTCACTCTATTCCTTGCCCTCCTTTCACCCTCCTGCATGTTCAGGCCCCGATCACACAAAATCTTTTTCACTCCATCTTTCCACCTCCAATTTGGTCTCCCACTTCTCCTCGTTCCCTCCACCTCCGACACATATATCCTCTTTGTCAATCTTTCCTCACTCATTCTCTCCATGTGCCCAAACCATTTCAAAACACCCTCTTCTGCTCTCTCAACCACGCTCTTTTTATTTCCACACATCTCTCTTACCCTTACGTTACTTACTTGATCAAACCACCTCACACCACACATTGTCCTCAAACATCTCATTTCCAGCACATCCATCCTCCTGCACACAACTCTATCCATAGCCCATGCCTCGCAGCCATACAACATTGTTGGAACCACTATTCCTTCAAACATAGCCATTTTTGTTTTCCGAGATAATGTTCTCGACTTCCACACATTCTTCAAGGCTCCCAGGATTTTCACCCCCTCCCCCACCCTATGATCCACTTCCGCTTCCATGGTTCCATCCGCTGCCAGATCCACTCCCAGATATCTAAAACACTTTACTTCCTCCAGTTTTTCTCCATTCAAACTTACCTCCCAATTGACTTGACCCTCAACCCTACTGTACCTAATTACCTTGCTCTTATTCACATTTACTCTTAACTTTCTTCTTTCACACACTTTACCAAACTCAGTCACCAGCTTCTGCAGTTTCTAACATGAATCAGCCACCAGGGCTGTATCATCAGCGAACAACAACTGACTCACTTCCCAAGCTCTCTCATCCCCAACAGACTTCATACTTGCCCCTCTTTCCAAAACTCATGTATTCACCTCCCTAACAACCCCATCCATAAACAAATTAAACAACCATGGAGACATCACACACCCCTGCCGCAAACCTACATTCACTGAGAACCAATCACTTTCCTCTCTTCCTACACGTACACATGCCTTACATCCTCGATAAAAACTTTTCACTGCTTCAAACAACTTGCTTCCCACACCATATATTCTTAATACCTTCCACAGTGCATCTCTATCAACTCTATCATATATATATATATATATATATATATATATATATATATATATATATGTTTTTATTTTTTTTTTTATTATACTTTGTCGCTGTCTCCCGCGTTTGCGAGGTAGCGCAAGGAAACAGACGAAAGAAATGGCCCAACCCACCCCCATACACATGTATATACATACGTCCACACATGCAAATATACATACCTACACAGCTTTCCATGGTTTACCCCAGACGCTTCACATGCCTTGATTCAATCCACTGACAGCACGTCAACCCCGGTATACCACATCGCTCCAACTCATTCTATTCCTTGCCCTCCTTTCACCCTCCTGCATGTTCAGGCCCAGATCACACAAAATCTTTTTCACTCCATCTTTCCACCTCCAATTTGGTCTCCCTCTTCTCCTCGTTCCCTCCACCTCCGACACATATATCCTCTTGGTCAATCTTTCCTCACTCATTCTCTCCATGTGCCCAAACCACTTCAAAACACCCTCTTCTGCTCTCTCAATCACGCTCTTTTTATTTCCACACATCTCTTACCCTTACGTTACTCACTCGATCAAACCACCTCACACCACACATTGTCCTCAAACATCTCATTTCCAGCACATCCATCCTCCTGCGCACAACTCTATCCATAGTCCACGCCTCACAACCATACAACATTGTTGGAACCACTATTCCTTCAAACATACCCATTTTTGCTTTCCGAGATAATGTTCTCGACTTCCACACATTCTTCAAGGCTCCCAGAATTTTCGCCCCCTCCCCCACCCTATGATCCACTTCCACTTCCATGGTTCCATCCGCTGCCAGATCCACTCCCAGATATCTAAAACACTTCACTTCCTCCAGTTTTTCTCCATTCAAACTTACCTCCCAATTGACTTGACCCTCAACCCTACTGTACCTAATTACCTTGCTCTTATTCACATTTAGTCTTAACTTTCTTCTTTCACACACTTTACCAAACTCAGTCACCAGCTTCTGCAGTTTCTCACATGAATCAGCCACCAGCGCTGTATCATCAGCGAACAACAACTGACTCACTTCCCAAGCTCTCTCATCCCCAACAGACTTCATACTTGCCCCTCTTTCCAAAACTCTTGCATTTACCTCCCTAACAACCCCATCCATAAACAAATTAAACAACCATGGAGACATCACACACCCCTGCCGCAAACCTACATTCACTGAGAACCAATCACTTTCCTCTCTTCCTACACGTACACATGCCTTACATCCTCGATAAAAACTTTTCACTGCTTCTAACAACTTTCCTCCCACACCATATATTCTTAATACCTTCCACAGAGCATCTCTATCAACTCTATCATATGCCTTCTCCAGATCCATAAATGCTACATATATATATATATATATATATATATATATATATATATATATATATATATATATATATTTTTTTTTTTTTTTTTTTTTTTTTTTATACTTTGTCGCTGTCTCCCGCATTTGCGAGGTAGCGCAAGGAAACAGACGAAAGAAATGGCCCAACCCCCCCCCCATACACATGTACATACACACGTCCACACACGCAAATATACATACCTACACAGCTTTCCATGGTTTACCCCAGACGCTTCACATGCCTTGATTCAATCCACTGACAGCATGTCAACCCCTGTATACCACATCGCTCCAATTCACTCTATTCCTTGCCCTCCTTTCACCCTCCTGCATGTTCAGGCCCCGATCACACAAAATCTTTTTCACTCCATCTTTCCACCTCCAATTTGGTCTCCCTCTTCTCCTCGTTCCCTCCACCTCCGACACATATATCCTCTTGGTCAATCTTTCCTCACTCATTCTCTCCATGTGCCCAAACCATTTCAAAACACCCTCTTCTGCTCTCTCAACCATGCTCTTTTTATTTCCACACATCTCTCTTACCCTTACGTTACTTACTCGATCAAACCACCTCATACCACACATTGTCCTCAAACATCTCATTTCCAGCACATCCATCCTCCTGCGCACAACTCTATCCATAGCCCACGCCTCGCAACCATACAACATTGTTGGAACCACTATTCCTTCAAACATACCCATTTTTGCTTTCCGAGATAATGTTCTCGACTTCCACACATTTTTCAAGGCTCCCAAAATTTTCGCCCCCTCCCCCACCCTATGATCCACTTCCGCTTCCATGGTTCCATCCGCTGACAGATCCACTCCCAGATATCTAAAACACTTCACTTCCTCCAGTTTTTCTCCATTCAAACTCACCTCCCAATTGACTTGACCCTCAACCCTACTGTACCTAATAACCTTGCTCTTATTCACATTTACTCTTAACTTTCTTCTTCCACACACTTTACCAAACTCAGTCACCAGCTTCTGCAGTTTCTCACATGAATCAGCCACCAGCGCTGTATCATCAGCGAACAACAACTGACTCACTTCCCAAGCTCTCTCATCCCCAACAGACTTCATACTTGCCCCTCTTTCCAGGGCTCTTGCATTTACCTCCCTAACGACCCCATCCATAAACAAATTAAACAACCATGGAGACATCACACACCCCTGCCACAAACCTACATTCACTGAGAACCAATCACTTTCCTCTCTTCCTACACGTACACATGCCTTACATCCTCGATAAAAACTTTTCACTGCTTCTAACAACTATATATATATATGAAAAAGGGGGTGATTAAAAGGGTTTGGGAAAAATGGGAAAAAGAAAAAAGAAGGAAAATTGAAAAACAAGGTTATTGGTCAGGGGGTTGGGGGCAAAAATTGGGAAAAGGTGGGGAAAGGAAAAAATTGGGGGGGAAGGGGAAGTGAAAAGATTTCGGGGAGGGGAGGGGGGCCCCGGGGGAACCCAGGGAAGGGGGTGGAATGGGTGGGGGGGGGGAAAAGGAGTTAAAAATTGGGAATGGTTTTTGGAAAAAAAAGGGTATGTTTGAAGGGAAATTGGGGCCAAAAATTTTTGAATGGTTGGGGGTCCCTTGGAAAGTTTTGGGGGGGGGGGAATTTGGGGAAAAGAGGGAGCTGTGGGTTTGGGGTGTTTTATAAATAACGGGGGAAAGAGAATGTTTTGGGGGTTGAAAAAAAGGGGGGTTTTTGGGGTTTTTTCCCTTAGGTATGGGTTGCCAAATTTTGGCAGGGGGGGAAAAGGGGTGGGTTTTTAGGTGGGGGGAGGGTTTTGGGAGGGGGAAATGAATAAAGGGGGAAAAGGAAAAATAATTTTGGAATGTTGGGGTAAAAGGGGGTCATTGTTCTGGTTGTGGTGTGAATTTGGGGAAAACCCCTTAAAAATTGTTAGGTATGTATATTTGCTTGTGTGGAATGTTTTTGTGGGGGTGGGTTGGGCCTTTTCTTTGTCTTTTTCCCTTGCGCTACCATATATATTTTATATATTTATATATATATATATTTTATATATAATAAAAATATATTTTATAAAAACATTTTTAAATATTTATTTATTTTGTTTGTCGCTGTCTCCCGCGTTTGCGGGGGTTGCGAAAAGGAAACAGACGAAAGAAATGGCCCATCCCCCCCTTTTACACTGTATATACAACACGTCCACACACGCAAATTTTCATCCCTTTAACATTTTCAATGTACACTTATTTATACCACCCCGGGCCCAAATACATATATACCCATGCACACAATTCACACTGCCTTTATTCATTCCCATCGCCACCTCGCCACACAATGGAATACCATCCCCCTCCCCCCTCATGTGTGCGAGGTAGTGCCAGGAAAAGACAACAAAGGCTCCATTCGTTCACACTCAGTCTCTAGCTGTCATGCAATAATGCCCGAAACCACAGCCCCCTTTCCACATCCACGCCCCACACAACTTTCCATGGTTTACCCCAGACGCTTCACATGCCCTGATTCAATCCACTGACAGCACGTCAACCCCGGTATACCACATTGATCCAATTCACTCTCTTCCTTGCTCGCCTTTCACCCTCCTGCATGTTCCGGCCCCGATCACTCAGAATCTTTTTCACTCCATCTTTCCACCTCCACTTTGATCTCCCACTTCTCCTCGTTTCCTCCATCTCCGACACATATATCCTCTTGGTCAATCTTTCCTCACTCATTCTCTCCATGTGCCCAAACCATTTCAAAACACCCTCTTCTGCTCTCTCAACCACGCTCTTTTTATTTCCACACATCTCTCGTACCCTTACATTACTTACTCGATCAAACCACCTCTCACCACACATTGTCCTCAAACATCTCATTTCCAGCACATCCACCCTCCTGCGCACAACTCTATCCATAGCCCACGCCTCGCAACCATACAACATTGTTGGAACCACTATTCCTTCAAACATAGCCATTTTTGCTTTCTGAGATAATGTTTTTGACTTCCACACATTCTTCAAGGCTCCCAGGATTTTCACCCCCTCCCCCACCCTATGATTCACTTCCGCTTCTATGGTTCCATACGCTGCCATATATATATATTTTTTTTATTTTTTATCATACTTTGTTGCTGTCTCCCGCATTAGCGAGGTAGCGCAAGGAAACAGATGAGAGAATGGCCTAACCCACCCACATACACATGTATATATATACACGTCCACACACGCACATATACATACCTATACATCTCAACATATACATATATATACACACACAGACATATACATATATATGCATGTACATAATTCATGCTGTCTGCCCTTATTCATTCCCGTCACCACCCCACCACACATGAAATGACAACCCCCTCCCTCACATGTGTGCAAGGTAGCGCTTGGAAAAGACAACAAAGGCCATATTTGTTCACACTCAGTCTCTAGCTGTCATGTATAATGCACCAAAACCACAGCTCCCTTTCCACATCCACGCCCCACAAAACTTTCCATGGTTTACCCCAGACGCTTCACATGCCCTGGTTCAATCCACTGACAGCACGTCGACCCTGGTATACCACATCATTCCAATTCACTCTATTCCTTGTACGCCTTTCACCCTCCTGCATGTTCAGGCCCTGATCACTCAAAATCTTTTTCACTCCATCTTTCCACCTCCAATTTGGTCTCCCAATTCTCCATGTTCCCTCCACAAATGGTAACCTAGCTACATCTCCTTGTTGTAATTAACTGACTGTTAAATTTCTTTCTTGTATCTCACCTGATGATGTGATAATTACACAAAAGTGCACTTGAAAACTTACCAAGTTTCATTTCCCTATGGACTCATATACTTGATTACGCACTCAACTGTGATTCTTTTTTTTTTTTTTAATCCAAAAGAAGGAACAGAGGGGGCCAGGTGAGGATATTCCAAAAAAGGCCCAGTCCTCTGTTCTTAACGCTACCTCGCTAACGAAGGAAATGGCGAATAGTTTAAAAGAAAGAAAAATATATATATATATATATATATATATATATATATATATATATATATATATATATATATATATATATATATATATATTCTCACATGAATCAGCCACCAGCGCTGTATCATCAGCGAACAACAACTGACTCACTTCCCAAGCTCTCTCATCCCCAACAGCCTTCATACTTGCCCCTCTTTCCAAAACTCTTGCATTTACCTCCCTAACAACCCCATCCATAAACAAATTAAACAACCATGGAGACATCACACACCCCTGCCGCAAACCTACATTCACTGAGAACCAATCACTTTCCTCTCTTCCTACACGTACACATGCCTTACATCCTCGATAAAAACATTTCACTGCTTCTAACAACTTTCCTCCCACACCATATATTCTTAATACCTTCCACAGAGCATCTCTATCAACTCTTATCATATGCCTTCTCCAGATCCATAAATGCTACATACAAATCCATTTGCTTTTCTAAGTATTTCTCACATACATTCTTCAAAGCAAACACCTGATCCACACATCCTCTACCACTTCTGAAACCACACTGCTCTTCCCCAATCTGATGCTCTGTACATGCCTTCACCCTCTCAATCAATACCCTCCCATATAATTTACCAGGAATACTCAACAAACTTATACCTCTGTAATTTGAGCACTCACTCTTATCCCCTTTGCCTTTGTACAATGGCACTATGCACGCATTCCGCCAATCCTCAGGCACCTCACCATGAGTCATACATACATTAAATAACCTTACCAACCAGTCAACAATACAGTCACCCCCTTTTTTAATAAATTCCACTGCAATACCATCCAAACCTGCTGCCTTGCCGGCTTTCATCTTCCGCAAAGCTTTCACTACCTCTTCTCTGTTTACCAAATCATTTTCCCTAAGCCTCTCACTTTGCACACCACCTCGACCAAAACACCCTATATCTGCCACTCTATCATCAAACACATTCAACAAACCTTCAAAATACTCACTCCATCTCCTTCTCACATCACCACTACTTGTTATCACCTCCCCATTTGCGCCCTTCACTGAAGTTCCCATTTGCTTCCTTGTCTTACGCACTTTATTTACCTCCTTCCAGAACATCTTTTTATTCTCCCTAAAATTTGATGATACTCTCTCACCCCAACTCTCATTTGCCCTTTTTTTCACCTCTTGCTGGTGGCTGATTCATGTGAGAAACTGCAGAAGCTGGTGACTGAGTTTGGTAAAGTGTGTGGAAGAAGAAAGTTAAGAGTAAATGTGAATAAGAGCAAGGTTATTAGGTACAGTAGGGTTGAGGGTCAAGTCAATTGGGAGGTGAGTTTGAATGGAGAAAAACTGGAGGAAGTGAAGTGTTTTAGATATCTGGGAGTGGATCTGGCAGCGGATGGAACCATGGAAGCGGAAGTGGATCATAGGGTGGGGGAGGGGGCGAAAATTCTGGGGGCCTTGAAGAATGTGTGGAAGTCGAGAACATTGTCTCGGAAAGCAAAAATGGGTATGTTTGAGGGAATAGTGGTTCCAACAATGTTGTATGGTTGCGAGGCATGGGCTATGGATAGAGTTGTGCGCAGGAGGATGGATGTGCTGGAAATGAGATGTTTGAGGACAATGTGTGGTGTGAGGTGGTTTGATCGAGTGAGTAACGTAAGGGTAAGAGAGATGTGTGGAAATAAAAAGAGCGTGGTTGAGAGAGCGGAGGAGGGTGTTTTGAAGTGGTTTGGGCACATGGAGAGAATGAGTGAGGAAAGATTGACCAAGAGGATATATGTGTCGGAGGTGGAGGGAACGAGGAGAAGAGGGAGACCAAATTGGAGGTGGAAAGATGGAGTGAGAAAGATTTTGTGTGATCGGGGCCTGAACATGCAGGAGGGTGAAAGGAGGGCAAGGAATAGAGTGAATTGGAGCGATGTGGTATACTGGGGTTGACGTGCTGTCAGTGGATTGAATCAAGGCATGTGAAGCGTCTGGGGTAAACCATGGAAAGTTGTGTAGGTATGTATATTTGCGTGTGTGGACGTATGTATATACATGTGTATGGGGGGGTTGGGCCATTTCTTTTCGTCTGTTTCCTTGCGCTACCTCGCAAATGCGGGAGACAGCGACAAAGTATAATAATAATAATAATAATGATATATATATATATATATATATATATATATATATATATATATATATATATATATATATATATATATATAAGTAGGAGAGATGGCCAGAGAGCCTTATTGGATTACGTGTTAATTGACAGGCGCACGAAAGAGAGACTTTTGGATGTTAATGTGCTGAGAGGTGCAACTGGAGGGATGTCTGATCATTATCTTGTGGAGGCTAAGGTGAAGATTTGTATGGGTTTTCAGAAAAGAAGAGTGAATGTTGGGGTGAAGAGGGTGGTGAGAGTAAGTGAGCTTGGGAAGGAGACATGTGTGAGGAAGTACCAGGAGAGACTGAGTACAGAATGGAAAAAGGTGAGAACAATGGAAGTAAGGGGAGTGGGGGAGGAATGGGATGTATTTAGGGAATCAGTGATGGATTGCGCAAAAGATGCTTGTGGCATGAGAAGAGTGGGAGGTGGGTTGATTAGAAAGGGTAGTGAGTGGTGGGATGAAGAAGTAAGAGTATTAGTGAAAGAGAAGAGAGAGGCATTTGGACGATTTTTGCAGGGAAAAAATGCATTTGAGTGGGAGACGTATAAAAGAAAGAGACAGGAGGTCAAGAGAAAGGTGCAAGAGGTGAAAAAAAGGGCAAATGAGAGTTGGGGTGAGAGAGTATCATTAAATTTTAGGGAGAATAAAAAGATGTTCTGGAAGGAGGTAAATAAAGTGCGTAAGACAAGGGAGCAAATGGGAACTTCAGTGAAGGGCGCAAATGGGGAGGTGATAACAAGTAGTGGTGATGTGAGAAGGAGATGGAGTGAGTATTTTGAAGGTTTGTTGAATGTGTTTGATGATAGAGTGGCAGATATAGGGTGTTTTGGTTGAGGTGGTGTGCAAAGTGCGAGGGTTAGGGAAAATGATTTGGTAAACAGAGAAGAGGTAGTAAAAGCTTTGCGGAAGATGAAAGCCGGCAAGGCAGCAGGTTTGGATGGTATTGCAGTGGAATTTATTAAAAAAGGGGGTGACTGTATTGTTGACTGGTTGGTAAGGTTATTTAATGTATGTGTGACTCATGGTGAGGTGCCTGAGGATTGGCGGAATGCGTGCATAGTGCCGTTGTACAAAGGCAAAGGGGATAAGATTGAGTGCTCAAATTACAGAGGTATAAGTTTGTTGAGTATTCCTGGCAAATTATATGGGAGGGTATTGATTGAGAGGGTGAAGGCATGTACAGAGCATCAGATTGGGGAAAAGCAGTGTGGTTTCAGAAGTGGTAGAGGATGTGTGGATCAGGTGTTTGCTTTGAAGAATGTTTGTGAGAAATACTTTGAAAAGCAAATGGATTTGTATGTAGCATTTATGGATCTGGAGAAGGCATATGATAGAGTTGATAGAGATGCTCTGTGGAAGGTATTAAGAATATATGGTGTGGGAGGCAAGTTGTTAGAAGCAGTGAAAAGTTTTTATCGAGGATGTAAGGCATGTGTACGTGTAGGAAGAGAGGAAAGTGATTGGTTCTCAGTGAATGTAGGTTTGCGGCAGGGGTGTGTGATGTCTCCATGGTTGTTTAATTTGTTTATGGATGGGGTTGTTAGGGAGGTGAATGCAAGAGTTTTGGAAAGAGGGGCAAGTATGAAGTCTGTTGGGGATGAGAGAGCTTGGGAAGTGAGTCAGATGTTGTTCACTGATGATACAGCGCTGGTGGCTGATTCATGTGAGAAACTGCAGAAGCTGGTGACTGAGTTTGGTAAAGTGTGTGAAAGAAGAAAGTTAAGAGTAAATGTGAATAAGAGCAAGGTTATTAGGAGCAGTAGGGTTGAGGGTCAAGTCAATTGGGAGGTGAGTTTGAATGGAGAAAAACTGGAGGAAGTGAAGTGTTTTAGATATCTGGGAGTGGATCTGGCAGCGGATGGAACCATGGAAGCGGAAGTGGATCATAGGGTGGGGGAGGGGGCGAAAATTCTGGGAGCCTTGAAGAATGTGTGGAAGTCGAGAACATTATCTCGGAAAGCAAAAATGGGTATGTTTGAAGGAATAGTGGTTCCAACAATGTTGTATGGTTGCGAGGCGTGGACTATGGATAGAGTTGTGCGCAGGAGGATGGATGTGCTGGAAATGAGATGTTTGAGGACAATGTGTGGTGTGAGGTGTTTGATCGAGTAAATAACGTAAGGGTAAGAGAGATGTGTGGAAATAAAAAGAGCGTGGTTGAGAGAGCAGAAGAGGGTGTTTTGAAATGGTTTGGTCACATGGAGAGAATGAGTGAGGAAAGATTGACCGAGAGGATATATGTGTCGGAGGTGGAGGGAACGAGGAGAAGAGGGAGACCAAATTGGAGGTGGAAAGATGGAGTGAAAAAGATTTTGTGTGATCGGGGCCTGAACATGCAGGAGGGTGAAAGGAGGGCAAGGAATAGAGTGAATTGGAGCGATGTGGTATACCGGGGTTGACGTGCTGTCAGTGGATTGAATCAAGGCATGTGAAGCGTCTGGGGTAAACCATGGAAAGCTGTGTAGGTATGTATATTTGCATGTGTGGACGTATGTATATACATGTGTATGGGGTGGGTTGGGCCATTTCTTTCGTCTGTTTCCTTGCGCTACCTCGCAAACGCGGGAGACAGCGACAAAGCAAAAAAAAAAAAAAAATATATATATATATATATATATATATATATATATATATATATATATATATATATATATATATATATATATTGGAAAGAATCACAGTTGAGTGCGTAATCAAGTATATGAGTCCATGGGGAAATGAAACTTGGTAAGTTTGCAAGTGCACTTTTGTGTAATTATCACATCATGAGGTGAGATACAAGAAAGAAATTTAACAGTCAGTTGATTACAACAAGGAGATGTAGCTAGGTTGCCATTTGTTGCTTGTTTACCAAATGGCGTCCTAGCTACATCTCTTCATTGTATATCAAGTGACCGTTATATTTCTTTCTTGTATCTTCTCTGATGATGTGATTATTACATGAAAGTGCACTCTGGAACTTATTTCATACTTGATCGCTGTTTCCTGCATTAGAGAGGTAGTGCCTGGAAACAGATGAAGAAAGATGCATTCACTCACACACACATACATAAACATATATATACATACATAAAGATACATATACAAACACTTACTTATACACATAAATACATGTACATATTCAACTTGCTCATCTTCATTTCTGATGCCACCTTGCCCCTCAGGAGACACCACATAAAAGAAGTAAGGGAAAAAGATATCATCTAATCTACATTCTATCCTCTTCCCTCACACCCGATTGCCGCCCCCTTCATCAGTGAGGTAGCACCAGGAAACGAGAAGAAAAGCCACATCTGCTAACACTCATTCTGTGGCTATCATGTGTAATGCACTGAAACCACAGCTCCTTATCCACATCCAGACCCACAGACCTTTCCATGGTTTACCCCAGACATTTCACATGCCCTGGTTCAGTCCAACAGTGGCACATCAACCCCAGTATACCACCCTCCACCTAAATGAGAATTTGTGGTGACATTATATCTGTGCTTTCCTTTTCCTTTAACCTAATCACAGGGACCTGTGTGAAGATGAACTTTGGTGCCTGTTTAATTTTTTTTTGAACTCTACCTTCCATTTCATTTTCTGAAATTTAACTGATGTACTCATAGGGAAAGTCTGATTGACACAACCAAATTTCTCCAAATCTGTAAGTGTTACCTCTGTTTGTATTGTGCAAGAATGTTTCCTTTATTACGAAAGGGTGGTACATGCAGAATCTTCCATATTATTTTATTTGTTTTGAAAACCATGTGGTAAAGGACAAAATGCATGTGTAAGTTGCTACATGATAGTACATTTATACAAGTAACACATTTTGTGAAAAGAATGAGGGTTGCTTCAGCAAACATAAGTTAAACAAGAAAATGCAAGTGTGAACGCATTAGCTCCTTAACTAATGCAGATATTCTCAGCACACCTGCTATGACCAACCATACTTTTCCATGATATGTGTTCCTACCCTCATTTAAATTCAAAAGGTTGTTTAGTATGTATAGATGGCTCATGTCACTAACAACTATAAAGAACACTGGGAAAACATCCCACACAACACTGGGAGAAGGTACAACAGTCCTCTCCCTTTCAAGTGTGTTTGCTCATTGATTTTTGCAACTTGCTATGCATGTTCGGCCCAGTAAATTAGCGACTCTCCAGAGCACTAATGAAAGTGATTTTGAATCAATGGATGTTGAATGTGATTTTGATCATAATGGGAAAATGATGTTGATTGTCATAAAGAATGAAGGTCAAAAGTTCATAGAAAAGAATGAAGGTCGAAAGTTCTTGAAAAAGTGATGGCGGGCAAATACATTCATAGCTTAAGTGTTCTTGAACGTGATGGTAGGCATATATGTACATAGCTTAGGTCAATAAGAAAACTGAATAATGAATTTATTTGAATATTAAGTGGATGAAACAATGAATACGTGACATCGGAAATTTATATAAAACCACATGTAAATGTAATGATTATCTATTGTTCATTGGGTATTGAAAAGAATCTCTAAATATGAGATATATTACTATTGTAAAAGGAAAGCAAACACACATGTGAGTTATATGAACTAAGCGTGCTGGACATAAGGTGATGACATGATATGTCATGAGCAACAGTAATGGAGCTAGCACATCCTTGGTGAGTATGCAAACTTTAAATGTCTGTACAGCACCAAATAAGGTATGCCTAGTTTCACGTTTTTCAGAACTTTTCTCGTTAATTCCAGTTAATTAATGAATTTTTTTTTTAATTCTTGGGCTTCCAAGTTTAAGGGTTTAAGGGCACAAACTAGTAGAGGAAAGGAAAACGAGAAGACTAAAATTACCTTGAAAGATTGTGTAGAGTTTTAGAATTTGTTGTAAACTATGAGTGACGGAGCAGTATGAATATGAGAACCATGATTAGGAGAAAGAATAAGATCTAAACTACTCCCATAGTTAAGGCCTTGCTCTTTCTTTCATACTGGGCCTTTTCTTTGGTAGGATACCATATCTGATGATATTTTACACATTTCCAAATTCAGCACATCCTTGCCATTTTCCCCATTTCTGTCTTTATATAGTTTCTCATATTTCTGTTGTTGTCGTTTTGTGTTCCCTTACTCCTACTCTTCCCTTTGTACAGCATACACCTATCAGCCCTCTTCATTTGCCCTTTGTCTTCTGGAAAAGTGAAATTATTCTGTTGTAGGATGTAAATGGTCTCAAGGATGTCATAAACCTATTCATGTGATACTGTATACCTTTAGAATACTACATTGATTCTAATATACATTTGTGGATTTATTTTTTGAATGAATGTGTTGGGCTTAGAACTCACTGTCTTGCTTTTACAGGTGTTGAGGAGGTGCAGATACCACCAAGTCCAGCCACCTTGACAAAACAGCTTCAGAGTGCATACATGACAGAAGCAGCATTGTCTCCTTCTGTGTCCCAATCACAGCACTCTGGTTCTTCCTATTCTTCCCCTGGTACAACCCATGACCTGCCATTTACTGAAGGTACAGCAACCTCTGATGATACTTTTCCTGCCACCTTGGCTCAGCCTGGCTATTCATCTGCTCCCTCAGCACCAGGACTCTCTGTAACAGGTGTATCCCCAGAGGGTGATGCACAACTGGGAGCTTTAGCCTCGCCATCTGGTGATGTCTACCTCCATCAGTCAGGTGCTGGATTGGGCTTGGAAAGTTTAGAGTCAGGAACTTTGCCTCTTGTAGCAGGCATGGAAGTCAGGACTCATTCACCGGCTCTCAGTGATTTGGTGTCTTCTGGGCCACTCCTGACTTGGTCTCCCAGATCTGCAGACTCCATGATGGCACAGTCACCCTCACTTAATGATGCTCTTACAGCCAACATTCCACTTGATGTAAATCATAGCGAAGACTCTTTATGTGACTCTTCCACTGGTTTTCCAGGTCTCTTTTCAATAGAAGGAGATGGCGTGAGTGTATCTTCAAGCACAAGTGAAGATATGCGAAGTGCTACTCCAGGAGGGACTTTGAGTAACCAGCAGCAGCAGCATTTGCATCATCAGGAACAAGAACCACAAGAACAAGCAGAAATAACCATAGACTTACACCCAAAGGAGAGTGAGCAGGATCACACGATCACATCAACAAGATCACCGAGTCAGTTAGAATTACCTGTAGCCACTTTAGGTGGAATGTCTGGTCATGGTGCCCAGTCGTCAGGAGGCATTGCAGTAAATCAGGCTGCACAAGATACACCATGGAGATTTGATAATACTGTAGGGGCCCAGAACAAGTCAGTAGTGAATCGACCTTCTATTTGCCTTAAGCATGACAAGCAGGTAGTAAAATTGGAGGAAAGTGCAGGTTCCTCTGATAGTAATCAGGGCAGAATAAAGATAGCAACTCAAACCTCTCAGTTAAGAAACAGAGAAAAGAAGGAGAACCATTTACAGATCAAAGAACAAGAGCTAGATGATGTTAAGATTGTTGCCGAGGTTGTTACAAACAAGAGCACTGATAGAGAACGGAGATCGAGTACACAAAGTAGGGTAGATGGAGTGGTAGATACAGTCAACAGAAATTCCACTACTGTAGATAGCAACAACAGAAAACGTAGTCAACGACTGGCCTGTACCTCAGATAGAAAAAAGATCAGCTTGCCAAATGATAATGAGGTAACATATGATGAAATCCCAACCAAGAATGGACATGATGAAGATTCCAATCTTCCTGAACTAAAGACAGAAAATAACAGTACCAATAATGCTGGTAAAAGTAAACGAAGAATTCAGCGTGCTGTAGCAGCATCACCAGGTAGCACGATCCAGAACTCATCGTGTCGCAGTCGTATAAAACCTTTAAAAACTGAAGCAGAGGTAAAGGAAGAGGATGATGCTGTTGTAACTGATACAGAAATTAAGAATGAAAAGCATTTTATAAAGATGGATAATGATACGAAAGAAAGTTGTGAAGAAGGTGTGGGGATAACTACACGTGGTGCTAAAAGACGAAGCGAAGGAGATTGTCTTGGAGAAGTGAAGCGTGGCCGTGGTACCAGGTCAGGACGTCGCAGCGAAGGATATGTGCTAGCAGTGGAGGAGGAAGTGTTAAACCATTTAGATGAGGATTGTGTATTATCAAGGGGACTTCGAGGTCGCCATATCAGTGGTACATCAGACACAAGTAGTAACTATAGTGTGGAATGTGCAGTTACACCTGCACCGCAGGATTCCCCTGGTTTGAGTAGCAGTAGGAGACGACGCCGTCTCAGTCGAGACAGTAGTGCCAGCAGTCGAGATGATAGTCCAACAATAATGCACACGCATGACTTTTCTCCCGGTGGTGTTAACACTCGGCGGTCTTCTTCTCGTGATCATGCCAAAAAGAAAAAATGCTCTTGTTGTGGGGGTGGAGAACAAAAGAAGAGTGGGTCTGGAAGTGGGAGACGGTCATCCACTAGAGCTACTCGAGGTTCCAGCAGTGGTACATTGCAGTAGAGGGGACGGTAGACTAATTGTTCTGCAGTGTATACAATAGCTAGAATTGTAAGGCATGGCATGAAATTGTTATGCCTGAGCAGTTTTTACTGTGCATGAATAAAGCAGCGACATTATTAGTATCAAGAGAAGAAACATCCATGACTGGCAATAGCACTGCAGTAGCTAGCAAGCAGCCATGTCCCCCATCACTGATGTTGTTCTGTAGAGCACACCACTGAGGGCCCAGATGTGGCTCTCATGAGCAGAGTATCATCATCCAGAACTCCAGGTGTAGTATTCTGTAGTTGTAGATGATATCACTGCTCACTATGGCTAAAAGTGGCTCATGGATAGTCTTCACCTCTTTCCACGATGTAAGCATTAAGTGTTATAGTTTTAATGTTCCTTTTAATATTTCAAAATATTTTTATACTCTGGAAGACTTGCTCGTTCATGTGAGTTCTTACAGCACAATTTTTTTCATGGGATGTTAGTGCCATACATTTCCATTTCACAGTGATTGGACTGCATACCACTGGAAAGATATCTCAGTGGTCATCGATGGCTTGGCGTGATGCATATCATGTATCAGGTCGACCAGCGAGGTCACAATGATCATTTGTACCTGAATGCTATTAAAATGGTGTTTGCCCAAGTCTCTTAGGTAACCCTGGAGTGTGATGCAGTCATTCCCTCTCCTTCCTCCCAGTCCATCACACACACACACACACACACACACACACACACACACACACACACACACACACACACACGAGTGTAAAACTCCCTCATTGTACAGTACAAATAGGTAATTACACTCACATACACCAGACCAGAGAAGAGCTCCAGGCAGTGCTCCCTGTTTTCTCAAGATTTTTGAGGAATATTACTCATGAAGCCTATTATGTACAAGTAAAGGGGGAGATGTGGGGGGAAGAGAGAAAGAGAAGGTGCTCTTCAGTGATATATGCATTGGATTTGAGTGTGCCAGATTTTGTTTGTTTAACAGGGCTTGGGGGTAGCAGTTTCCTCGGTTCATTTTCAGTACCCAGGAATTTTGCCATCTTCAGGAATACAATTTTTTGTAATTATTGTCCTTATATTTTTTTAGTGGAGATCTGATTTTTAAGAGCGATTGGCTAACATTACAGAAGTGAACAAGTGTAGCTGTTTTGCTGTATAAAAGTGCAGCTCTGATTTGACTGAGGGAAGTAGTTTTATTGTAACATACACATCATTAATGTAACATCAGTGTTACATTATGAACAGTGCTCTACGCTACAGACGACCTTAACCCAGAACGTTATTTTGTCTACAGTAACATTTATTTTGCAAGTATGCCTACCTTACACATCATTACTATATGATGATAAGTGTGGAATAACAATATCAGTAATTTATAAGTACACTGAAATTAGTACTTGTGGGTTTGAGGTGTAAAATGTGAGACATAGGATAATCTTTCATTATGCCACTTTTACTCATTTTTTCTTTTCCATTCATCAACAGTCCTTGCCCATTTAAGTGTATAACCTAAAATACTAGGCTACACTTCATTGCCAGAGGAATTCTTAATGTTGTCACTGTACAAAAAATGCCAAAGAATGAGGAGAAAAGCACAATGCATGTGCTCGCAATATATCAATAAATCTCACTGTATTCCACCAATCAGCAGGTCACAGGGTGGTGACCTATAGATTGGCTGAGCTGTTCACCAGGCAATATCATTCTGGACCATGGCACCAAAGCATTCTGCCAGAATGATGAGCTATGAGAATGCTGCTTTTACCATTAAATAGAGTATAACCTGAACAGTATAGATATACAGAAATGGAATATTTACAAAATTATGTTTCTCAGGTTTGCAGTGTCTCAGTTTTGGTTTAAAAGATCATACACTAGTGTGTCAGGTTTGCAGTGTCTCAATTTTGGTTTAAAAGATCATACACCAGACAAGGAAGACAGAAGAGAGAAATAAGAAATGTTTAATAAAAGATAATTAGAGGCTATGGAATTGCCAGATGCATTTTCAGAAAGGAGAAAAATTGGTTGTTATACTCAAAATGTAAAGGGGCAGCCAGTAATGGTTACAATTGACTTGGAGTCATCTAACTAAGAGGTGTTTAGGCAAGGTAGGACAAGGTAGAATTCAGTGGGGTATTCGTCAGATATGATAAAAGGAAGAGAGGGACGAAAGCAAAGAGATGCCAGACAAGGCAGGAGGAGGGAGCATCCCCACCAGCAGTGCAGAGAGTGGGCAGCATATGTTAGATGGTAGTGTCAGACTAAAAGTGATGTACATAGAACAATCTCACAATGAACAATGCTTGTTTGTGAGGAATGTTCGGTAAGCGAAAAATCCAATCAAAGATGTCATTATATCATGGAATCATTGGAGATGCATTTCTGATGGTGTGAATTGTTTGACTAGTAAGTGCTATGAATTTGCTTCCATGGGTAACAATTATGTCTGTTTTATCTGTATAAAAAAAGATGAACAAAGACTTCATTAAGGTAAATGTCATATGGAACTAAATTTAATCGTTCACAAATTTGTTGGGGTTCACAGAGTTGTTAATCACTGCTGCCACACTCCAACAGCACACCTGCACCTTCCCAGCCTGCTCTCCATTGTGGGAAAAATTTGTTGCAAGTTAGGATGTGCTGGACTGGCAGTTTCTCTTTATCAATCAACTTATCAAATATCATTTTAATAGTAGAGGAAGCTAATCCAAGTGACTGACCCACATGTGCCTGACACTTACTTGTTTCAGTTAGTATTAATGACTTTCCTGGACACCTTAGGTGCTTTACCTATACTTACACTTCCAGGCCATTTTCCAGACTGATGGGTTTGAAATGTTCTCTAAATGCATATAAGAAATAGCAAAAAAAGAGTTTGATTGAACTGACTCAAATTATGGTGAGCAGTACAGACCTGGCCTTGAGAATGTAAAAGATATCAGCACATTTATTCATTGCTTATTTTTCTTCAATGTTTGGTGGATATTTAAAAAGAAAAAATTCTTTTAATAGATATTACATATACTCTGTATAATGAAGGAATATATTTTTCATGTCTGTTAAATGAAAATCCTTTTGAAAGAGATCTTGCTGTATTCAGATGTTGCTGAATCAAAAGCTAATGAGGAAGAGCTGGAATTGTAGGATAAGGGAAAGTGCTGATATTGTCATGGAGTTGTAGACCACAAAGATTTGTAAAGAGGTAAGATCTCACATGTTTAACCCAGAATGGTATATTTGATACAGTAGTAAGGAGTTGGAAAGAGAAGGTAAAGGAGGGGGAGGATTGGCCCTCATAATTAAAGATGGCCTTAATTTTCAAGTAGTCGAGGGTAACAAATTCAGGCCTAAACTGATGGGAAGAGTAAATGTAGGAAAGTGCATAGTGATGTTAATGTATAGTAATCTGAAGAATTGCAGTAATCAAGAGCATATTGATGATAATGTTGTATAATAATTCAAAAGAATTGCAGTGATCCAATGCATAGTGATGTTAATCTTGTACAATAACCCAAAGAATTGCAGTGATCCAAAACAAACTTACTGTACAATGATAACAGTGAATGAACAATTTGGATGGTGCATGAAGCAATAAAACACTTCTCAGAAATGGTGAAGTACTGATTATGGGGGATTTCAGTTATAATGAGATAGGCATAATTTGGTTTTTCTATACCATCATGTCAGTGAACGTGAGGATGAGAGGGACTAATACGCCATCATTCTTAGACTGTATCTTCACGCATACTTACATAGATATTGAGAATGTCACATATGTTGCTACAGTTGGAAAATGATCATTTAATGCTCAAGTTTGACTGTGTGGTTGATGAGGTCATTGAAAGAGCAGAGGTGAGATAAGACATAAAAAGGGGATATAAACATGGATATCACAGAAACCTCATCAAATTCTTTGGTAATATTGAAAAGTAGAGTTCAGTAGCCATGAACCAAAACATTATGATGAAATCTTACAGTGATGGAGCAGGAACATGGATACCTGTTGTCTCAAATAGAGGGAATAGTAAGAAAGGAAAAGAATGATGTAATATATGTCAAAAGAAAAAGGCAGTGGTGAATATATAAATGGCACTCCAACCAGCCAGCATTATCAGGGTATAAGAGAGCATGATAAAAAAAAAAAGAGGAGGAACAAAGAAACATTGAAGAGAATATTGTTGACAAAGCTGGAGAAAATCCAAAACTTTTCCTTAAATTCATGAGAAGTCAGCTAAAGAGCAGCTAATCAGGCTCTTTGGGATTCAGACAGAAGAACTGTTGGGAATGATGTAAGGATGTGCAAGGAATTGAATAATAAGTTTGAAAATGCTTTCATAGTGGAAGTCACCTTAGACCAATCAGGCTCTTCGGGATTCAGACAGAACTGTTGGGAATGATGTAAGGATGTGCAAGGAATTGAATGATAAGTTTGAAAATGCTTTCGTAGTGGAAGTCACTTTAGACCCAACAGCTATGAAACTGAATGGGGAGAGGTTCTGGGAAACATCGAGATATCTAAAAATGAATGGGGACGATGTTTAAGAAATCGAGATATCTAGTAAAATAAAAGGCTTTAACCCATACAGGGTTCATGGCTCTCGTGAAATCATGCTTTTTTTTAAATGAAGATGTATGCAGATGCTTTAGATAAAGCTCTTGAAATAAAATTAATTTGAATGGCGAAGCGTTGAGGGCAAAATTTATACCTATTTGTAAGAAAGAAGACCAGGAACAGGCTCTTAACTACAGACCCCTCTTACTGATAAGTTTGGTCTGTAATGTTGTGGTAAAAATAATTACAAAGCAAAATGGACAACTTTCTACAGAGAAGAAACTATGTGACAGCACAAGGAGGTCGTTTAACGATCCTCTTAGATTTCTATGAGAGCAAGCTCTGTCTTAAACAAAAAAGAAGGCTGTGTGGATTGTCATTATACCATATTAAGGGCTGATTAAGAAGCAGGATCAATAAGGTAGTTATTTTCTTTTTTTTTTCATTATATCTGCAGAAGGGAACAAAAGATGCATGTCAAGGGAGCCTTCTCCAAATGGGTTGAAGTGACCAGCAAACAGAGTGTCCCAGGGTTCTGTATGTATTTATAAATATATACATACCTTAGTTGAAGCTAGATACCCATATTATCCATCAGCCCCTTGGAGAGGAAGAACAGCTCAGTTAACTGTGGACTGGCTACTGCTACCAAGCTTCAAACCTATGCAGCCTTGACCCCTGGGCAGCCTTTGAAAATGTCATGGTGAGGATTCTATCCCTACACTACATATAATGCAAAGGTCACAAGGGAAGTGAAAAGCAAGAAGGTTTACATCAATTTATATTGAAACCTCTGTAGACTCCACAGTGGGTCTGATTCATGGTTGATGAAACTTCTGTGTAATGTGAAGAGGATGGAACATTTTTAAAGAAGTTCTCAACATGACTGTCATCCAGTAGGAAATGAAATTCAGGATTCTGTGAATGAGAGGGACACAGGAGGTGACATTGTCCCAGGTCTGTCAAGAGAGTCCCACCTTGTGAGAATAGTTAAAGACACATATACATGTTCATGGATAAGTAATTATTCAGCAAGCTGTTGAAACAAGGCCAAAATTAGTGTATACTTCTCATGTCTGTTTAGTGCACCTGAAGAAACAAAGAGTACTTTTAGAGAAGGTTATGAGGTGAGTAATAGATATGTTACCATAATTAAAAGAGCTTAGCTACAGGGAAAGGTCATTCACTGTGAATTGTCCACCTTGCAAGAGAGATGAGTGAAGGTTGACCTGATCACAACCTCTAATTTTTAAAACCGATTATGAAATTCCTTCGAAAGTTATAGGAATGGGACAACCACCGTAAATAGAATGAGAATATGCAAGAAACTTGTTAGAAAATATAAGAAGTACTATTATAGTATACGAGTGTTGGATGAATGGAATAGGATGACTGAGGACATGGTTAATGCAGACAGCATATGTGAATTTAATGAGTTGCGCGACAGTAGAGAATGATCAGGAGATGGGGCCCTATGAGAGTAAAACTCCCTCCCCATACAGTACTAATAGGTAATTATGCACACGTACACTTGTCCTATTGATATGGAGCATAACTTCACTTTACTTTTCCCCATCTTTCCCATGCTCTTAGAGGTTAGTCACTCATGAATTTAAACACTCCATTGCAGGGGTCACACCCAATGATACGCTTTTGGTGGACATTGTCTATTTCTTAAAGCTTGTCCTGCGCAAACATGTAAATATTTTGTCAATAGTGATTTTGTGATTTTTCCAATTTTTTTCTTAAGTTTGGAGTCCCTTGTTAGAGGATATAAAGAAGTTTGTAAAAAATAGGCAGGTGGTCTTCTTAAAACTTTTAAAGTAAATAGACTAGTATCACTTTCTTGCTGGATCAAAATGTTGAAATGAGTAGATGGGCTCCTTGGTGATAGTCTTTTTCTCAAATAAAATTGTTGGCCGGTGGAGGAGGAATCCATGTGCTGTTCATAACAGTACTATATCAGAGGAAAGAAAAGTTACATCTGTAAGTGAAATATCTTTAGTCAGACTACATGCTGTCGTCTTAAAGATAATACATTCCCATCCCAAAGAAGTCATGTTTATTTTCATTTTTTATCTTGTATAGATAATTCACATAATGTGGATTCATTTACTGTGTTCATTATGGGTGTGGGTCTGTCCATTCAGAACAGACTGACATTGCAGTACTAAGCCATGTGTGTTTTTGCAGGAATGGCAAATGCCTCATTGTTGGATTTTCACATGTAGAGATGCGTGGTCCAGCCGGGGAAAATAACAGTGGTGCAGACTTGACCAGTATATGTAATTGGTGAAAATGTTTTTGGCATAGAAAATATAAGCATTTACAAAATCAGTGATGTGGTAAAAGCATTATAACTTGTGGAACAATGATATTGTCACAAGGAAATACTACTAGTACCCTCTGCGAGAGAGGGAGGTCAGCATAGAAGTAAATGCATGCAGCATTTTGTTGAAGTGGCAGAGGAAGGCAGGCCCACCCCTTCTATACTTACCAGTAGCTTATCATCTCACTGTAGCATGTTTATATTCCCTGTTTTGGGAAAACTGCTTAACCATCATTGTTTTTTACAATGATGTTATTTAATTGTCTTGCTTAATAAGGAATGTAGAAGTCATTATGCAAAAATTTGTTTTGTTTCCTCTCTTTAAAAATGTATTTGATCATCAATCTGGCACTTAGTGTCATGTAATTACAAGAGGATACCCCAACTTAATATTTGTTGAGTTTTAATACCAGATGTTTAGATAAATGAGTATAAAAACTTTCATGTAGTCAGTACTTTGAATTATATTTTATATTAAATAATATTTATTTTTAAACAATGACTTCAAGTACCGGAAGCTGTGCACCTACAGTGTGAGAATTGAACATTTTATATATGTTTATATTTGAGATCAGCCATGAGAATGTATTTCAAGTTCATCCCACGACTTATCAAATTTATAGTGTACAATCATTCTGTTGTTCAGAATCGTGCTGATTTATTAGTGGACAGTTAACTATACAGCTGAACAGTTCTTTTAGATAACTCCTGTCCATAATTATAAAAACAATATATTTTAATTAGATGTATATAAGATATGAAGGTTCCATAATTTCTAACCCCACTGTGTACCACTTAGCTTGTGTAATTGGCTTAGAAATTAATATTTTCAGAACCAGTCATCCTATCTGATAAAGTTAGTAATTTGATCTTAGTGTGATTTTATTTTCTTGTTTTTCTTTCCTCTTTCTTATATTGAATAATGCTTCCCATGATGATGTGAAGATTGTGTTTATATATTTTTTATTATTTATATTGTACATAGCTTGCTAAATCTCCACATGTACACTATTCTCCTGCTCCATCTTGGAGGAGGCAGATCAGTGCGTCCTCCATTTCCTAGTAAAGTGTAAGTTTTTTCTTGATAAAAATGTTAATACCACTCTGTTTGTAAATGGTATTGTGTACAAAATGTTCATTCTTTTTGTATTTGTGTAATGTATGTACAAAATGCATAAATCCTTTCATTTTTGCAGTACTAGAAAGTTTGATTTACCTTATGTAATAATGTGAAGTTCATGAGAGGGAATTTAGTATAGAGTTGAGAGAAAAAATTTGAACAGACAAGTCAAGGAAAGTTATGTAACGTAGCAGGTGCACATTGAACAAGGGGCAAGGTGGAAAGAAAATTAATGAAATGAGAAATAGAGCTGTAACAGTAGGTTGTGGACAGAAAGGAACAGTTTGGAAGAAGCCAGACCATTATGAAAGGCAAAGATTGAAAAAAAAAAATGTGGTTTTAAAGACAAATGTAAGTCTCAGAATGAAGTTGAAATGAAATCTTGAAAACAAGTTGTAGGGCATGATATAATTTGGTAAACAAGAGAGGTCTGTGTGAAAATTAAGGTAAAACTGATACTGAGAGTAAATGTGAATAAGAGCAAGGTTATTTAGTTTCAGTAGGGGTGAGGGATAAGTTGATTGGGAGGTAAGTTTGAATGGAGAAAAACTGGAAGAAGAAGCGTTTTAGGTATCTGGGAGTGGATTTAGCAGCAGATGGAACCATGGAAGTGAGTCACAGGGTGGAGGGGCGAAGGTTCTGGGAGCGTTGAAAAATGTGTGGAAGGTGAGAATGTTATCTCAGACAGCAAAAATGGGTATGTTTAAAGGAATAGTGGTGCCAACAATGTTATATGGTCACAAGGGATGAGCTATAGATAGGGTTGTGCGAAGGAGGGTGGATGTGTTGGAAATGAAATGAGGACAGTATATGGTGCTAGGTTGTTTGATCGAGTAAGTTATGAAAGGGTAAGAGAAATGTGTGGCAATAAAAAGAGTGTGGTTGAGAGAGCAGAAGAGGGTGTGTTTAAATGGTTTGGTCACATGGAGAGAATGAGTGAGGAAAAACTGACAAAGAGATATATGTGTCAGACGTAGAGGGAACAAGAAGAAGGTGGAAGGATAGAGTGAAAAAAATTTGGGGGGTTCGGGGCCTGAACATACAGGAGGGTGAAGGGTATGCTAGGAATTGAGTGAATTGGAACGATGTGGTATATGAGGGTGGATGTGCTGTCAATGGATTGAACCAGAGCATATGAAGTATCTAGGGTAAACCATAGAAAGTTCTGTGGGGCCTGCATGTGGAAAGGGAGCTGTGGTTTTGGTGCATTACACATGACAGTTAGAGACTGAGTGTGAATGAATGTGGCCTTGATGTCTTTTCCTAGTGCTACCTCGTGTGCACGCGGAGGGAGGAGGGGATGTTTCACGTGTGGTGGGGTGGCGACAGGAATGGCTGAGGGCAGCAAGTATGAATATGTACATATGTATATGTCTGCGTATGTATATGTATGTACACGTTGAAATGTATAGGTATGTAGATGTGCATGTGTGGGCGTTTATGTATATACACATGTATGTGGGTGGGTTGGGCCATTCTTTTGTCTGTTTTCTTGCACTACCTAGCTGATGCAGAAGACAGCAATTAAGTATAAAAAAGAAAAAATAAATGATTAGATGAGACAGATTATCTCTGATTAAGGATGAAGTTTGAGGATAATGGTACGAGAGATGGTTATTGGTACAGTAAGTGTATTAGAGGCCAGCAATGTTCCTAGAAATTCTGTGGTGGTCAAGATGGGATGGGGATTGAGACAACTGACAGCATGTCGACCCCGGTATACCACATCATTCCAGTTCACTCTATTTCTTGCACGCCTTTCACCCTCCTACATGTTCAGGCCCCGATCACTCAAAATCTTTTTCACTCCATCTTTCCACCTCTAATTTGGCCTCCCACTTCTCCTCGTTCCCTCCACCTCTGACACATATATCCTCTTGGTCAATCTTTCCACACTCATTCTCTCCATGTGACCAAACCATTTCAAAACACCCTCTTCTGCTCTCTCAATCACACTCTTTTCATTACCACACATCTCTCTTACCCTATGATTACTTACTCGATCAAACCACCTCACACCACAATTTGTCCTCAAACATCTCATTTCCAGCACATCCACCCTCCTCCGCACAACTCTATCCGTATCCCACGCCTCACAACCACATAACATTGTTGGAACCACTATTCCTTCAAACACACCCGTTTTTGCTTTCCGAGATAATGCTTTCGACTTCCACACATTCTTCAACGCTCCCAGAACTTTCGCCCCCTCCCCCACCCTATGACTCACTTCTGCTTCCATGGCTCCATTTTATTTCTTTTACAATTATTATTGTTTGTAAAATAAATTTGTTACATCCTCGATAAAAACTTTTCACTGCTTCTAACAGCTTGCCTCCCACACCATATATTCTAAATACCTTCCACAGAGCATCTCTATCAAGCCTATCAAATGCCTTCTCCAGATCCATAAATGCTACATACAAATCCATTTGTTTTTCTAAGTATTTCTCACATACATTCTTCAAAGCAAACACCTGATCCACACATCCTCTACCACTTCTGAAACCACACTGCTCTTCCCCAATCTGATGTTCTGTACATGTCTTAACCCTCTCTGTCAATACCCTCCCATATGATTTCCCACGAATACTCAACAAACTTATACCTCTGTAATTTGAGCACTCACCTTTATCCCTTTTGCCTTTGTACAATGGCACTATGCATGCATTTCACCAATCCTCAGGCACCTCACCATGAGTCATACATACATTAAATATCCTTACCAACCTGTCAACAAGACAGTCACTCCCTTTTTAAATAAATTCCACTGCAATACCATCCAAACACGCTGCCTTGCCAGCTTTCGTCTTCCATAAAGCTCTTGCTACCTCTTCTCTGTTTACCAAATCATTCTCCCTAACCCTCTCACTTTGCACACCACCTCGACCAAAACACCCTATATCTGCCACTCTATCATCTAACACATTCAACAAATCTTCAAAACACTCACTCCATCACCACTACTTGTTATCACCTCCCCATTAGCCCCCTTCACTGATGTTCCCATTTGTTCTCTTGTTTTACGCACTTTATTTACCTCTTTCCAAAACATCTTTTTATTCTCCCTAAAGTTTAATGATACTCTCTCACCCCACCTCTCATTTGCCCTCTTTTTCACCTCTTGCACCTTTCTCTTGACCTCCAGCCTCTTTCTTTTATACATCTCAAAGTAATTTGCACTATTTCCCTGAAAAACTCATCCAAATGCTTCCATCTTCTCTTTCACTAATACTCTTACTTCTTCATCCCACCACTCACTACCCTTTCTAATCTTCCCACCTCCAACGCTTCTCATACCACAAGCATCTTTTGCACAAGCCATCACTGCTTCCCTAAATACATCCCATTCCTCCCCCACTCCCCTTACGTCATTTGCTCTCACCATTTTCCATTCTGCACTCAGTCTCTCTTGGTACTTCCTCACACAAGTCTCCTTCCCAAGCTCACTTACTCTCACCACTCTCTTCACCCCAACATTCTCTCTTTTCTGGAAACCTTTACAAATCTTTACCTTCACCACCACAAGATAAGGATCAGACATCCCTTCAGTTCCACCTCTCAGCACATTAACATCCAAACGTCTCTCTTTGGCACGCCTATCAACACGTAATCCAATAATGCTCTCTGGCCATCTCTCCAACTTACATACGTATACTTATGTATATATATCTTTTTAAACCAAGTATTCCCAATCACCAGCCCTTTTTCAGCACACAAATCCACAAGCTCTTCACCATTTCCATTTACAACACACTGAACACCCCATGTACACCAATGATTCCCTCAACTGCCACATTACTCACCTTTGCATTTAAATCACCCATCACCATAACCCAGTCTCGTGCATCAAAACTACAAACACAGTCACCCAGCTGCTCCCAAAACACTTGCCTCTCATGATCTTTCTTCTCATGTCCAATTGCATATGCACCAATAATCACCCATCTCTCTTCATCCACTTTTAGTTTTACCCATACCAATCTAGAGTTTACTTTCTTACACTCTATCACATACTCCCACTACTCCTGTTTCAAGAGTAGTGCTACTCCTTCCCTTGCTCTTGTCCTTTCACCAACCCCTGACTTTACTCCCAAGACATTCCTAACCACTCTTCCCATTTACCCTTGAGCTTCGTTTCACTCACCCGAGCCAAAACATCCATGTTCCTTTCCTCAAACATATTACTTAGCTCTCCTTTTTTCTCATCTTGGTTACATCCACACACATTTAGACACCCCAATCTGAGCCTTTGAGGAGGATGAGCACTTCCCCGTGACTCCTTCTGTTCCCCTTTTAGAAAGTTAAAATACAAGGAGGGGAGGCTTTTTAGCTCCCTGCTCCTGTTCCCTTTAGTCGCCTACTACGACTGGGGATAGGGGAGAAAGAATACTTCCCACGCATTCCTCAAGTGTTGTAGAAGGCGACTAAAGGAGACGGGAGCGGGGGGCCAGAAACCCTCCCCTCCTTGTATTTTAACTTTCTAAAAGGGGAAACAGAAGAAGGAGTCACGCGAGGAGTGCTCATCCTCCTCGAAGGCTCAGATTGGGGTGTCTAAATGTGTGTGGATGTAATCAAGATGAGAAAAAAGGAGAGATAGGTAGTATGTTTGAGGAAAGGAACCTGGATGTTTTGGCTCTGAGTGAAACGAAGCTAAAGGGTAAAGGGGAAGAGTGGTTTCGGAATGTCTTGGGAGTAAAGTCAGGGGTTAGTGAGAGGACAAGAGCAAGGGAAGGAGTAGCACTACTCCTGAATCAGGAGTTGTGGGAGTATGTGATAGAGTGTAAGAAAGTAAATTCTAGATTGATATGGGTAAAACTGAAAGTGGATGGAGAGAGATGGGTGATTATTGGTGCCTATGCACCTGGGCATGAGAAGAAAGATCAGGAGAGGCAAGTGTTTTGGGAGCAGCTGAATGAGTGTGTTAGTGGTTTTGATGCACAAGACCGGGTTATAGTGATGGGTGATTTGAATGCAAAGGTGAGTAATGTGGCAGTTGAGGGAATAATTGGTATACATGGAGTGTTCAGTGTTGTAAATGGAAATGGTGAAGAGCTTGTAGATTTATGTGCTGAAAAAGGACTGGTGATTGGGAATACCTGGTTTAAAATGCGAGATATACATAAGTATACGTATGTAAGTAGGAGAGATGGCCAGAGAGCGCTACTGGATTACGTGTTAATTGATAGACGCACGAAAGAGAGACTTGGATGTTAATGTGCAGAGAGGTGCAACTGGAGGGATGTCTGATCATTATCTTGTGGAGGCGAAGGTGAAGATTTATGGGGGTTTTCAGAAAAGAAGAGAGAATGTTGGGATGAAGAGAGTGGTGAGAGTGAATAAGCATGGGACGGAGACTTTTGTGAGGAAGTACCAGGAGAGACTGAGTACAGAATGGAAAAAGGTGAGAACAAAGGAGGTAAGGGGAGTGGGGGAGGAATGGAATGTATTTAGGGAAGCAGTGATGGCTTGCGCAAAAGATGCTAATGGCATGAGAAGTGTGGGAGGTGGGTTGATTAGAAAAGGTAGTGAGTGTGGAATGAAGAAGTAAGATTATTAGTGAAAGAGAAGAGAGAGGCATTTGAACGATTTGTGCAGGGAAAGGGTGCAAATGAGTGGGAGAGGTATAAAAGAAAGAGGCAGGAGGTCAAGAGAAAGGTGCTAGAGGTGAAAAAGAGGGCAAATGAGAGTTGGGGTGAGAGAGTATCATTAAATTTCAGCGAGAATAAAAAGATGTTTTGGAAGGAGATAAATAAAGTGCGTAAGACAAGGGAGCAAATGGGAACTTCAGTGAAGGGGGCTAATGGGGAGGTGATAACAAGTAGTGGTAATGTGAGAAGGAGATGGAGTGAGTATTTTGAATGTTTGCTGAATGTGTTTGATGATAGAGTGGCAGATATAGGGTGTTTTGGTCGAGGTGGTGTGCAAAGTGAGAGGGTTAGGGAAAATGATTTGGTAAATAGAGAAGAGGTAGTAAATGCTTTACGGAAGATGAAAGCCGGCAAAGCAGCAGGTTTGGATGGTATTGCAGTGGAATTTATTAAAAAAGGGGGTGACTGTATTGTTGACTGGTTGGTAAGGTTATTTAATGTATGTATGATTCATGGTGAGGTGCCTGAGGATTGGCAGGATGCTTGCATAGTGCCATTGTACAAAGGCAAAGGGGATAAGAGTGAGTGCTCAAATTACAGAGGTATAAGTCTGTTGAGTATTCCTGGTAAATTATATGGGAGGGTATTGATTGAGAGAGTGAAGGCATGCACAGAGCATCAGATTGGGGAAGAGCAGTGTGGTTTCAGAAGTGGTAGAGGATGTGTGGATCAGGTGTTTGCTTTGAAGAATGTATGTGAGAAATACTTAGAAAAACAAATGGATTTGTATGTAGCATTTATGGATCTGGAGAAGGCATATGATAGAGTTCATAGAGATGCTCTGTGGAAGGTTTTAAGAATATATGGTGTGGGAGGAAAGTTGTTAGAAGCAGTGACAAGTTTTTATCGAGGATGTAAGGCATGTGTACGTGTAGGAAGAGAGGAAAGAGATTGGTTCTCAGTGAATGTAGGTTTGCGGCAGGGGTGTGTGATGTCTCCATGGTTGTTTAATTTGTTTATGGATAGGGTTGTTAGGGAGGTGAATGCAAGAGTTTTGGAAAGAGGGGCAAGTATGCAGTCTGTTGTGGATGAGAAAGCTTGGGAAGTGAGTCAGTTGTTGTTTGCTGATGATACAGCGCTGGTGGCTGATTCATGTGAGAAACTGCAGAAGCTGGTGACTGAGTTTGGTAAAGTGTGTGAAAGAAGAAAGTTAAGAGTAAATGTGAATAAGAGCAAGGTTATTAGGTACAGTAGGGTTGAGGGTCAAGCCAATTGGGAGGTAAGTTTGAATGGAGAAAAAGTGGAGGAAGTAAAGTGTTTTAGATATCAGGGAGTGGATCAGGCAGCGGATGGAACCATGGAAGCGGAAGTGAATCATAGGGTGGGGGAGGAGGCGAAAGATCTGGGAGCCTTGAAGAATGTGTGGAAGTCGAGAACATTATCTCGGAAAGCAAAAATGGGTATGTTTGAAGGGATAGTGGTTCCAACAATGTTGTAGGGTTGCGAGGCGTGGGCTATGGATAGAGTTGTGCGGAGGAGGGAGGATGTGCTGGAAATGAGATGTTTGAGAACAATGTGTGGTGTGAGGTGGTTTGATCGAGTAAGTAATGTAAGGGTAAGAGAGATGTGTGGAAATAAAAAGAGCGTGGTTGAGAGAGCAGAAGAGGGTGTTTTGAAATGGTTTGGTCACATGGAGAGAATGAGTGAGGAAAGATTGACCAAGAGGATATATGTGTCGGAGGTGGAGGAATGAGGAGAAGTGGGAGACCAAATTGGAGGTGGAAAGATGGAGTGAAAAAGATTTTGAGTGATAGGGGCCTGAACATGCATGAGGGTGAAAGGCGGGCAAGGAATAGAGTGAATTGGATCGATGTGGTATACCGGGGTTGACGTGCTGTCAGTGGATTGAATCAGGGCATGTGAAGCGTCTGGGGTAAACCATGGAAAGTTGTGTGGGGCCTGGATGTGGAAAGGGAGCTGTGGTTTCGGGCATTATTGCACGACAGCTAGAGACTCAGCGTGAACGAATGGGGCCTTTGTTGTCTTTTCCTAGCGCTACCTCTCACACATGAGGGGGGAGGGGGATGGTATTCCATGTGTGGCGAGGTGGCGATGGGAATGAATAAAGGGAGACAGTGTGAATTGTGTGCATGGGTATATATGTATGTGTCTGTGTGTATATATATGTGTACATTGAGATGTATAGGTATGTATATTTGCGTGTGTGGATGTGTATGTATATACATGCGTATGGGGGTGGGTTGGGCCATTTCTTTCGTCTGTTTCCTTGCGCTACCTCGCAAATGCGGGATACAGCGACAAAGCAAAATAAGAAAGTAAATAGAAAATATTTATTTATATTTATTTTGCTTTGTCGCTGTCTCCCGCGTTTGCGAGGTAGCGCAAGGAAACAGACGAAAGAAATGGCCCAACCCACCCCCATACACATGTATATATATACACATCCACACACGCAAATATACATACCTATACATCTCAATGTACACATATATATACACACACAGACATATATATATATACACATGTACATAATTCATACTGTCTGCCTTTATTTATTCCCATCGCCACCTCGCCACACATGGAATAACATCCCCCTCCCCCCTCATGTGTGCGAGGTAGCGCTAGGAAAAAAAAACAAAGGCCCCATTCGTTCACACTCAGTCTCTAGCTGTCATGCAATAATGCCTGAAACCACAGCTCCCTTTCCACATCCAGGCCCCACACAACTTTCCATGGTTTACCCCAGATGCTTCACATGCCCTGGTTCAATCCATTAACAGCACGTCGACCCCGGTATACCACATCAATCCAATTCACTCTATTCCTTGCCCGCCTTTCACCCTCCTGCATGTTCAGGCCCCGATCACTCAAAATCTTTTTCACTCCATCTTTCCACCTCCAATTTAGTCTCCCACTTCTCCTCGTTCCCTCCACCTCCGACACATATATCCTCTTGGTCAATCTTTCCTCACTTATTCTCTCCATGTGCCCAAACCTTTTCAAAACACCCTCTTCTGCTCTCTCAACCACGCTCTTTTTATTTCCACACATTTCTTACCCTTACATTACTTACTCGATCAAACCACCTCACACCACATATTGTCCTCAAACATCTCACTTCCAGCACATCCACCCTCCTGCGCACAACTCTATCCATAGCCCATGCCTCACAACCATACAACATTGTTGGAACCACTATTCCTTCAAACATACCCATTTTTGCTTTCCGAGATAATGTTCTCGACTTCCGCACATTCTTCAAGGCTCCCAGGATTTTCGCCCCCTTCCCCACCCTATGATCTACTTCCGCTTCCATGGTTCCATCCGCTGCCAGATCCACTCCCAGATATCTAAAACACTTTACTTCCTCCACTTTTTCTCCATTCAAACTTACCTCCCAATTGACTTGACCCTCAACCCTACTGTACCTAATAACCTTGCTCTTATTCACATTTACTCTTAACTTTCTTCTTTCACACACTTTACCAAACTCAGTCACCAGCTTCTGCAGTTTCTCACATGAATCAGCCACCAGCGCTGCATCATCAGCGAACAACAACTGACTCACTTCCCAAGCTCTCTGATCCCCAACAGACTGCATACTTGCCCCTCTTTCCAAAACTCTTGCATTTACCTCCCTAACAACCCCAACCATAAACAAATTAAACAACCATGGAGACATCACACACCCCTGCCGCAAACCTACATTCACTGAGAACCAATCACTTTCCTCTCTTCCTACACGTACACATGCCTTACATCCTCGATAAAAACTTTTCACTGCTTCTAACAACTTTCCTCCCACACCATATATTCTTAATACCTTCCATTGGGAGGTGAGTTTGAATGGAGAAAAACTGGAGGAAGTGAAGTGTTTTAGATATCTGGGAGTGGATCTGGCAGCGGATGGAACCATGGAAGCGGAAGTGGATCATAGGGTTGGGGAGGGGGCGAAAATCCTGGGGGCCTTGAAGAATGTGTGGAAGTCGAGAACATTATCTCGGAAAGCAAAAATGGGTGTTTGAAGGAATAGTGGTTCCAACAATGTTGTATGGTTGCGAGGCGTGGGCTATGGATAGAGTTGTGCGCAGGAGGATGGATGTGCTGGAAATGAGATGTTTGAGAACAATGTGCCTTCTCCAGATCTATAAATGCTACATACAAATCCATTTGCTTTTCTAAGTATTTCTCACATACATTCTTCAAAGCAAACACCTGATCCACACATCCTCTACCACTTCTGAAACCACACTGCTCTTCCCCAATCTGATGCTCTGTACATGCCTTCACCCTCTCAATCAATACCCTCCCATATAATTTACCAGGAATACTCAACAAACTTATGCCTCTGTAATTTGAGCACTCACTCTTATCCCCTTTGCCTTTGTACAATGGCACTATGCACACATTCCGCCAATCCTCAGGCACCTCACCATGAGTCATACATACATTAAATAACCTTACCAACCAGTCAATAATACAGTCACCCCCATTTTTAATAAATTCCACTGCAATACCATCTAAACCTGCTGCCTTGCTGGCTTTCATCTTCCAAGCGTTTTACTACCTCTTCTCTGTTTACCAAATCATTTTCCCTAACCCTCTCACTTTGCACACCACCTCGACCAAAACACCCTATATCTGCCACTCTATCATCAAACACATTCAACAAACCTTCAAAATACTCACTCCATCTCCTTCTCACATCACCACTACTTGTTATCACCTCCCCTTTTGCGCCCTCCACTGAAGTTCCCATTTGCTCCCTTGTCTTACGCACTTTATTTACCTCCTTCCAGAACATCTTTTTATTCTCCCTGAAATTTAATGATACTCTCTCACCCCAACTCTCATTTGCCCTCTTTTTCACCTCTTGCACCTTTCTCTTGACCTCCTGTCTCTTTCTTTTATACATCTCCCACTCAATTGCATTTTTTCCCTGCAAAAATCGTCCAAATGCCTCTCTCTTCTCTTTCACTAATAATCTTACTTCTTCATCCCACCACTCACTACCCTTTCTAATCAACCCACCTCCCACTCTTCTCATGCCACAAGCATCTTTTGCGCAATCCATCACTGATTCCCTAAATACATCCCATTCCTCCCCCACTCCCCTTACTTCCATTGTTCTCACCTTTTTCCATTCTGTACTCAGTCTCTCCTGGTACTTCCTCACAAAAGTCTCCTTCCCAAGCTCACTTACTCTCACCACCCTCTTCATCCCAACATTCACTCTTCTTTTCTGAAAACCCATACAAATCTTCACCTTAGCCTCCACAAGATAATGATCAGACATCCCTCCAGTTGCACCTCTCAGCACATTAACATCCAAAAGTCTCTCTTTCGCGCGCCTGTCAATTAACACGTAATCCAATAACGCTCTCTGGCCATCTCTCCTACTTACATACGTATACTTATGTATATCTCGCTTTTTAAACCAGGTATTCCTAATCACCAGTCCTTTTTCAGTACATAAATCTACAAGCTCTTCACCATTTCCATTTACAACACTGAACACCGTATACCAATTATTCCCTCAACTGCCACATTACTCACCTTTGCATTCAAATCACCCATCACTATAACCCGGTCTCATGCATCAAAACCACTAACACACTCATTCAGCTGCTCCCAAAACACTTGCCTCTCATGATCTTTCTTCTCATGCCCAGGTGCATATGCACCTATAATCACCCACCTCTCTCCATCAACTTTCAGTTTTACCCATATTAATCGAGAATTTACTTTCTTACATTCTATCACATACTCCCACAACTCCTATTTCAGGAGTACTGCTACTCCTTCCCTTGCTCTTGTCCTCTCACTAATCCCTGACTTTACTCCCAAGACATTCCCAAACCACTCTTCCAGTTTACCCTTGAGCTTCGTTTCACTAAGAGCCAAAACATCCAGGTTCCTTTCCTCAAACATATTACCTATCTCTCCTTTTTTCACGTCTTGGTTACATCCACACACATTTAGACACCCCAGTCTGAGCCTTCAAGGAGGATGAGCACTCCCCGCGTGACTCCTTCTTCTGTTTCCCATTTTAGAAAGTTAAAAAATACAAGGAGGGGAGGATTTCTGGCCCCCTACTCCCGTCCCCTCTAGTCGCCTTCTACGACACGCGAGGAATGCGTGGGAAGTATTCTTTCACCCCTATCCCCAGGGATCATATACATATGTATACATATATCAGATTGAGGAAGAGCAGTGTGGTTTCAGAAGTGGTAGAGGATGTGTGGATCAGGTGTTTGCTTTAAACAATGTGAGAAATACTTAGAAAAGCAAATGGATTTGTGTGTAGCATTTATGGATCTGGAGAAGGCATATGATACAGTTGATAGAGATGCTCTGTGGAAGGTATTAAAAATATATGGTGTGGGAGGCAAGTTGTTAGAAGCAGTGAAATGTTTTTATCGAGGATGTAAGGCATGTGTACGTGTAGGAAGAGAGGAAAGTGATTGGTTCTCAGTGAATGTAGGTTTGCGGCAGGGGTGTGTGATGTCTCCATGGTTGTTTAATTTGTTTATGAATGGGGTTGTTAGGGAGGTAAATGCAAGAGTTTTGGAAAGAGGGGCAAGTTTGAAGTCTGTTGGGGATGAGAGAGCTTGGGAAGTGGGTCAGTTGTTGTTCGCTGATGATACAGCACTGGTGGCTGATTCATGTGAGAAACTGCAGAAGCTGGTGACTGAGTTTGGTAAAGTGCGTGAAAGAAGAAAGTTAAGAGTAAATGTGAATAAGAGCAAGGTTATTAGGTACAATAGGGTTGAGGGTCAAGTCAATTGGGAGGTAAGTTTGAATGGAGAAAAACTGGAGGAAGTAAAATGTTTTAGATATCTGGGAGTGGATCTGGCAGCGGATGGAACCATGGAAGCGGAAGTAGATCATAGGGTGTGGGAGGGGGCAAAAATCCTGGGAGCCTTGAAGAATGTGTGGAAGTCGAGAACATTATCTCGGAAAGCAAAAATGGGTGTTTGAAGGAATAGTGGTTCCAACAATGTTGTATGGTTGCGAGGCGTGGGCTATGGATAGAGTTGTGCGCAGGAGGATGGATGTGCTGGAAATGAGATGTTTGAGAACAATGTGTGGTGTGAGGTGGTTTGATCGAGTGAGTAACGTAAGGGTAAGAGAGATGTGTGGAAATAAAAAGAGCGTGGTTGAGAGAGCAGAAGAGGGTGTTTTGAAGTGGTTTGGGCACATGGAGAGGATGAGTGAGGAAAGATTGACCAAGAGGATATATGTGTCGGAGGTGGAGGGAACAAGGAGAAGAGGGAGACCAAATTGGAGGTGGAAAGATGGAGTGAAAAAGATTTTGTGTGATCGGGGCCTGAACATGCAGGAGGGTGAAAGGAGGGCAAGGAATAGAGTGAATTGGAGCGATGTGGTATACCGGGGTTGACGTGCTGTCAGTGGATTGAAGCAGGGCATGTGAAGCGTCTGGGGTAAACCATGGAAAACTGTGTAGGTATGTATATTTGCGTGTGTGGACGTATGTATATACATGTGTATGGGGGGGGGGTTGGGCCATTTCTTTCGTCTGTTTCCTTGCGCTACCTCGCAAACGCGGGAGACAGCGACAAAGTATAATATAATATATATAATATATATATATATATATATATATATATATATATATATATATATATATATATATATATATATATTATTTAGTTTGTTTATGGATGGGGTTGTTAGGGAGGTGAATGCAAGAGTTTTGGAAAGAGGGGCAAGTATGAAGCCTGTTGGGGATGAGAGAGCTTGGGAAGTGAGTCAGTTGTTGTTCGCTGATGATACAGCGCTGGTGGCTGATTCATGTGAGAAACTGCAGAAGCTGGTGACTGAGTTTGGTAAAGTGTGTGAAAGAAGAAAGTTAAGAGTAAATGTGAATAAGAGCAAGGTTATTAGGTACAGTAGGGTTGAGGGTCAAGTCAATTGGGAGGTAAGTTTGAATGGAGAAAAACTGGAAGTAAAGTGTTTTAGATATCTGGGAGTGGATCTGGCAGCGGATGGAACCATGGAAGCGGAAGTGGATCATAGGGTGGGGGAGGGGGCGAAAATTCTGGCAGCCTTGAAGAATGTGTGGAAGTTGAGAACATTATCTCGGAAAGCAAAAATGGGTATGTTTGAAGGAATAGTGGTTCCAACAATGTTGTATGGTTGCGAGGCGTGGGCTATGGATAGAGTTGTGCGCAGGAGGATGGATGTGGTGGAAATGAGATGTTTGAGGAGAATGTGTGGTGTGAGGTGGTTTGATCGAGTAAGTAACGTAAGGGTAAGAGAGATGTGTGGAAATAAAAAGAGCGTGATTGAGAGAGCAGAAGACGGTGTTTTGAAATTGTTTGGGCACATGGAGAGAATGAGTGAGAAAAGATTGACCAAGAGGATATATGTGTCAGAGGTGGAGTGAACGAGGAGAAGTGGGAGACCAAATTGGAGGTGGAAAGATGGAGTGAAAAAGATTTTGTGTGATCGGGGCCTGAACATGCAGGAGGGTGAAAGGAGGGCAAGGAATAGAGTGAATTGGATCGATGTGGTATACCGGGGTTGACGTGCTGTCAGTGGATTGAATCAGGGCATGTGAAGTGTCTGGGGTAAACCATGGAAAGCTGTGTAGGTATGTATATTTGCGTGTGTGGACGTATGTATATACATGTGTTTGGGAGTGGGTTGGGCCATATATATATATATATATATATATATATATATATTTTTTTTTTTTTTTATACTCTGTCGCTGTCTCCCGCGTTTGCGAGGTAGCGCAAGGAAACAGACGAAAGAAATGGCCCAACCCCCCCCATACACATGTACATACACACGTCCACACACGGAAATATACATACCTACACAGCTTTCCATGGTTTACCCCGGACGCTTCACATGCCTTGATTCAATCCACTGACAGCACGTCAACCCCTGTATACCACATCGCTCCAATTCACTCTATTCCTTGCCCTCCTTTCACCCTCCTGTATGTTCAGGCCCCGATCACACAAAATCCTTTTCACTCCATCTTTCCACCTCCAATTTGGTCTCCCTCTTCTCCTCGTTCCCTCCACCTCCGACACATATATCCTCTTGGTCAATCTTTCCTCACTCATTCTCTCCATGTGCCCAAACCATTTCAAAACACTCTCTTCTGCTCTCTCAACCACGCTCTTTTTATTTCCACACATCTCTCTTACCCTTACGTTACTTACTCGATCAAACCACCTCACACCACACATTGTCCTCAAACATCTCATTTCCAGCACATCCATCCTCCTGCGCACAACTCTATCCATAGCCCACGCCTCGCAACCATACAACATTGTTGGAACTACTATTCCTTCAAACATACCCATTTTTGCTTTCCGGGATAATGTTCTCGACTTCCACACATTTTTCAAGGCTCCCAAAATTTTCGCCCCCTCCCCCACCCTATGATCCACTTCCGCTTCCATGGTTCCATCCGCTGACAGATCCACTCCCAGATATCTAAAACACTTCACTTCCTCCAGTTTTTCACCATATATATATATATATATATATATATATATATATATATATTTATTCAATTTATTTATTTATTTTTATTTTATTTTGCTTTGTCGCTGTCTCCTGCGTTAGCGAGGTAGCGCAAGGAAACAACCGAAAGAATGGCCCAACCCGCCCACATACACATGTATATACATACACGTCCACACACGCAAATATACATACCTATATATGTCAATGTATGTATATATATACACACACAGACATATACATATATACACATGTACATAATTCATACTGTCTGCCTTTATTTGTTCCCATCGCCACTTCGCCACACATGGAATAACAACCCCCTCCCCCCCTCGTGTGCGAGGTAGCGCTAGAAAAAGACACCAAAGGCCCCATTCGTTCACACTCAGTCTTTAGCTGTCATGTAATAATGCACTGAAACCATAGCTCCCTTTCCACATACAGGTCCCACAGAACTTTCCATGGTTTACCCCAGACGCTTCACATGTCCTGGTTCAATCCATTGACAGCACGTCGACCCCGGTATACCACATCATTCCAATTGACTCTATTCCTTGCACGCCTTTCACCCTCCTGCATGTTCAGGCCCCGATCACTCAAAATCTTTTTCACTCCATCTTTCCACCTCCAATTTGGTCTCCCACTTCTCCTCGTTCCCTCCACCTCTGACACATATATCCTCTTGGTCAATCTTACCTCACTCATTCTCTCCATGTGACCAAACCATTTCAAAACACCCTCTTCTGCTCTCTCAACCACACTCTTTTTATTTCCACACATCTCTCTTACCCTTACATTACTTACTCGATCAAACCTCCTCACACCACATATTGTCCTCAAACATCTCATTTCCAGCACATCCACCCTCCTCCGCACAACTCTATCCATAGCCCATGCCTCGCAACATACAACATTGTTGGAACCACTATTCCTTCAAACATACCCATTTTTGCTTTCCGAGATAATGTTCTCGACTTCCAAACATTCTTCAAGGCTCCCAGAATTTTTGCCCCCTCCCCCACCCTATGATTCACTTCTGCTTCCATGGTTCCATCCGCTGCCAGATCCACTCCCAGATATCTAAAACACTTTACTTCCTCCAGTTTTTCTCCATTCAAACTTGCCTCCCAATTGACTTGACCCTCAACCCTACTGTACCTAATAACCTTGCTCTTATTCACATTTACTCTTAACTTTTTTCTTTCACTCACTTTACCAAACTCAGTCACCAGCTTCTGCAGTTTCTTACATGAATCAGCCACCAGCGCTGTATCATCAGCGAACAACAACTGACTTACTTCACAAGTTCTCTCATCCACAACAGACTGCATACTTGCCCCTCTTTCCAAAACTCTTGCATTCGCCTCCCTAACAACCCCATCCATAAACAAATTAAACAACCATGGAGACATCACACACCCCTTCCGCAAACCTACATTCACTGAGAACCAATCACTTTCCTCTCTTCCTACATGTACACATGCCTTACATCCTCGATAAAAACTTTTCACTGCTTCTAACAACTTGCCTCCCACACCATATATTCTTAAAACCTTCCACAAAGCATCTCTATCAACTGTATGATATGCCTTCTCCAGATCCATAAATGCTACATACAAATCCATTTGTTTTTCTAAGTCTTTCGCACATACATTCTTCAAAGCAAACACCTGATCCACACATCCTCTACCACTTCTGAAACCACACTGCTCCTCTCCAATCTGCTGCTCTGTACATGCCTTCACCCTCTCAATCAATACCCTTCCATATAATTTACCAGGAATACTCAAACTTATACCTCTGTAATTTGAGCACTCACTTTTATCCCCTTTGCCTTTGTACAATGGCACTATGCAAGCATTCCGCCAATCCTCAGGCACCTCACCATGAATCATACATACATTAAATAACCTTATCAACCAGTCAACAATTCAGTCACACCCTTTTTTAATAAATTCCACTGCAATACCATCCAACCCTGCTGCCTTGCCAGCTTTCATCTTTGAATGGAGAAAAACTGGAGGAAGTAAAGTGTTTTAGATATCTGGGAGTGGATCTGGCAGCAGATGGAACCATGGAAGTGGAAGTGAATCATAGGGTGGGGGAGGGGGCGAAAATCCTGGGAGCCTTGAAGAATGTGTGGAAGTCGAGAACATTATCTCCGAAAGGAAAAATGGCTATGTTTGAAGGAATAGTGGTTCCAACAATGTTGTATGGTTGCGAGGCGTGGGCTATGGATAGAGTTGTGCGGAGGAGGGTGGATGTGCTGGAAATGAGATGTTTGAGGACAATGTGTGGTGTGAGGTGGTTTGATTGAGTAAGTAATGTAAGGGTAAGAGAGATGTGTGGAAATAAAAAGAGCGTGGTTGAGAAAGCAGAAGAGGGTGTTTTGAAATAGTTTGGTCACATGGAGAGAATGAGTGAGGAAAGATTGACCAAGAGGATATATGTGTCGGAGGTGGAGGGAACGAGGAGAAGTGGGAGACCAAATTGGAGGTGAAAAGATGGAGTGAAAAAGATTTTGTGTGATCGGGGCCTGAACATGCAGGAGGGTGAAAGGAGGGCAAGGAATAGAGTGAATTGGATCGATGTGGTATGCCGGGGTTGACGTGCTGTCAGTGGATTGAATCAGGGCATGTGAAGCGTCTGGGGTAAACCATGGAAAGCTGTGTAGGTATGTATATTTGCGTGTGTGGACGTATGTATATAGATGTGTATGGGGGTGGGTTGGGCCATTTCTTTCGTCTGTTTCCTTGCGCTACCTCGCAAACGCGGGAGACCGACAAAGCAAAAAAAAAAGAAATATATATATATATATATATATATATATTATTGTTTTGGAAGGAAGTAAATAATGTTCAAAAGTGAAAAGAAAAAATGGGAATGTCATTTGAGGGGGCAAGGGGAGAGGTAATAACAGGTAAAGTGAGTATTTTGAAGGATTGTTGAATGTGTTTGATGATAGTGTGGCAAACGTAGGGGTGTTTTGTTCAGGGGGGTGGATGAGTGAGAGAGTCAGGGAGAGTGGATGGAGAAGAGAGAGGAGGTGGTGAAAGCCTTGTGGAAGATGAAATGCAGCAAGGTGGAGGGTTTTGATGGTATTGCAGGGGAATTTATTAAGGGGGTGACAGTTTGCTGATGGGACAGTACTGGTGGCTGATTCGAGTGAGAAACTGCAGAAGTGTGTGAAAGAAGAAAGTTGCAAGTAAATGTGAATAAGAGCATGGTCATTAGGCTCAGTAAAGTTGAGAGAAGATAATTGGGAGGTAAGTTTGAATGGAGAAAAAATGGAGAAAGTGAGGTGTTTTAGATATCTGGCAGTGGACTTAGCAGTGGATGGAACCATGGAAGCAGAAGTGAGTCACAGGGTGGGGGAGGGGGCAAAGGTTTTGGGAGCATTGAAGAATATGTGGAAGACAAGAGTGTTATCTCAGAGAGCAAAAATGGATATGTTTGAAGGAAAAGTGGTTCCAACAATGTTACATGGTTGTGAGGTGTGGGCTATGGATAGGGTTGTGCGGAGGAGGGTGGATGTGCTGGAAATGAGATGTTTGAGGGCAATCTGTGGTGTGAGGTGGTTAGATTGGTAAGTAATGAAAGGATAAGAGTGGTGTGTGGTAATAAAAAGAGTGTGGTTGAGAGAGCAGAAGAGGGTGCATTGAAATGGTTTGGCCACATGGAGAGAATGAGTGAGGAAAGATTGACAAAGAGGATATATGTGTTAGAGGTGGAGGGAACGAGGAGAAGTGGGAGACCAAATTGGAGGTGGAAGGATGGAATGAAAAAGATTTTGAGCGATTGGGGCCTGAACATACAAGAGGGTGAAAGGCGTTCAAGGAATTGAGTGAACTGAAATGATGTGGTATACCAGGGTCGACGTGCTGTCAATGGATTGAACCAGGGCATGTGAAGCATCTGGGGTAAACCATGGAAAGTTCTGTGGGGCCTGGATGTGGAAAGGGAGCTGTGGTTTCGGTGCATTATACATGACAGCTAGAGACTGAGTGTGAACGAATGTGGTCTTTTGTCTTTTCCTAGTGCCACCTAGCAGGGGGGAGGAAGGAATGCTATTTCATGTGTGGCGGGATGACGATCGAAATTAATAAAGGCAGCTACGATGAATATGTACATGCATATATATGTATATGTATGTATACATTGAAATGTATAGGTATGTATATGTGCATGTGTGGGTCTGTATGTAAAAACATGTGTATGTGGGTGGGTTAGGCCATTCTTTCTTCTGTTTCCTTGTGCTACATCGCTAACACGGGAGACAGTGACAGTGTATAATAGATGATACTTTTGGATGTTAATGTGCTGAGAGGTGCAACTGGAGGGATGTCTGATCATTATCTTATGGAGGCGAAGGTGAAGATTTGTAGAGGTTTTCAGAAAACAAGAGAGAATGTTGGGGTGAAGAGAGTGGTAAGAGCAAGTGAGCTTGGGAAGGAGACTTGTGTGAGGAAGTACCAGGAGAGACTGAGTATAGAATGGAAAAAGGTGAGAACAAAGGACGTAAGGGGAGTGGGGGGAGGAATGGGATGTATTTAGGGAAGCAGTGATGGCTTGCACAAAAGATGCTAATGGCATGAGAAGCATGGGAGGTTGGCAGGTTAGAAAGGGTAGTGAGTGGTGGGAAGTAAGATTATTAGTGAAAGAGAAGAGAGAGGCATTTGGACAATTTTTACAGGGAAATAATGCAAATAATTGGGAGATGTATAAAAGAAAGAGGTAGGAGGTCAAGAGAAAGGTTCAAGAGGTGAATAAGAGGGCAATTAAGAGTTGGGGTGAGAAAGTATCATTAAATTTTGGGGAGAATAAAAAGATGTTTTGGAAGGAGGTAAATAAAGTGCGTAAGACAAGGGAACAAATGGGAACTTCAGTGAAGGGGGCTAATGGGGAGGTGATAACAAGTAGTGGTGATATGAGAAGATGGAGTGAGTATTTTGAAGGTTTGTTTAATGTGTTTGATGATAAGAGTGGCAGATATAGGGTGTTTTGGTCTAGGTGTCATGCAAAGTGAGAGGGTTAGGGTGAATGATTTGTTAAACAGTGAAGAGGTAGTAAAAGCTTTCCGGAAGATGAAAGCTGGCAAGGCAGCGGGTTTGGATGGTATTGCAGTGGAATTTATTAAAAAAGGGGGTGACTGTATTGTTGACTGGTTGGTAAGGTTATTTAATATATGTATGACTCATGGTGAGGTGCCTGAGGATTGGCAGAATGCTTGCATAGTGCCATTGTACAAAGGCAAAGGTGAGTGCTCAAATTACAGAGGTATAAGCTTGTTGAGTATTCCTGTGAAATTATATAGGAGGGTATTGATTGAGAGGGTGAAGGCATGTACAGAGCATCAGATTGGGGAAGAGCAGTGTGGTTTCAGAAGTGGTAGAGGATGTGTGGATCAGGTGTTTGCTTTGAAGAATGTATGTGAGAAATACTTAGAAAAGGAAATGGATTTGTATGTAGCATTTATGGATCTGGAGAAGGCATATGATAGAGTTGATAGAGATTCTCTGTGGAAGGTATTAAGAATATATGGTGTGGGAGGCAAGTTGTTAGAAACAGTGAAAAGTTTTTACTGAGGATGTAAGGCATGTGTACATGTAGGAAGAGAGGAAAGTGATTGGTTCTCAGTGAATGTAGGTTTGCAGCAGGGGTGTTTGATGTCTCCATGGTTGTTTAATTTGTTTATGGATGGGGTTGTTAGGGAGGTGAATGCAAGAGTTTGGAAAGAGGGGCAAGTATGAAGTCTGTTGTGGATGAGAGAGCTTGGGAAGTGAGTCAGTTGTTGTTCACTGATGATACAGGGCTGGTGGCTGATTCGTGCGAGAAACTGCAGAAGCTGGTGACTAAGTTTGGTAAAGTATGTGAAAGAAGAAAGCTAAGAGTAAATGTGAATAAGAGTAAGGTTATTAGGTACAGTAGGGTTGAATGACAAGTCAATTGGGAGGTAAGTTTGAATGGAGAAAAACTGGAGGAAGTGAAGTGTTTTAGATATCTGGGAGTGGATCTGGCAGTGGATGGAACCATGGAAGCGGAAGTGAATCATAGGGCGGGGGAGGGGGCGAAAGTTCTGGAAGCGTTGAAGAATGTGTGGAAGTCGAGAACATTATCTCAGAAAGCAAAAATGGGTATGTTTGAAGGAATAGTGGTTCCAACAATGTTATATGGTTGCAAGGCGTGGGCTAGAGTTGTGCGGAGGAGGGTGGATGTGCTGAAAATGAGATGTTTGAGGACAATATGTGGTGTGAGGTGGTTTGATCGAGTAAGTAATAATAGGGTAATATAAAGAGTGTGGTTGAGAAAGCAGAAGAGGGTGCTTTGAAATGGTTTGGTCACATGGAGAGAATGAGTGAGGAAAGATTGACCAAGAGGATATATATGTCAGAGGTGGAGGGAATGAGGAGAAGTGGGAGACCAAATTGGAGGTGGAAAGATGGAGTGAAAAAGATTTTGAGTGATCGGGGCCTGAACATGCAGGAGGGTGAAAGGCGTGCAAGGAATAGAGCGAATTGAAACAATGTGGTGTACTGGGGTTGACGTGCTGTCAATGGATTGAACCAGGGCATGTGAAGCGTCTGGGGTAAACCATGTAAAGTTTTGTGGGGCCTGGATGTGGAAAGGGAGCTGTGGTTTCGGTGCATTATTACATGACAGCTAGAGACTGAGTGTGAACAAATGTGGCCTTTGTTGTCTTTTCCTAGCGCTACCTCGCGCACATGCTGGGGGAGGGGGTAGTTTTTTCATGTGTGGCAGGGTGGCGATGGGAATGAATAAAGGCAGACAGTATGAATTATGTACATGTGTATATATGTATATGTGTATATATATGTATACATTGAGATGTATAGGTATGTATATTTGCGTGTGTGGACGTGTATGTATATACATGTGCATGTGGGTGGGTTGGGCTATTCTTTCATCTGTTTCCTTGTGCTACCTCGCTAATGCAGGAGACAGCGCCAAAGCAAAATAAATGAATATATAAATATATATATGAATATATATCTCTTGGGATAGGGGAGAAAGAATACTTCCTATCGATTTCCCACGTGTCCTAGAAGGCAAATATAGGGGATGGGAGTAGGGGGCTAGAAACCCTTCCCTCCTTGTATTATAACTTTCTTAAAGGGGAAACAGAAGGTGTCATGTGGGGAGTGCTCATCCTCCTTGAAGGCTCAGATTGGGGTGTCTAAATGTGTGTGAATGTAATCAAGATGAGAAAAAAGAGAGATAGGTAGTATGTTTGAGGAAAGGAACCTGGATGTTTTGGCTCTGGGTGTAATGAAGCTCTAAGAAGAGCAAAGGAAGGTGTAGCACTACTTCTGAGGCAGGAGTTTTGGGAGTATGTGATAGAGCGCAAGAAAGTAAATTCTAGATTGATATGGGTAAAACTGAAAGTTGAATGGAGAGAGATGGGTGATTATTGGTGCCTATGCACCTGGTCATGAGAAGAAAGATCTTGAGGTAAGTGTTTTGGGAGCAGCTGAGTGGGTGTGTTAGCAGCTTTGATGCACGAGACCGGGTTATAATGATGGGTAATTTGAATGCAAAGGTGAGTAATGTGGCTGTTGAGGGTATAATTGGTGTGCATGGGGTGTTTAGTGTTGTAATTGGAAATGGTGAAGAGCTTGTAGATTTATGTGCTGAAAAAGGACTAGTGATTGGAAATACCTGGTTTAAAAAAGAGATATACATAAGTATAAGTATGTAAGTAGGAGAGATGGCCAGAGAGTGTTATTGGATTACTTGTTAATCGATAGGAGCGTGAAAGAGAGACTTTTGGACGTTAATGTGCTGAGAGATGCAACTGGAGGGATGTATGATCATTATCTTGTGGAGGCGAAGGTGAAGATATGTACAGGTTTTCAGAAAAGAAGAGAGAATATTAGGGTGAAGAGATTGTTGAGAGTAAGTGAGCTTGGAAAGGAGACTTGTATGAGGAAGTACCAAGAGAGATTGAGTGCAGAATGGAAAGGGTGAGAGCAGATGACATAAGGGGAGTAGGGGAGGAATGGGATGTATTTAGGGAAGCAGTGATGGCTTGCACAAGAAATGCCTGTGGCATATGAAAGGTGGGAGTTGGACAGATTAGAAAGGGCAGTAGTGGTGGGATGAAGAGAAAAGATTGTGTAAATATAAGAGAGAGGCATTTGGACAATTTTTGCAGGGAAATAGTGTAAATGACTGGAAGAAGTATAAAAGAAAGAGGCAAGAGGTCAAGAGGAAGGTTCAAGAAGCGAAAAAGAGGGCAAATGAGAATTGGGGTGAGAGTATCATTAAATTTTAGGGAGAGTAAAATGGTGTTTTGGAAGGAAGTAAACAAAGCGCATAAGACAAGAGAACTGCTATAACCAGTATTGCAAAGTATAAAGTGCTGAAGAACAAGCAGAAAGAAATCCGATGTAAGGAATACATGCAGATAGATAAAAGAAGAGATATAAATGAGGGACAAAATGTTACATTATACATAGAACTAGCTTGATTTTGATATGGGAAAGACAAAACAATTTTGTTCAGATGAGCACCGATAACTGTTAAATAACGAGAAAGGAAAAATATGAGAACCAGACGAAAATTTGTTGGAAATATCTACTTTGTGAAATATCTTCATTCTTCTCTGATATTTGAGTATCATAAATATAAGAATCTTAATCAGTGGAAAATTCATTACTTTTGTGTCCATTGAACACACATGAAAGGTGATTTGGACATACTATTTTCTTAAACATACTCTACTTTGTTAGTATTTTTCCTGTATAAGGCATACATCAGAGAATTGTGCCGTGAAATAGGAGCGAGGACGTAATAAGCGAGGAATTAATATAAACTTGCAGCACCTCTCCATTAACAGTACAACTTGTTTCTGTAGTTCGCTCACATGGCTTCATAAACAATGTAACCTCGGTATCATGTCAAGATAACCTGAAACTAACAGGACTTCCCAGTTAGAAAGTATGTTCCACAGTATTATAATTATTTATTTATTTATTATACTTTGTCGCTGTCTCCCGCGTTTGCGAGGTAGCGCAAGGAAACAGACGAAAGAAATGGCCCCCCCCCCCCATACACATGTATATACATACGTCCACACACGCAAATATACATACCTACACAGCTTTCCATGGTTTACCCCAGACGCTTCACATGCCTTGATTCAATCCACTAACAGCACGTCAACCCCGGTATACCACATCGCTCCAATTCACTCTATTCCTTGCCCTCCTTTCACCCTCCTGCATGTTCAGGCCCCGATCACACAAAATCTTTTTCACTCCATCTTTCCACCTCCAATTTGGTCTCCCTCTTCTCCTCGTTCCCTCCACCTCCGACACATATATCCTCTTGGTCAATCTTTCCTCACTCATTCTCTCCATGTGCCCAAACCACTTCAAAACACCCTCTTCTGCTATTATTATAATAACGTTCGAAATTTCCTGTTGAGGAACTTTCGGAAATGCCTCTAGACCAAAGAAATGTTGCGCCTGTTACTTTAGATTGGTCAGTGTCATATTACAATTGTTTAAATAGTTGTTTTGTATCAAGAAATATAAAGATTGCCCATAATATGTATATTCGGGTAAAATGATTGTTTTTATCTGGGAATGAATGCAGCTCTGCCGGGGGGGGGGGGGAGGCCTGGACAACCAAAACCCTTGTTATTCATTTACTTATTTTCTTGGACACATTTTAATGTTACTTGTCATAGCAAGATAACGCTGCTGTCGTAGTCCTTAACATCATATTTTAAATCATGTAAAAATACCAAATGGACACTTATTTCGTGAATCATTACTTTTAACATGCATATTTTAATAATTATTGTCATGATATTCTAAAGTAAAAATTATAGTTTTAGTTTTTCAAACCAAAATTTAAGTATCTTTATCTATATCTGCAGCAAATATACGGTTAAAGTTGAAACAACCGAACCGCTCTGTATGGCCTGTTAAAACGACCCAAATTGCTTCACCCCACTGAACTCATCTTTGAACCGTGAATGAACTCATGAATTATCGATTTATTTTATGATTATCTGATGAAAGAGCTTATATTTATATATATTCTTTGTGTCTTAATATTGAGAGATTTTATTGAGTTTGTTCGCGAAATGATGAGAAAGGCATGAAAAAAAATCAATATTCAATTGAAGGTTTTGTGGTCGACGCAGCTTCGAATCTACAGCATTCGAGACTTCAAGAACAAGGCCTTACTAATTGCAACCTCTTTGACCATCAGCTCCGGGCAGGGTAAGTTCTTCCCTTCTCTTGGCCTTCATTTTGTATAGTTGGTGTAGGGAGTCAGTGAAATTAAACTCCAATTACCAACGGTTCCATGCAGAACGTGCTGTATATATATATATATATATATATATATATATATATATATATATATATATATATATATATATATATATATATTATCCCTGGGGATAGGGGATTAAGAATACTTCCCACGTATTCTCTGCGTGTCGTAGAAGGCGACTAAAAGGGGAGGGAGCGGGGGGCTGGAAATCCTCCCCTCTCTTTTTTTTTTTTTTTTTTCAAAAGAAGGAACAGAGGGGGCCAGGTGAGGATATTCCAAAAAAGGCCCAGTCCTCTGTTCTTAACGCTACCTCGCTAACGCGGGAAATAGCGAATCGTTTAAAAGAAAAAAATATATATATGTATATATATATTCTGTTTCCCATTTTAGAAAGTTAATACAAGGAGGGGAGGATTTCTGGCCCCCCGCTCCCGTCCCCTCTAGTCGCTTTCTACGACACGCGAGGAATACGTGGGAAGTATTCTTTCACCCCTATCCCCAGGGATGATATACATATATATATACATATGCACATACACGCACATACACATACATACGCACATATACATACACACACACATACAATATACATATGAAAAGTGTAAGAAACAATTTTGAAAACTGAAACTTTTAGCTTGAAATGAATGAAAAAATGAATGTCACATAATGGTTCAACCTCTGGCTATGGAAAAAGGAAATGTATAATTTATTTACACAAACGTCAATAGCAGTTCTCATCAATTTAACCACTGTATCAATAAGCTTCAATGTCTAAGCTACATTTTTTTTTTCCAATTTCACTATTTTCTTGTCAAAACACCATGTATGAAAACTATCACTCCAGTAACACAACTATAAACATTTACTTCCCCTTTAAAAAAAAGTTCTGGGGAAGTCTATCTCGATACACTGCGGGAAACTCTACCACCTGGCGGGGTTTGTGTTGCAATGGTTCCCGATTTACAAACGTAGTAGCATCACTGGTGGGCCAAGGTAGTTCCGTTTGCGAAGAGGCGCTTTATATGATGTCTTGACCAGCAGGGCTTTATTTATACACTTGTGGTGCCTGCTTAGCCATGGGCGGCCTTGGAGGTGTGGGCGGCTGGGAGCTGCTTCAGCTGCTGACGATCGTGGGCGTGTGGGCTGCAGCCTCCGCTAAATTGGTCTACGTGGAGGAAAACCTGATTGGCAGATCCGAAGTAGAAGGGGGTGTGGCTTCAGCCCTTGCTGGACAGCTAGGCTGAGGCGCTGAGATAGAAAGCTGGCTTCTCCCTCGCTCCTGGCTTGACAGTCTGAATTGCACATGCTCCTCTTAGGTCTCTTAGGAGGAAGATTGTCTGGTCTGGAGTGAGAGAGTTTTCAAAGTACTGCAGCAGACAAGAACCTATAACACAGGCTCTCCCAAGTCCACCCATACAATGAATAAGAATCTTCCGGTTTTCCTCTATTGTTTGTCGAACTGTATCAATGATTGCCATGACATCTTCAATTGAAGGAGCTGTGCCATCAGGATATGGATAGTGGTGAAGACATAGCCCTCGCATTTCATACTCGTTCATCAAATTAGGTACTCGGTACTTTCGTAATTCCCCCTTTGTAACAAGTATCACTATATCTGAGATTCCTAGATCTTCTATCTTATTCAAGTCTACACCTCGCAAACGCGGGAGACAGCGACAAAGCTGGTGGCTGATTCATGTGAGAAACTGCAGAAGCTGGTGACTGAGTTTGGTAAAGTGTGTGGAAGAAGAAAGTTGAGAGTAAATGTGAATAAGAGCAAGGTTATTAGGTACAGTAGGGGTGAGGGTCAAGTCAATTGGGAGGTGAGTTTGAATGGAGAAAAACTGGAGGAAGTGAAGTGTTTTAGATATCTGGGAGTGGATCTGTCAGCGGATGGAACCATGGAAGCGGAAGTGGATCATAGGGTGGGGGAGGGGGCGAAAATTTTGGGAGCCTTGAAAAATGTGTGGAAGTCGAGAACATTATCTCGGAAAGCAAAAATGGGTATGTTTGAGGGAATAGTGGTTCCAACAATGTTGTATGGTTGCGAGGCGTGGGCTATGGATAGAGATGTGCGCAGGAGGATGGATGTGCTGGAAATGAGATGTTTGAGGACAATGTGTGGTGTGAGGTGGTTTGATCGAGTAAGTAACGTAAGGGTAAGAGAGATGTGTGGAAATAAAAAGAGCGTGGTTGAAAGAGCAGAAGAGGGTGTTTTGAAATGGTTTGGGCACATGGAGAGAATGAGTGAGGAGAGATTGACCAAGAGGATATATGTGTCAGAGGTGGAGGGAACGAGGAGAAGAGGGAGACCAAATTGGAGGTGGAAAGATGGAGTGAAAAAGATTTTGTGTGATCGGGGCCTGAACATGCAGGAGGGTGAAAGGAGGGCAAGGAATAGAGTGAATTGGAGTCATATGGTATACAGGGGTTGACGTGCTGTCAGTGGATTGAATCAGGGCATGTGAGGCGTCTGGGGTGAACCATGGAGAGCTGTGTGGGTATGTATATTTGCGTGTGTGGACGTGTGTATGTACATGTGTATGGGGGGGGGGGGTTGGGCCATTTCTTTCGTCTGTTTCCTTGCGCTACCTCGCAAACGCGGGAGACAGCGACAAAGTATAAAAAAAAAAAAAAAAAAAAAAAAAAAATATATATATATATATATATATATATATATATATATATATATATATATGGATATGTATGTAGCATTTATGGATCTGGAGAAGGCATATGATAGAGTTGATAGAGATGCTCTGTGGAAGGTATTAAGAATATATGGTGTGGGAGGCAAGTTGTTAGAAGCAGTGAAAAGTTTTTATCGAGGATGTAAGGCATGTGTACGTGTAGGAAGAGAGGAAAGTGATTGGTTCTCAGTGAATGTAGGTTTGCGGCAGGGGTGTGTGATGTCTCCATGGTTGTTTAATTTGTTTATGGATGGGGTTGTTAGGGAGGTAAATGCAAGAGTCTTGGAAAGAGGGGCAAGTATGAAGTCTGTTGGGGATGAGAGAGCTTGGGAAGTGAGTCAGTTGTTGTTCGCTGATGATACAGCGCTGGTGGCGGATTCATGTGAGAAACTGCAGAAGCTGGTGACGGAGTTTGGTAAAGTGTGTGGAAGAAGAAAGTTAAGAGTAAATGTGAATAAGAGCAAGGTTATTAGGTACAGTAGGGCTGAGGGTCAAGTCAATTGGGAGGTGAGTTTGAATGGAGAAAAACTGGAGGAAGTGAAGTGTTTTAGATATCTGGGAGTGGATCTGTCAGCGGATGGAACCATGGAAGCGGAAGTGGATCATAGGGTGGGGGAGGGGGCGAAAATTTTGGGAGCCTTGAAAAATGTGTGGAAGTCGAGAACATTATCCCGGAAAGCAAAAATGGGTATGTTTGAAGGAATAGTAGTTCCAACAATGTTGTATGGTTGTGAGGCGTGGGCTATGGATAGAGTTGTGCGCAGGAGGATGGATGCGCTGGAAATGAGATGTTTGAGGACAATGTGTGGTGTGAGGTGGTTTGATCGAGTAAGTAACGTAAGGGTAAGAGAGATGTGTGGAAATAAAAAGAGCGTGGTTGAGAGAGCAGAAGAGGGTGTTTTGAAATGGTTTGGGCACATGGAGAGAATGAGTGAGGAAAGATTGACCAAGAGGATATATGTGTCGGAGGTGGAGGGAACGAGGAGAAGAGGGAGACCAAATTGGAGGTGGAAAGATGGAGTGAAAAGGATTTTGTGTGATCGGGGCCTAAACATGCAGGAGGGTGAAAGGAGGGCAAGGAATAGAGTGAATTGGAGCGATGTGGTATACAGGGGTTGACGTGCTGTCAGTGGATTGAATCAAGGCATGTGAAGCGTCCGAGGTAAACCATGGAAAGCTGTGTAGGTATGTATATTTGCGTGTGTGGACGTGTGTATGTACATGTGTATGGGGAGGGTTGGGCCATTTCTTTCGTCTGTTTCCTTGCGCTACCTCGCGAACGCGGGAGACAGCGACAAAGTATAAAAAAAAAAAAAATATATATATATATATATATATATATATATATATATATATATATATATATATATATATGAGAAAGAATACTTATCCCTGGGGATAGGAGAGAAAGAATACTTCCCACGTATTCCCTGCGTGTCGTAGAAGGCGACTAAAAGGGAAGGGAGCCGGGGGCTGGAAATCCTCCCCTCCCCTTTCCAAGAGAAGGAACAGAGAAGGTGGCCAGGTGAGGATGTTCCCTCAGAGGCCCGGTCCTCTGTTCATAACGCTATCTTGCTAATGCGGGAAATGGCAAATGGTTTGAAATATATATATATATATATATATATATATATATATATATATATATATATATATATATATATATATATATATATATATATATATGCAGTCCAGAGTATATTGATGATCAGTTTTAGAAGATATATTCTATTGGATCTGAGTTAAAGTACCCTAGATTTTTCATCGATAAGTCCCTTAAGTTAGCAAAGAAATGATTTTATAGAGTTGAGCCCATACCTTCCATTGATACCAAAAATCTTTTAGATCTCATTTTTAATGATAATTTTACTTCCCATTTTGCTTAAATCCTTGAATGTAAATGTTGCCTTCAGCAACAATAATACTATAATATCTTAATCAGGAATTCACCAGAAAATTCTCCTTGGCGCATCTTTAAAGTGCCATGTAGAAATTGGTAAGTTTTATGTTGTGCAGACTGGTAAGGATCTTTCTGTTTAACATTAGCAACATGAATTTAAGAATGAGACAATCAAATGCCCTGTTTAATCACGTTAAAAACTATGATCATTGTATTGACTGGATTAATGCCATCTCGGTTATTAACTCTAATTCTATTACCACGAGAAATATCATTGAATCTTCTATTATTGATAAGAAAGAATTATAATATTAGTGATGGTCTATACAAATTGGATAACTTTATTGTTGATAAAATTTGTAAGATAAGTTTATGGTACTCTCGATGTCTATCTTGGACAATGGCATTGTTGAACAAATGCGTGCTGGGTAATTCTCTTGGTTGTATATCAACTGACTTATTTTTCTCTTGTGTCTCCCCTGATGATGTGATTATTGCACTCACTGGGAACTTATCGTGCTATTTGATCTTTCTACTTATCATAGTACGTTATCATGGGTGTACAACATAATAATGTACATAGTACATTGATGGGTGTACGCCATGATAAGGTACGTAGTACATTGATAGGTAGACACCATAATAGGTTACGTTGTACATTTTGATGGGTGTACAACATAATAAGGTACATAATACATTGATAGTATACGCCATAAGAAAGTATATAGTTCATTAATAGGTATGCACCATAACAAGGTACATAGTACATTATGATGGGAGTACAAAAAGTACGTAGTACATTATAATAGGTATACACCATAATAAGGTACACACAACCTACTAAAGTTTGACAAAGTTGTTTCCAGTAGGGTCCACGAATTCTCTTATTGTGTGGGTGAGTAGATTATGGTTAGGCTTTAAAAGGTGTTCCTCAAACCAATTGACCTTGACACTTTTCCTGGAACAAGACATATTCTTACATTGAGAAATATATAGATAATGCTCGGCAGGTATTTGTCAGGTAACTATATAAACACCTTTAACAAGTAGCCAGTTTCAATGTAGAGCTTAACTGGGGAATGGCAACAAAAAACAACTTACATTATTGCATCAGGTGAAAAACTGTGTTATACAAATAAAAAATAATGTAGCTATTTTAGTTGTCCAGTTTCATAGAACAGCTAAACTAGTTATTAATCAAGTGAGCACAGTTTTGAAGATTTACCTATATTAGGTAAGGAGAGTTGTAATGCCATAATAAACATGTTAGACATCCAAACCAAGAAACATTACTATTAATTTTCATAAGATAGGCTTTTGCTGTAACTAGTATATTAGAGAGTATATGTTGCTACACATGTATTTGACCAAGTAATGTTGGTTTTCAGGTATTTATCCTACATTTTGAAGACATTCTGTAATAATGAGTCAGTTGTTAGCAGTAATTAATTTAGAAACCTTGTCCATTAGGTTATTAAAAAAATGGTTTGATGACAGTTATGGTGTTGTGCATTACCTGTACCATTCTGATAAGAGTAATAGCCAGTTTTACTATTTAATTAGATTTTTCATGTTTCTAAGATTTTTAGATTCCAGTGTATGAAGGAAAAAACTTTAGCTTAGATGTGGATTTTATGAAATTTTACTATATATAGATTTCTAGGAATTACCAGACATTTAGAGATGATGTAATCTTCCATTATTTTGACCGCTGATTCATTTCCCTGAAGTGAGTCTCTTTTGATCCATTGAAACCTGTGTTGGATTGTGGCATGTAGAGTATCAAGGAAATTTGGTAATTTACCACTTAAGCTCATGACTTTCTAGCTTTGAATATTAAGCTACTTTCTCTTGTCTCAAGTTAATGTTTCAAGAATTTGATACCTCTGGAGCATGATCTGAGGCACAGTTTTATTCTGTGATATTAAGTAAGGCAGTTAAGCATTATATTGAAATGTGGGCATAATCAATTGTAAAAGTAATACCCTTTTAGAATATCACTGATTGGAATCTTTACCTATTCTTACATAGTAGTTGAAATAATTGTGTAGCTTGCTGTTCTCTTAAACCATTAGTTATTCCCTGACTGTCATTGTCAAGTGAACTCATATCTGGCAAAGCTAAATAGTCTGTTGACAAAAGGATTTCATTCTCAGTGATGAAGTTGTTACTCCATAGGAGTCCCATTATTTCATTGCTACTGGAAATAGTGCAGCCATGAAGCTGCTGGAGCCACATAAGAGAAAGGGGTCCTGGTTTATGGTAATAGAGCGTCGAGGAATATGTGGGAAAAGATTTCACTATCTGGGAGGGCGAGAATGGGTATGTCTTAAGATACAGTAATTTGAATGATTTATGGATGTGAGGTATGTCATCACCCATATTCCTGTTAGAGAGATGATAGTTAATTTGTTGTATACTTGACTAATGTAGGGTGCTTGTGGTTTGGCATACAGAGCTGCTGAAGATGTAGTTTCCAGCATATGCACAAGAGAGAACATGTTAGAAACAATCTGCTTATCTTATGTATATTTTAGGAAGTGTACCCAATTTTTTTTCTTTTGCACCTATGAATATAACAGATGTCAGTATTCTTGGTTTTGTGGTAACTTAATTGATAGATATATTGAGAATTCTGAAAATCATTTGAATTTAATGGGGACTGCTTACGTTAGCAATATTGTGAATGTCTGCATTTAACAAATGGCATTGTTTTTTTAATACGAGACCATTCACTTTCATTTTGCAGGAGCAGAGGGACAAATGCAGTCCCAAGGGTCATCCACTTGATCTTCCAGACCATCATCGAGGTCATTAGAAGATATCTTCTCCTAGTGTTCCTGATACATGTGCTCATGAGGATGTTTGTGTCTGGTGATTTTTTGACAGTAAGACCCTATTTGACATAGTGACTAACTTGACTGACAGCTTTGTCTTATTGTTTTACATCTGGTAGTGTTTATGTATTACTGTTTACTATTAACTTTACTAATATTGCATGCATATTTTAGTGTGTATTGTAGTGAACGTAGTAATGCACTGTATATAGTGGCATATCTGATTATTAATTCGAGGAAGTTGCAAGGGATAAAGATACAGTAGTAGACTGCAATTATTGCAATCCTTGGCTTAAGCAGCTGCAGCTCTTTGCATCTTCCCCACCACACACACACACACACACACACACACACACACTTGCAGTTTTTTTTTTCCAACAGTATCTGTTTCTGGATTTTTTTTTTTCCAGGCCTATTGTATGATGTGGTGTCAACATTGAGGGTCACAAGTCAGTTGTATATAATCAACAGAAATGGCTGCTCTTAAGTAAGTACTAATGTACCATACTGTCATTTATTTACCAAATAATTACGTATACCTTGGAGAGGATTGCGCAAAAGATGCTTGTGGCATGAGAAGAGTGGGAGGTGGGTTGATTAGAAAGGGTAGTGAGTGGTGGGATGAAGAAGTAAGAGTATTAGTGAAAGAGAAGAGAGAGGCATTTGGACAATTTTTTCAGGGAAAAAATGCAATTGAGTGGGAGACGTATAAAAGAAAGAGACAGGAGGTCAAGAGAAAGGTGCAAGAGGTGAAAAAAAGGGCAAATGAGAGTTGGGTGAGAGAGTATCATTAAATTTTAGGGAGAATAAAAAGATGTTCTGGAAGGAGGTAAATAAAGTGCGTAAGACAAGGGAGCAAATGGGAACTTCAGTGAAGGGCACAAATGGGGAGGTGATAAAAAGTAGAGGTGATGTGAGAAGGAGATGGAGTGAGTATTTTGAAGGTTTGTTGAATGTGTTTGATGATAGAGTGGCAGATATAGGGTGTTTTGGTCGAGGTGGTGTGCAAAGTGAGAGGGTTAGGGAAAATGATTTGGTAAACAGAGAAGAGGTAGTAAAAGCTTTGCGGAAGATGAAAGCCGGCAAGGCAGCAGGTTTGGATGGTATTGCAGTGGAATTTATTAAAAAAGGGGGTGACTGTATTGTTGACTGGTTGGTAAGGTTATTTAATGTATGTATGACTCATGGTGAGGTGCCTGAGGATTGGCGGAATGCGTGCATAGTGCCATTGTACAGAGGCAAAGGGGATAAGAGTGAGTGCTCAAATTGCAGAGGTATAAGTTTGTTGAGTATTCCTGGTAAATTATATGGGAGGGTATTGATTGAGAGGATGAAGGCATGTACAGAGCATCAGATTGGGGAAGAGCAGTGTGGTTTCAGAAGTGGTAGAGGATGTGTGGATCAGGTGTTTGCTTTGAAGAATGTATGTGAGAAATACTTAGAAAAGCAAATGGATTTGTATGTAGCATTTATGGATCTGGAGAAGGCATATGATAGAGTTGATAGAGATGCTCTGGGGAAGGTATTAAGAATATATGGTGTGGGAGGCAAGTTGTTAGAAGCAGTGAAAAGTTTTTATCGAGGATGTAAGGCATGTGTACGTGTAGGAAGAGAGGAAAGTGATTGGTTCTCAGTGAATGTAGGTTTGTGGCAGGGGTGTGTGATGTCTCCATTGTTGTTTAATTTGTTTATGGATGGGGTTGTTAGGGAGGTGAATGCAAGAGTTTTGGAAAGAGGGGCAAGTATGAAGTCTGTTGGGGATGAGAGAGCTTGGGAAGTGAGTCAGTTGCTGTTCGCTGATGATACAGCGCTGGTGGCTGATTCATGTGAGAAACTGCAGAAGCTGGTGACTGAGTTTGGTAAAGTGTGTGAAAGAAGAAAGTTAAGAGTAAATGTGAATAAGAGCAAGGTTATTAGGTACAGTAGGGTTGAGGGTCAAGTCAATTGGGAGGTAAGTTTGAATGGAGAAAAACTGGAGGAAGTGAAGTGTTTTAGATATCTGGGAGTGGATCTGGCAGCGGATGGAACCATGGAAGCGGAAGTGGATCATAGGGTGGGGGAGGGGGTGAAAATTCTGGGAGCCTTGAAGAATGTGTGGAAGTCGAGAACATTATCTCGGAAAGCAAAAATGGGTATGTTTGAAGGAATAGTGGTTCCAACAATGTTGTATGGTTGCGAGGCGTGGGCTATGGATAGAGTTGTGTGCAGGAGGATGGATGTGCTGGAAATGAGATGTTTGAGGACAATATGTGGTGTGAGGTGGTTTGATTGAGTAAGTAACGTAAGGGTAAGAGAGATGTGTGGAAATAAAAAGAGCGTGGTTGAGAGAGCAGAAGAGGGTGTTTTGAAATGGTTTGGGCACATGGAGAGAATGAGTAAGGAAAGATTGACCAAGAGGATATATGTGTCAGAGGTGGAGGGAACGAGGAGAAGTGGGAGACCAAATTGGAGGTGGAAAGATGGAGTGAAAAAGATTTTGTGTGATCGGGGCCTGAACATGCAGGAGCGTGAAAGGAGGGCAAGGAATAGAGTGAATTGGAGCGATGTGGTATACCAGGGTTGACGTGCTGTCAGTGGATTGAATCAAGGCATGTGAAGCGTCTGGGGTAAACCATGGAAAGCTGTGTAGGTATGTATATTTGCGTGTGTGGACGTATGTATATACATGTGTATGGGGGTGGGTTGGGCCATTTCTTTCGTCTCTTTCCTTGCGCTACCTCGCAAATGCGGGAGACAGCGAAAAAAAAAAAAAAAAAAAACCTTGGAGAGGGATTGTTCTTTTGTAATCATTCTGGTCAGCACAATAAAATTCTAAGATAGGCATAGGTGTATTATGATAACCATGAAAACGTGAAAATTTGCAGCTTTCATCTTAACTGAAATGACAATAGAAGTTATGTACTAGAGCATTTGTTGTAATTCTGAAATCTGGTAAGATTCACGAGGTATCTCTTGTATATATGACCATTCCTTTTGAATGGTCAGTATCTGTGTTATTAGATAACTTTAGGCTCTAAGAGAAAATAAGTTGCTTTTTATATTTGCCATTTCCCATGTTGAAGTGGCACCAGGAACAGATGAAGAAAGGTTGCCTTCATTCTCATCCACTCTTTATCTGTTGCATGAAATATGCCAAAACCAGAGATCCCTATCAAATCCTGGCCCCACAAACCTTCCCACAATTTACCCCAGCTGCTTCACATTCCTGGTTCAGTCCATTAACTGCATGTCAACCCATATTACAAATTACTGTTCGGCGCACACTTTTCACCCTTTTGCATATTCAGGCCCTGATCTTTCAAAATCATTTTTAACCCATCCTTCCATCTCCCTTCTTGTCCCCTCCACTTCAGAGACATATCCTCTGTTAGCCTCTCATCATTATTCACAGGCCTATTGTGTGATGTAGTGAGAAGGTATCGTTCAAGAAAGCAGAAATCCCTGCTGTTGTATATAATTAACTGGAATGGCTGCTCTGAAGTAAGTTCTCTTATACCATACCATCATATATTTTCCTGATAATTACTTGTACCTTGGAGAGGTGGTGTGAGGTGGTTTGATCAAATAAGTAATGAAAGGGTAAGAGAGATGTGTGGTAATATAAAGTGTGGTTGAGAGAGCAGAAGAGGGTACATTGAAATGGTTTGGTCACATGGAGAGAGTGAGTGAGGAAAGATTGACAAAGAGGATATGTGTCAGAGATGAAGGGAACAAGGAGAAGTGGGAGACCAAATTGGAGGTGGAAGGATGGAGAGAAAAAGATTTTGAGCGATCGGGGCCTGAACATACTGGAGGGTGAAAGGCATGCAAGGAATAGTGAATTGGGACAATGTGGTATACTGGGGTCGATGTGCTGTCACCGGATTGAACCAGGGCATGTGAAGCGTCTGGGGTAAACCATGGAAAGTTTTGTGGGGCCTGGATGTGGAAAGGGAACTGTGGTTTTGGTGTATTACACATGACAGCTAGAGACTGAGTGTGAACAAATGTGGCCTTTGTTTTTTTTCCTAGCGCTATCTCGCACACGCTGGGGGAGGGTGATGCCATTTCAAGTGTGGCGGGGTGGTGGCGGGAATGGATGAAGGCAACATGTATGAGTATGTACATTTGTACATATGTATGTTTGTGTATGTATACGTTGAAATGTGTAGGTATGTATATGTGCGTGTGTGGGCGTTTATGTATATACATGTGTATGTGGATGGGTTGGACCATTCTTTTGTCTGTTTCCTTGCGCTACCTCGCTAATGCGGGAGACAGCAACAAAGTATAATGATGAAAAAAAAGAACTTGGAGAGGAATGGTTTTATATTTTTCTGATCAGCAGCAAATAAGATTTGAAGATCTGGTGGGCATAGTTGTAGTATAATCATGAAAGCATATACTAGTAATGGAAGTCTTTGAATTGACAGGATTGAAGTTATGTACCAGAGCATTTGTTAATTCTGAATATTGGTAGATTCGCTTGATTTATCTAGTGTACATGACTGTTCATTTTAAATGGTCAGTATGTGTTATTAGATTTAGGGAGTACAACAAGAAATAAACTATCAGGTTTTTTAATGTTTGCTGTATCCATGTTAGTGAGTAAGCATCAGGAACAAACTAAGAAAGGCAGCATTCACTTGCATACATGTATATTCTTTAGCTTTTGCATAGAATGCACCCAAACTGCAGCCCCCTACCCAGAGCCAGGCCCCACAGACCTTTCCAAAGTTTCCTTCAGCAGCTTCACATTCTGATTCAGTCTCTTAACTGCCCGTCAACCCATATTACAAATTACTGTTCTGTGCACACCTTTCACCCTCGTGCATATTCAGGCCCTGATCACTCAAAATCGTTTTTTATCCATCCTTCCATCTCCCTTTTTGTCCCCTCCACTTCAGACACGTATATTCTGTCAACCTCTCATTGATTATTTTTTACAGGCCTATTGTGTGTTGCAATGAGGAAGCATCGTTCAAGAAAATGGAAATCCCTGCTGTTGTGTATAATTGACAGGAATGGCTGCTCTGAAGTAAGTTCTCTTATACCATACCACCATATATTTTTTTAATTACTTGTACCTTGGAGAGGTGGTGTAAGGTGGTTTGATGGAGTAAGTAATGAAAGGGTAAGAGAGGTGTGTGGTAATAAAAAGTGTGGTTGAGAGAGCAGAAGAGGGTGTATTGAAATGAAATGGTTTGGTCACATGGAGAGAATGAGTGAGGTAAGATTGACAGAGGATATATGTGTCAGAGGTGGAGGGAATGAGAAGTGGGAGACCAAATTGGAGGTGGAAGGATGAAGTGAAAAAGATTTTGAGCATCTGGGGCCTAAACATACAGGAGGGTGGAAGGCATGCAAGGAATAGTGTGAATTGGAACGATGTGGTATACCGGAGTCGACGTGCTGTCAGTGGATTGAACCGGGGCATGTGAAGCATCTGGGGTAAATCATGGAAAGTTTTGTGGGGCCTGGATGTGGAAAGGGAAATGTGGTTTCAGTGCATTACACATGGCAGCTAGAGACTGAGTGCATTCCATATTGCAGTTCACACTGTTCAGTGCACACCTTTCATCCTCCTGGATGTTCAGGCCTTGACCACTCAAAATCTTTATCACCCCATCTTTCCATCTCATTTGATCTTTTTGTCCTTGTCCCCAACAATTCCTACACACATCCTGTCATTCTCTCAAAATTCATTTTTTCTGTCCAAACCATTTCAGTACACGCTCTTAACCTCTTAAAACCATACTTTTCTTGTAACCACTCTTCTGATACTTTTATTACTTGATCAAACCAAACCTTATAGCATCATGTATTTTCCTCACGTTTCATTTCCACACCTCCTTATCAATAGCCCATGCCTTGCATTCATATAGCATCACTGGGCCGCTGTACCTTAAGACATGCCTATTTTTGCCTTTACATACATTTTTTTCCATACATTTTCAGTGCTCCCAGAACCTTCACCTCATCACTTACCTTAATCACTTGCCCTATGACTTGTTTCCTTGGTTCCATTTGTTACCATGTCCACTCCCAGGTATCTAAGATATTTCACTCCAAATTTTCTCCACCATTCAAATTCACATCCCAACAGTCTCCCCCTTACTCAGCTAAACCTAATAACCTTACTTTTATTCACATTTACTCTCGCCTTTCTCTTTTAACAAACAAATCTGATCTCTGTCAACAACTAGCAGTTTCAAATCGCAGTCTGCTGCTAGTGCTTTGTCATCAGCAAACATATGACTTTCTTCCCAGGTCCTCCCCTGCTACAGACTGCATATATGCCCTTCTCTCAAAGACCCTAGCATATACCTCCCTCACTACTTCATCCATAGGGGAATTTAACAGCCATGATAACATTACATAACATTATAGACCCTTGCCATAGACCATCCTTCAACTGGAACAACTTTTTCCTCTCTCCCTACTCGTACACATTCCTTACAACCTTCATTAAAACTTTTCACTTCTTACATCAACTTTTCTCCTAGACTATATTTTTGTCAGAACTTATGCAAGGCATCTCCATTAGCCCCATCATATTCTTACACCAGATCCATAAATGCCATATACAAATTCTCATTTCTCCGATTGTTTCTCGTGCACACACATCCTTTAAAGCAAACACCAGATCCATTCATCCACTGCATCTTATGAAATCAAATTGTTCCTCCTTCCTCTCCTGCTCTGTACTTGCCTTCACCGTCTCAATTACCACTCTCATACAAATTGCCAGGTACAATTGAGAAACCCCTTGTACCTCTGAATTTTGAAAACTCAACCTTTGTCCCCTTGCTTTTGTATATATTATTTTTTATTTTGCTTTGTTGCTGTCTCCCGCGTTAGCGAGGTAGCACAAGGAAACAGACGAAAGAATGGCCCAACCCACCCACATACACATGTATATACATACACGTCCACACACGCACATATACATACCTATACATCTCAACGTATACATATATATACACACAGACATATACATATATACACATGTATATAATTCCTTGCGCTACCTCGCAAACGCGGGAGACAGCGACAAAGTATAATAAAAAAAATAAATAATATAATTCATACTGTCTGCCCTTATTAATTCTCATCACCACCCCGCCACACATGAAATAACAACCCCCTCCCCCCTCATGTGTGCGAGGTAGCGCTAGGAAAAGACAATAAAAGCCACATTCGTTCACACTCAGTCTCTAGCTGTCATTTAATAATGCACCGAAACCACAGCTCCCTTTCCACATCCAGGCCCCACAGAACTTTCTATGGTTTACCCCAGACGCTTCACATGCCCTGGTTCAATCCATTGACAGCACGTCGACCCCGGTATACCACATCATTCCAATTCGCTCTATTCCTTGCACATCTTTCACCCTCCTGCATGTTCAGGCCCCGATCACTCAAAATCTTTTTCACTCCGTCCTTCCACCTCCAATTTGGTCTCCCACTTCTCCTGGTTCCCTCCACCTCTGACACATATATCCTCTTTGTCAATCTCTCGTCACTCATTCTCTCCATGTGACCAAACCATTTCAAAACACCCTGTTCTGCTCTCTCAACCACACTCTTTTTATTACCTCACATCTCTCTTACCCTATTATTACTTTCTCGATCAGACCACCTCACACCACATATTGTCCTCAAACATCTCATTTCCAGCACATCCACCCTCCTGCGCACAACTCTATCCATAGCTCACGCCTCGCAACCATACAACATTGTTGGAACCACTATTCCTTCAAACATACCCATTTTTGCTTTCCGAGATAATGTTCTCGACTTCCACACATTCTTCAAGGTTCCCAGAATTTTCGCCCCCTCCCCCACCCTATGACTCGCTTCCACTTCCATGGTTCCATCCGCTGTCAAAATCCACTTCCAGATATCTAAAACACTTCACTTCCTCCAGTTTTTCTCCATTCAAACTTATCTCCCAATTGACTTGACCCTCAACCCTACTGTACCTAATAACCTTACTCTTATTCACATTTACTCTCAACTTTCTTCTTTCACACACTTTACCAAACTCAGTCACCAGCTTCTGCAGTTTCTCGCATGAATCAGCCACCAGTGCTGTATCATAAGCGAACAACAACTGACTCACTTCCCAAGCTCTCTCATCCACAACAGACTGCATACTTTCCCCCCTTTCCAAAACTCTTCCATTCACCTCCCTAACAACCCCATCCATATACAAATTAAACAACCATGGAGACATCACACACCCCTGCCGCAAACCTACATTCACTAAGAACCAATCACTTTCCTCTCTTCCTACACGTCCACGTGCCTTACATCCTCGATAAAAACTTTTCACTGCTTCTAACAACTTGCCTCCCACACCATATATTCTTAATACCTTCCAAAGGGCATCTCTATCAACTCTATCATATGCCTTCTCCAGATCCATAAATTTTTTTTTTTTTTTTTTTTAATACTATTCGCCATTTCCCGCGTTAGTGAGGTAGCGTTAACAACAGAGGACTGGGCCTTAGAGGATATATCCTCACCTGACCCCCTTCTCTGTTCCTTCTTTTGGAAAATTAAAAAAAACGAGAGGGGAGGATTTCCAGCCACCCGCTCCCTCCCCTTTTAGTCGCCTTCTACGACACGCAGGGAATATGTGGGAAGTATTCTTTCTCCCCTTTCCCCAGGGATAAGATCTATAAATGCTATATACAAATCCATTTGTTTTTCTAAGTATTTCTCACATACATTCTTCAATGCAAACACCTGATCCACACATCCTCTACCACTTCTGAAACCACACTGCTCTTCCCCAATCTGGTGCTCTGTACATGCCTTTACCCTCTCAATGAATACCCTCCCATATGATTTCCCAGTAATACTCAACAAACTTGTCCCTCTGTAATTTGAGCACTCACCTTTGTCCCCTTTGCCTTTGTACAATGGCACTATGCAAGCATTCCGCCAATCCTCAGGCACCTCACCATGAATCATACATACATTAAATAACCTTACTAACCAGTCAACAATACAGTCACACCCTTTTTTAATAAATTCCACTGCAATACCATCCAAACCCACTGCCTTGCCGGCTTTCATCTTCTGCAAAGCTTTTACTACCTCTTCTCTCTTCACCAAATCATTTTCACTAACCCTCTCACTTTGCACACCACCTCGACCGAAACATCCTATATCTGCCACTCTATCATCATACACATTCAACAAACCTTCAAAATACTCACTCCATCTCCTTCTCGCACCACCATTACTTGTTATCACCTCCCCACTAGCCCCCTTCACTGAAGTTCCCATTTATTCCCTTGTCTTACGCACTTTATTTACCTCCTTCCAAAACATCTTTTTATTCTCCCTAAAATTTAATGATACTCTCTCATCCTCACCCCAACTCTCATTTGCCCTCTTTTTCACCTCTTGCACCTTTCTCTTGACCTCCTGACTTTTCTTTTATACATCTCCCACTCATTTGCATTATTTCCCTGCAAAAATCGTCCAAATGCCTCTCTCTTCTCTTTCACTAATAATCTTACTACTTCATCCCACCACTTGCTACCCTTTCTAATCTGCCCACCTCCCATGCTTCTCATACCACAAGCATCTTTTGTGCAAGCCATCACTGCTTCCCTAAATACATCCCATTCCTCCCCCACTACCCTTACCTCCTTCATTCTCACCTTTTTCCATTCTGTACTTTCTCTCATGGTACTTCCTCACACAAGTCTCCTTCCCAGGCTCACTTACTCTCACCACTCTCTTCACCCCAACATCCTCTTTACTTTTCTGAAAACCTTCACAAATCTTCACCTCCACAAGATGATGATCAGACATCCCTCCAGTTGCACCTCTCAGCACATTAACATCCAAAAGTCTCTCTTTCATGTGCTTATCAATTAACACAATCCAATAACGCTCTCTGGCCATCTCTCCTACTTACATACGTATACTTATGTATATCTCTCTTTTTAAACCAGGTATTCCCAATCACTAGTCCTTTTTCAGCACATAAATCTACAAGCTCTTCACCATTTCCATTTACAACACTGAACATCCCATGTATACCAATTATTCCCTCAACTGCCACATTACTCACCTTTGCATTCAAATCACCCATCACTATAACCCGGTCTCGTGCATCAAAACTACTAACACACTCTTTCAGCTGCTCCCAAAACACTTGCCTCTCATGATCTTTCTTCTCATGCCCAGGTGCATAGGCACAAATAATCATCCATCTCTCTCCATCCACTTTCAGTTTTACCCATATCAATCTAGAGTTTACTTTCTTGCACTCAATCACATACTCCCACAACTCCTATTTCAGGAGTACTGCTACTCCTTCCCTTGCTCTTGTCCTCTCACTAACCCCAGACTTTACTCCCAAGACATTCCCAAACCACTCTTCCCCTTTACCCTTGAGCTTCGTTTCACTCAGAGCCAAAACATCCAGGTTCCTTTCCTCAAACATAGTACCTATCTCTCCTTTTTTTCTCATCTTGGTTACATCCACACACATTTAGACACCCCAATCTGAGCCTTCAAGGAGGATGAGCACTCCCCGCGTGACTCCTTCTTCTGTTTCCCCTTTTCGAAAGTTAGAATACAAGGAGGGGAGGGTTTCTAACCCCCCGCTCCCGTCCCCTTTAGTCACCTTCTACAACATGAGGAATGCGTGGGAAGTATTCTTTCTCCCCTATTTCCAGGGATAGGGGAGAATACCATATGTATGTGGTATTGCTTTCGTACGGTGGCATTATACATGCATTCCACCAATCCTGAGATCTTCCCCATGATCCATACATATATTGAAAATCCTAAGTAACCAGTCAACCCCTGTAAGAAATTCAACTGCAATACCATACTCTCCAGATGATTTGCCACATTTCATCATATGCAAGGATTGTGCCTGCTAGTTTCACCAAGCTCTTTTCCATGACTCTCACACATTGCATATCTCCTTGACCTGAACTCCTTATATAAGCCACCCTTTCATCAACCACATTTGACCATATTTCAAAATACTCATTCCATCTACTCGCCTCATCACTACCTGTCACCACTTCCTTTTCCCCCTCACTAAAGTTCGTTTGTTTTCTTGTTTTCCTCTTACCATTTGAGCTTCCAAAAACTCTTCTTCACCCTGAAGTTTACCAATGCATGCTCATCCCAGCCCTCATTTATCTGCAACCCTTTCACCTTTTGACCTCTTTCTCTGATACATCCTTCAATAATTTGTACTCCTTCCTTGTAAGTGTTTCCCCTATACCTCCCTTTTCGCTTTCACTCACAACTTTACTTCATCTCGCCACGTTACCCTTTCTCACCTATGTCTCCCACCTTGTGCTCGCACATGCCAACGCTGTTCCCTTAGATACCTCCCAATTCTCTCACTCCTGTAGCTTCATTTACTCTTGCCTTTACTGTTTGACACTCAGTCGTATGGTATTTCTCACTTGACTTTTTTGAAGAAATTTTAGGATGTTGGCAAGTATTTAGATTTTGTTAGTAGTCAACAAAGATTGGATTATACATCATACTTTTGTGAAAGTGTTTTGTGAAATTTTGTGGTTTGTTCAAGTAAGTAATGAAAGGGTAAGTGAGATGTGTGGTAATAAAAAGTGTGGTTGAGAGAGCAGAAGAGGGTGTTTTGAAAT
>NC_092238.1:50951712-50959386 GCF_036320965.1 Panulirus ornatus | reverse complement strand
CCATAAATTCATTAGGTCGTCTGTTCTGGAAGTAGTTCTTGGTTTCTCTTTCACTCTTGATATAATGCATTTTTCCCCATAGGTCTGCTCTGGGGGCATTGAAAAGGAGCCGTGTAGTCAGGTTGGCTCTACACTTAAGGTGACCAATGGTCTTTGATTGAAGATGAACGGGCGTGACCATTACTACCATATATTGGAGGGGTCACTACGTCCCGCACCTAGCGAATCTCTCACCATTTATGATCATTTTCACTTGTCTTTTACCATATGTTCTGCCCAATTAGTATCTGTTGTTATTGTTATACTAAGCACTGTCGGAAATCATATCTGCAAGAGATTTGAAATTTTATTTTTTTTTTAAAAAAAATAATACGCTGAAAAATAGTCTGGAGGGTAGAGAAAAGATATTATTTAGGATACCTTCTTGGTTCTACTTTCTGTTTTTTTTATGATATAATGTTACACAGATTTTTACTAAGTAACAAGGGGCCCTAATGAGGTTCTTGAAGGAAAGGGGAGAGCAGTTAGATACTTCTGCACGAACCTGTTGCGAAGTTCTCAAATGTTTTGACTTTTTTTTTTTTGGTGGTGGTTGGGGGTGTAGGTGGTGTGGTGGTGATGGAGTTGGTGATGTGGTGGTGGGGTGGGATGGTGGTGGTGTTGGTGATGGTGGGGGGTGGTGGTGATGGTGGTGGTGTGGTGTTGGTGATGGTGGGGGGTGTGGTGATGGTGGTGGTGGTGGTGATGTGAGTGGTGGTGGTGTTGGTGATGGTGGTGGTGTTGGTGAGGTGGTGGTGTTGGTGATGGTGGTTGGTGGTGGTGGTGGTGGTGGTGGTGGTGGTGTTTTGGGGATGGTGGTGGTGGTGGTGTTGGTGATGGGGAGTGGTGTTGGTGATGGTGTGGGTGGTGATGGTTGATGGTGTGGCGATGGTGGTGGTGTTGTGATGGTGGTTGGTGTGGTGATGGTGGTGGTGTTTTGGGGATGGTGGTGTTGGTTGTTGGTGATTGGTGGTGGTGTTGGTGATGGTGATGGTGGTGGTGTTTGAGATGGTGGTGTGTTGGTGGTGGTGTTGGTGATGGTTGGTTGGTGGTGGTGATGGTGGTGGTGGTGGGGTGGTGCTGGTGGTGCTTTTTTCCTTGTGGGTGGTGATGTGGTTTGGTTGTTGGTGATGGATGGTGGTGGTGGTGGTGTGATGGTGAGGTGTTGGTGATGGTGGTGGTGTTGGTGATGGTGGTGGTGTTGGTGATGGTGGTGGTGGTGGCGTTGGTGATGGTGTGTGGTGGTTGATTGTGGTTGTGTTGGTGATGGTGGTGGTGGATGTGGTGGTGGTGGTGTGTGGTGGTGTGGGGGATGGTGGTGGTGTTGTGATGGTGGTGGTGTGGTGTATGGTGGTGGTGCTGGTGATGGTGATGGTTGTTGGCGATGGTGGTGGTGTGGTGATGGTGGGGGTGTTGGTGATGGTGGGGGGTGTTGGTGATGGTGGTGGTGGTGTTGGTGATGGTGTTGGTGTGGTGATGGTGATGGTGGTGGGGGGTTGGTGTTGGTGGTTGGTGTTGGTGGGGTATTTGGTGTTGGTGATGGTGGTGGTGGTTGGTGATGGTGGTGGTGGTGGTGGTGGTGATGGTGGTGGTGTTGGTGATGGTGGTGGTGTTGGTGTTATGTGGTGGTGGTGTGTTGGTGATGGTGGTCGGTGGTGGTGTTGGTGGATGGTGGTGGTGTGGGTGGTTGGTGGTGGTGTTTGAGTGATTGGTGGTGGTGTTGGTGATGGTGGTGGTGAGTGGTGTTGGTGATGGTGGTGGTGGATGGTGTTGGTGATGGTGGTGGTGTGGTGATGGTGGTGGGGGGTGTGTTTGGTGATGGTGGTGGTGGTTGGTTGTGGTGATGGTGGTGGTGTTGGTGGGGTGGTGGGTGTTGGTGATGGTGATGGTGGTGGTGTTGGTGATGGTGGTGGTGTGGTGGTGGCGTTGGTGATGTGGTTGGTGGTGTGATGGTGGGGGTGGTGGTGTAGGTGATGGTGGGGGGGTGGGGGGTTGGGGGGTGTAAGGTGGTGGAATGGGGGTGTAGGTGGTGGTGGTGGTGGTGGTGGTGATGGTGGTGGTTAGGGGTGTGGTGGTGGTGGTGATGGCGTTGGTGATGGTGGTGGTGGTTGGGGAATGTAGGTGGTGGTGGTGGTGGTGTTGGTGTTGGTGGTGGTGGTGGTGGTGTTGGTGATGGTTTGTTTGGTGGTGGTGATAGTGGTGGTGGGTGAGGTCCCGTGGTGTTGGTGATGGTGGTGGTGGTTGTGGAGGTGTATGTGGTGGTGGTGGTGGGGTGTGGTGAGGTGGTGGTGTTGGTGATGGTTGATAGTGGTGGTGGTGCATGGTGTGGTGGTTGGTTGATGGTGGTGGTGGTTGTAGGTGATGGTGGTGGTGGTCGGTGTTGGTGATGGTGGTGGTGGTGGTTGGGGGTGTAGGTGGTGTGGTGGTGGCGTTGGTGATGTGGTGGTGGTGTGTGGTTGGTTGGTGGTGGTGGTTTTGGTGATGGTGGTGGTGTTGGTGGTTGTGGGTGGTGGTGTTGTCCAGGTGCATATATGACCACAAATTCCTCTCTCTCCATCCACTTTCAGTTTTACATATCAATCTCGACTTTACCTTTTTACACTCTATTCGACTCCCACAACTCCTTGTTTTCAGGGTTAGTGCTATCCTTCTCCTGGCTCTTGTCCTCTTACTACCCCCTGACTTACCCCAAGACATTCCAAACCACTCTTCCCCTTTACTTTTTGAGCTTCGTTTCACTCACGAGCCAAAAATCCAGGTTTCCTTTTCCTCAAAACATACTTCATCCTCTCCGTTTTTTTTCTATTAGTTACATCACGCCACATTTAAACACCTCAGCCTGAGCCTTTCGTGGGGGATGAGCACTTCCCGCGTGATCCTTCTCTGTTTCCCATTGTAAAAAGTTAGATACAAGGAGGGAGGGATTCCAGCTCTCTCCCGTTCCTTTAGTCGCTTCTGCGACACGTGAGGAGTGTTGTTGGAAGTATTCTTTCTCCCCTATCCCAGGAAAGATTCATACTTGTGCCTATATTGTCTTTGATATCACTACAGCTATTATTATCTTTCATGTTAGTACATACGATACAATGGATTTGGAATGAATATAGTTTTACTAAACATTTTTTTGTTTGTCTTTATCTCAACGCCGAGTTCGAGAACCATTACGTCTGAAATGGTGTTGTTCAAGAAGGCTAAAATTCTGCGTGTAATTAAATAATTAATCTATGCAACTGATTTTTCTCATCTATAGGATTTCTTCTTGAACTGCATGATACATGATGAAAACAAGGTTGGTATATTATTGTCATGAAGGAACTGAACGCAGCAAAAATATATATATAGACATTCATCCGATGATTGCGTTAGAAAACGACAGATGTAATATAGCAAGATATATTCACAAAACGTGAGTTGGTTGACATGTTTCATCTATTTGTAATACATACTCTGAAGTTTGTTCGTAAATCCTTACGGGGAATAAATGGTGGACAAAAAGGTGAAGGAAGGCGCAAAAACCGGGGCTATTTCAGTCCAAAATAAGAATACATTTGTTTCACTACGACATGATCTCAGGACATTTCAATGGCCGAGATTTACATGATACGATAAATCTTCAAAACAAGGACGATGACAGATAGATAGATGTTTGAATAAATAGGTAACTTGATAGATGTAGGGGAAATCAGAGTCGCTTATGATTTCGTTCACAGCGAATGAGATGATTAGTGGGCGAGGCTATAAAACCCTCGTTCTGTGATTATTGTAAATGACTAAAAATGATTAATTTTTATTGCTTTTGTGCGACTGCTGTTAGCCTTTGAGGTTTAATGTTCCACAAAGTTGCCCGGACCTACCAATAGGAGGGTCAGCAGTTCGACTTAGGGTCCATTTGTGCCATGTTTATGGCCCCCAACCGAATGGATGTATTTTTTTCTTTATTTTTTTCATCCCTATGGTTGAGACTCATCAATGTTAGGAAACTTTTTCCTATCGATTTGATCCTTTATGATACCGGTTCATGCACAAATGTTTCTCAATAATTTGCAATGAATGAGACGTTTTGCCATAGGAGTGTCTTTGAGGACGGGTATAACAAGGGTCGACTGCTTGGGATAAGGAGGAGATTCTCCAATCTTCACGACGGGAACTTAAGTTAAGGGAATTTCAGGGATGAATGTTGGTGGAGTGGACTTTAATCTTCAACACTGGCCGCTTCACTTTAGGGTCGGCTGCTGCTGCAGGTGCTGCTGATCCTCCAGTTGCAGCGACGGGACACTCAGGTCTTCATCGACGCAGTACGAGTACGTTCGGGATTCCACCGGCCTGATTCATCCCCATAGAAGTAGGGATAAGGTCACAATTCAGTGGTAGGCTATCACTTTGCCGTTTGTTTGGTGGGAGCCAAAGAAAACATTGCTGGGATGTCGGATGCTGCTCCTGTGTAACTACACGTTTCCTTGCTGGGTCCGCCTTCGCCACAGGTCATCATCATCTTGATGCCGAGGTCTGGATCATCTCCACTATCTTCGTGCACGGGTTCGATATCCAGACGTGGATCTCTTCCTGGAGGCCTTTGGCATTCTGGGAAGGCACCGTTTACTCCTGGGCCAGGCCTCATGCTGGACAACAGGCCATTTTGGTGTAGCGTACTCTAGGGGCGGCGTTGCGTCCTCCAAGTCTGCGATCTGCCTTGAGGCCCACCGTCCCAGTGTTCTCCGAACGTTCAGGACGGCAGCTTTCTCGTACCGAACCCTTCGGCAGGAATTCACAGTTATCGCAAATATAGCTCAGTGCGGCTTATAAATCGTTAACAGCCCGGTTTGCTGGTTGTGAGCCTTGAAAAATTCAAGGAAGGATTCCTTGCCAGGGTACGATGGGCAGCGCCGGACGTGAGTCATTTCTGCGAATCTGGTGAGATGGAAGTGATTTACTTGACGGAAGCTAAGACTTTCATAGACCAGCACTTGCAAAAAATTATAGTGAGCCACACAAAAATATAGTTAGACTCTTGTTTTCTCATTTGATTTGATATCCTCGATGTTCATTACATAGTGAAGAAGTTGAAGCACTAGTGTAATGCTGATGAAACATAATATAGTGACTGATGTCAGGATTACGGTAGAGGTGTGTACACTGGAGAATTGCCGCTTGTGGAGAGTGTAATGTAGCTTGTAGTGGAAATATAATGGTGGTGTGTGTGTGTGTGGGTGTGTGTTGTGATGTGTGTGTGTGTGTTTTTTACGTAGTGATAAAAGACTATATAAGAAAGACAGGAAAGCAGGAGTATCTCGCGTGAGCAATGGCGGCTTAATTGTGCACGTTGTCAACAGCTGGTGGTACTAATTACCTTGTGCTGTCTCGCTGTCTGTTTGTTGACGAGAACTTTACAGCGAGTTTTCAGTTGAAAAAAGAGGAAAAAGGAAAATTATCCAAAATTGTTTTTTCCTGTTTTTCCCAAGATAAAGTTTGTACGCACGATTCAGAGTACGATGAGCAAAAAAATATATAGGTTATATCAACACAATGTTAGGGACCAAATCAATGGACGGTTCATCAACAATCATGCCATTATCAACCAGGACATATTTCATACTTTAACATTAAAGCAACATATTTACTACATATCCTGAATTGGTCCAGTAAGAATAATGGATCCTTGATGAAGTGATTATGCAGATAAGAGATGCTGGGAAATAACTCTAACATTAATGTGCTGAAACAAAGTTAATTAGTAAGGACTAGTCAATAAGTACGCTCAAAGAATATTTTTTTCTTTCATTCAAAATGTAGGGTTATGGGGAAATATGTTGTACTTCCTCATATCTAAAACCTTCGCCTTTATCTTTTGCTGAGTTTGTGAAAAATGTGGTTGTTTGTTATCTATTTGCTTGGATTTATCCCCCTCCTTGTTTTGCTGCATTAAATAACAATTAATTTGTGTCTTAACTTTATATTTCCCATAGATGTTATTATATTTTTGAATGTTAGTGCTTGTTTCTATGGGTGTCATTTTAAATACTATAACGTATATAAAGATATACACTTATTCTAATTTGCATTTATTATTTTCTATGCCGCTTTATCTAATAATGTAAGATGTAAAATCTATGATTTAATCCCCTATTGTCGTTAATCTTGTTTGTTGGATGACAGCTAGTCTATATGTCAATTTTCATATATGAAAACTTCTATATTTTCTAGTTCTCTTTCTCTTATTCTTTACTTATATTATCTTAGCCTGCATTTTTTCATTGGTATTTTACTGTTTTTGTGTGATATTTTAATATCACTTATTACATGGGCTCATCTTTGGTTTGTTTCATCTTTGTGTTACGGGAATTTTTTTGTGTGTATATATTGATTTACTCGTTTGGATATTATTTAGTTTTTTTTATTCCTTATTTTCACCTAAAGTAAGCGAAAATTTCTCCCATTTACCCATTACTCACCAGTACCTCAGGTCAGTATACTAATATTAACACAGACCACCACTACGCCATACCGTGTTGTGATGAGACTGAAGTCAAGGTTTGCCTCGCCCTAATTATTGGCATCATTATTCATCTCTGATGATGATGCGTCCCACACTCACACTGTCTGAAACACACACTTCACTCCAAGGGACTGGACACAGCACACCCACACCCCACCACACACCCACACACACACCACACAAACCACCTCACACACACACACTCACACCCAGCTTCTGAGTAACTTAACATGGAGAAGAGAAGGCATATGAAACGTCGAATATTGTGATAAAGATACTGGCTTCTAGGATCACGTTGTCTTGTGTGACGAACTACACGTTTTTACTTCTGACTGACGCTTCCAGAAATACTGGAGTGTGTCGGTTAACATACTCTTCACTCTCTCTCTCTCTCTCTCTATCTCTCTCTCTCTTCTCTCTCTCTCTCTCTCTCTTCTCTCTCTTCTCTCTCTCTTCTGGTATCGACATTCCCACGCACTGGTGAGGTTTTAGGTTATCAACTAAAGAATATGATCAGTTCTTATCAATAACAGACTTATTGCCCTGGCAAGGTCAGGGGGCCAGGTTTGTGTCATAAAAATGGTAGAAGTTCAGAATAATCTTTTAGCAACTGTACATATATTGTGGTATATCCATCAGTATTTTGTTACACGGATATATCACGATAACTTTAAATTAAGATAATGATATAAAACCTGTACATATACCCTTTGTAGATTATCTATATGCATGTAAATGACGGCAGATGAATTGTGTTATGTACTTAAAAATTCTACTGAACGCTTAAAGATTCGGTAAAAAACATAACGATGTTGTGATAAATTTCTTTTTTTTTTTTTTAATAAATGTGTATTGTGCTGCATTTTGTGGCCGTCACAGAGGCCAAGATCGTTCAGCCAAAATCCGTACGGTCTGGAAGAAGTGATGAAGGCGTTGAGAATAATATATTCATTACTGATTACAAAAACAGACTATGTTCTCCTCTTGGTGTCTAAAAGATGACCCAAGCACTAAGGACGATCTACTTTAAGATCAAAGTTCATAGACATTTTAAAAATAATTTCTTATTAGTCTTTTCTCTCAGCATCATTTTTTTGGTTACTTCGAAGAACTGCCATTTGTACTAACTAATATGATCATTT
>NC_092238.1:50941114-50951612 GCF_036320965.1 Panulirus ornatus | reverse complement strand
ACTCTCACCACACTCTTCACCCCAACATTCTCTCTCTTTTCTGAAACTTCTACAAATCTTCACCTTCGCCTATCACAAGATAATGATCAACATCCTTCCAGATGTACCACTCAGTACATTAACATTCAAAAGTCACACTCTTTCGCGCGCCAAGTCAATCAACAAGTAATGAAATAACGCCTTCTGGCCTCACTCCTACTTAATATAAATAAATAGTGATACTTATACCTATGTACATCTCTCTTTAAAACCATGTATTCCCCAATCATCGTATCTTTTTCAGCACATAAATCTACAAACTCTTCACCAATTCCATTTACAACTCTGAACACCCCATATACACAATACTACCCTCAACTGCCACATACTCACCTTTGCATTCAAATCAACCCATCACTAATAACCCGGTCTCGTGCATCAAACTTACTAACGCACTCACGAGCTGCTCCCAAAACACTTGTCCTCTCATAATCTTCTTTCTTCTCATGTCCCAGGTGCATATACACCAAAAATCACCCATCTCTCTCCCATCCACTTTCAGTTGTTACCCATATCAATCTATAAATTCACTTTCTTACAACTCTCTCACATACTCCCACCACTCCTGAATCAGGAGTATGTTTACTCCTTCCCTTGCTCTTGGTCCTCTCACAAACCCCTGACATTACTCCCAAGACATTCCCAAACCACTCTTCCCTTTACCCTGAGCTTCGTTTCACTCAGAGCCAAAAACACAGGTTCCTTTCCTATAACATACCTACCTATCTCTCCTTTCTTCTCAATCTTGGTTACATTCACACTAACATTTATACACCCCAATCAAGCCCTTTCGAGGAGGATGATCACTCCCCGCGTGACTCCTTCTTCTGTTTCCCCTTTTTGAAAATTAGAAAACAAGAGGGGAGGGTTTCCAGCCCCCGCTCCCCTCCCCCTTTAGTACGCCTTTAGTATACGTGAGGAATGCATGGGAATATTCTTTTCCCCCTAATTCCAGGGATATATATAATATATATAAATATTATATATTATATATAATATATATATTATATATATATAAAAAATATATATATATATATATATATACATATATATATATAATATATATGAAAATATATATTATATAATATATATATAATTATATATATATATATATATAATATATATATTTATATAAATTTCAGAGGTATTAGTTTGTTGAGTATTCCTGGTAAATTATATGAGGGTTATTGATTGAGAGGGTGAAAGGCATTTACAGACAATCATATTGGTAAAGCAGTGTGGTTTCAGAAGTGTTAGAGGATAGTGTGTGATCAGTTGTTGTTGCTTTGTAAGATGTAAGTTAGAAATCTTATAAAAAAGCAAACCAAATGGATTTGTATGTAGCAATTTATGGATCTGGAGAAGGCATGATGAAAGAGTTGATAGAGATGCTCTGGTGGAAGGTATTAAGATATATGTTGTTGGGAGGCCAGTTGGAAGAAGCAGTGAAGTTATATCGAGGATTAAAGGCATGTGTACAATGTAGAAGTAGAGAAAGTTGATTGGTTCTCAGTTAATGTAGGTTTGCGGCAGGGTGTGTGATGTCTCCATGGTGTTTAATTTGTGTTATTGATGGGGTTGTAGGGGAGGTGGAATGCAAGAGTTTTTGGAAAGAGGGGCAAGTAATGAAGACTGTGGTAAGAGAGATGCTTTGGAATGAGACAGTGTTGTGCCGCTATGATACAGCGCGGTGGCTTGGAAAATTCATTGAGAAAACGCAGACGCTGTGGCTGAGTTTGGTAAGTGGTGAGAAAGAAGAAGTTTAAGAGTAGATATTAATAAAGAAAGCAAGGTTATTAGGAACAGTTAGGGTTGAGGGTCCAAGTCCAATGTGGAGGTAAGTTTTGAATGGAAAAAACTGGAGGAAGTAAATGTTTTAGATATCTGGAAATGATTCTGGCAAAGCGGGATGGAACCATGGAAGCGGAAGTGGATCCCCCCCAAAAAAAAATAAATGTGGGGGAGTGGGCGAAAAATCCTGGGAGCGATGAATGTGTGGAAGTCGAGAACACTATCTCGGAAAGCAAACATGGGTATGTTTAAGGAATATGGTTCCAAAAATGTTTATGTTGCAGAGGCGTGGGCTTTGGATAGATTTTGGCGCATGAGATGATTGTGCTGGAAATGAGATGTTTTGAGGACAATGTGTGGTGTGAAGGTGGTTATGATCGAATAAGTACCGTAAGGATAAGAAGATGTGTGGAAATAAAAAAGAAGCGGTGGTTGAGAGAGCAGAATAGTGTGTTTTGAAACGGTTCGGGCACATGGAGAAGAATGAGTGAGGAAAGATTGACCAAGATGATATATGTGTCGGGAGGTGAGGAATGGGGGGGAACGAGGAGAAGCTGGGAGAACCAAATTTGGAGGTGGAAAGATGGAGTTTAAAAAGATTTTGTGTATCGTGGCCTGTTCATGCAGGATGGTGAAAGGAGGGTCAAGGAATAGATTGAATTGGATCGATGTGGTGATACCGGGTTGACGTCGTCAGGGATTTGTGAATCATGGCATGTGGAGCGTCAGGGTAAACCATAGGAAAGCTGTGTAGGGTATGTATGAATTTGCGTGTGTGGACGTATGTATAGACAGTGTATGGGGGTGGGATTGGTGCCATTTCTTTCGTTCTGTGTCCTTGCGCTACCCTCGCAAACAGCGGGAAGAGCGAGAAAGAAAAAAAAAAAAAAAAAAAAAAATATATAAATATATATAATATATATATATATATATATAATATATATAAATAAATATAATATATATACTTATATATAAATGATATAAATATATATAATTATCAACCTTAACTCTGATAGCAGAGCTGGTGAATCTTGCCCAGTTATAACTCTCCATGCCTATTCCGTTTCTGCAACCGTTTTGAGCGCCCATGTGATTCAGGACGTCTCAGTGCGCGCTGCAACCTGCTTGGAAGAGGGTGTGACCCAGCGTCCTTTTCATCTGTGTCAAGTTGCCGTCTAATTGATTTTTTCATCTTTTTGTCATCACAAGTAGAGAAATATCAATCCATATACATTCCATAATTGATGAAAAATGTCTGCCCTGAACTTGCTTATAATTTGCAATCTTACAAGCGTGGCAAAATACAAAATACATCACATATGATTTTCTTTACTGTAATAATAATCATCCATATTCAATGACAAATTGTAAGACGCGGGTCTGCCTACTTGTATTTTCGCAGCTGTTACAAACAGACCTCCTGCAACACATACGAATACAAACAATCACTGTCACAAGCTCTTGTCCCTTCAGCATTTCATCTGCAATATTGATACCAACTCGTGATGCGGGCTGTACCATCACGTGATGCGATGCTGTACCAACACGTGATGCTAGCCTGTACTATCACTGATGCGGTCTTACCACCACGTATGCAGCTGTACCATCACGAGATGCGAGGCCTGTACCACCACGTGATGCGAGGCTGTACCCATCACGAGTGATGCGAGGCTGTACCATCACGTGATGCCGAGAGCCTGTACCACCTACGTGATGCGAGGCCTGTACCACCACGGTGATGTGAAGGCGTACCATCACGTGATGGAGGCTGTACCCATCATTTGATTCAGGCTGTACCATCACGTGATGCGAGGCTGTACCATCGCGTGATGCGAGGCTGTACATCACGTATGCGAGGCCTGTACCTACATGTGATGCGATCTGACCAACACGTGATGCGAGACTGTACCATCACGTGATGGCGAGTCTGTACCATCACGTGATCGAGGCCTGTACCATCACTGATAGCCGAGGCCTGTACCACCACTGATGCGGCTGTTCCCATCACGGGATGCAGACGACCATCACGTGATGCGAGGCTGGACCATCACGGATGCGAGGCAGGTACCATCACGTGATCGAGGCGGTACCCTCACTGAGCGAGCTGTACCACCACATGATGCGAAGGCTGTACCATCACGTGATGCGAGGCCAGTACCATCACGTGATGCGAGGCTGTACAATCCGTGATTCGAGGCCTGTACCATCACGTGATGCAGCTGTACCCTTACGTTATACGAGCTGTACCATCACGAGATGCGAGCGTACCATCACGTAAGCGAGGCCTGTCACCATCACGTGATGCGAGGCCTGTAACCACCACGTGCTGCGGGGCTGTACCATCACGATGTATGTGAGGCAGTATCATCACGTGATCGGGCTGTAACCATCAAGTGATGCGAGGCTGTATCCTCACGTGACGCGCAGCTGTACCACCACGTGATGTCGAGGCTGTAACCATCACGTACGCGAGGCTGTACCACCACGTGATGCGAGACCTAACATCACGTGATGCAAGGCTGAACCACCACGTGATGCGAGGCTGTTTTCCATCACGTGAATGCGGGCTGTACCATCACGTGATGCCGAGGCAGTACCATCCCGTGAATGCGAGCGGTACCATCACTGATGCGAGGCTGTACCATCACGTAATGCAGGCTGTAACCACCACGTGATGCGAACTACCATAACGTGATGCGAGGCTGTAGGACCATCACATGAGCGAGCTGTACCCATCAAGTGAGTGCCGAGACTACCATCACGTGATGCGAGGCTGTACCATCACGTGACGCCGAGGCTGTACCATCACGTGATGCGAGGCTGAGTACCATCACGTGTTGCGAGCCTGTACCACACGTGATGCGAAGGCAGATCCACCACGTGAATGCAGGCCTTACCGACCACGTGATGCGATGCTGTACCACCACGTGATCAGCGTACATCACGTGACCGAAGCTGTACCACACCACTGATCGAGGCTGTAACCAACACGTACGCGAGGCTGTAACCACCAACGTGATGCTTGCTGTACCATCACGTGAAGGAGGCTGTACCCCCCACGTGATGCGAGGTGTACCCCCACGTGACAGCGAGTCTGTTACCAGCATGTGATACGAGCTGTACCACCACGTGATGCGAGACTCCACCACCACGTGACGCTAGCTATACCAAATCACGTGATGCAAGGCTGTCCATCACGTGAAGCGAGGCTGGTACCATCACGTAATGCGAGGCTGTACCACCTCATATGCGTAGGCTGGACCACCACGTAGATGCGAGCTGCACCACCAGTGATACGAGGCTCCACCATCACGTGATGCAGGCTGTACTCACCACGTGAAGCGAGGCCTGTAACCACCATGGATGCGAGGCTGTACCCTTCACGATGACGCGAGCTGTACCACCACGTGATGCGAGGCTTACCAGCACGTGATGCGAGGCTGTACCATACGTGATGCAGCTGTAAGCCATCACGTGGTGCGAGCCTGTACCATCCATCGTGATGCAAGGCTGTACCACCAAGTTATGTGTGGCTGTACTATCCACGTGGATGGCGAGGCTTACATCACGTGAAGCGAGCTGTAACCATCACGTTGTTGCGAGGCCTGTACCATCACGTGAGCAGGCTTAGTACCATCACGTGATACGAGGCTGTACCAACACGTGAGCGAGGCTGTACACCACGTGATGCGAGGCTGTGCCATCACGCGATGACGAGGCTGTACCACCACGTGATGTGAGGCTGTACCATCACGTGATGCGAAGCTGACATCACGTGATGCGAGGCTGTACCATCCACTTGACGCGAGGCTGTACCACCACGTATGCGAGGCTCGTAACCATCACGTGATTCGAGGCTGTACCATCCACGTGATCGAAGCTGTACCATCACGATGCGAGGCCTGTACCATCACGTGATGCAAGGCTGTACCACCATGTTATGTGTTGGCTGTAACTATCACGGAGGCGAGGCTTACCATCAAGTGATTGCGAGGCTGTACATCACTTGTGCGAGCCCTGTACCATCACGTGATGCTAGGCTTACCATCACGTGATACTAGGCTGTACCATCAACGTGATGCAGGCTGTACCAACCACGTGATGCGAGGCTGTGCCCATCCACCGATGCGAGGCTGTACACCACGTGATGTGAGCGGTAACCATCACGTTATGCGAAGCGGTACCAACAACGTGAATGCGAGGCTGTACCATCACGTGACCGAGGTGACCATCACGCATGCGAGCTTGTACACCACGTGATGCGAGGCTGTACCATTACGCGATGCGAGGCTGTACCACCACGTGATGCGATGCTGATACCATCACTGATGCGAGGCTGTACCACCACGTGATGTGAGGCTGTACCATCACGTTGATGCGAGGCTGACCATCACGGCGCGAGGCTGTACCATCACGCGAGCGAGTCTGACCACCACGTATGCGAGGCTGGTACCACACGTTGATGTGAGGCTGTACCATCACGTGGATGCTAGGCTGTAACCATCTCGTGACGCGAGGCTGTACCATCACGGGATGCGAGGCTGCCATCACGTGCCGCGAGGCTGTACATCACGCGATGCGAGGCAGTACACCACGGATCGAGGCTGTACCGATCACGCGATGCGAGGCGTACCACCACTGTTGCGAGCTGTATCATCACGTATAGCGAGGCTGAATCGCCACGTGATGTGAGGCTTGTACCATCACGTATGCGAGGGCTGTACCATCACGTGATACCGTTTATTATAGCCCATAATTTACGAAAATGAACAGTTAAAAACGATGATTTTTTAACTTTAACAGATATCATTATTAATAGAAATTTGTCCTAAAAACAGCAACCAAATATTACGAAATTAATTGACACAGTTTTCATAATACTAAGAAATATAACTGGGTCTATGTTTTATAAGATCGTTTTCAAACCCGTAATAAAATAAGGCTTTAAACACATGTTATCAAGTCATTCTAAATGAGATGGATTTATGGATAGGTTCGATCATTGACCTACGTAAGAAGACGATGAAAGCAAGTAAAGTAAAGACCCAGAGTCTGTGTAAGTGAAGACAGATCCAAACCGTAGATAACTGATCCTCAGAAATCAGATACAAACTTGTCATGTAGTGTCCTGTGTATGGTACAAGTTTGGTCAATATCAGTACACAGGAAACCATCTCTTGTATGCTGAAATGGACCGACGTGAGACAAGGGCCCAGGTAAGCAAAAGTGCTTGTTGATCTAACAGTAAGAAGATTAGACCTGACGTCTCAACCTCTAAATGGAAGTCTTAGTCCCATTCGCAAGGATTGTGTATGTTCCGTCGGTTCATACTGATCCTCCAAGGTCACAAGACAATCGTGTACTATATCACGCCTTAGCATGGACAGTGGCAAAGCAATGTGCCCACATATGATACAGCAAAGAAATAAAAAGGTGAAGTAGGAAGGCGAAGTGAGTAAGGGAGGCGAGGGTCAAAGTACGGGGTTAAGGTGAAGGTAAAGGGAGGGGTGGGTGAAAGTAAAGTAGAGAGGGAAGTAAGGGAGAACTAATTGAGTATAAGGGAAGTAAGTTGAAGATAAGGAAATGCGTGTGGTATTAAGAAGGGAATGATGACAGCCGAGGCAAGGATGAAGTAGTGAAGGAATGTAGGACGATAGAGTCTGACGGTGGGTAATTTATGCCTCACAGTGATAAAAGTCTCACAATGAGTGAAGACAGGTCTCCCAGTAGGTGAAGACAGGTCTCCCATTGAGTGAAGACAGGTCTCCCAGTGAGTGAAGACAGTCTCACAGTGAAGAATGGACTCACGGTGAGTGAGGATTGTGACGGTGAGGAGTGAGCAAGCAAAGTTACGACAACGGTCGCATGAAAGATGAGCATGGCCTTTCATTTTGTGCTCCAATGTCTCCAGCAACATACAATAAAGTCAGTGAACGATCCAGCAGATGGCTGGAATGAGAGTTTTTCTAGTCGAGACCCAAGAAGTTCATTACCATGATCTTTCCCTGATACAATACCGTCCACCACTCACCGTACTTCCACCTCACACAAGGTTCATGCATGTCTATTTATGACTATTGTGGTAGTTCATCTCGGTCTCCGTCATGCAGACGAATAGAACGTGTTTTCCTCCTTCCACGATTTTGACGCTGCACCTTTTTTTCCCAGCCACATCTAACACAACCACAACACCAACATTACCGTTGACTTAACAAATGTACCTACACCTGTGTGTGGGTGAGTGTGTGTTGTGGGTGTGTGTGTGTGTGTGTGTGAGTGTGTATGCATGTGTGTATGTATAAGTGTGTGTATTGCGTATCATGTCTGTATGTAGTATATGTTGTGGTATGTGCGTATGTATGTGTTTTGTATGTGTGGGTAATGTGCGTACGTTGTGGTTTGCATGTGTGTGTATATGTGTAAATATGTATGTGTGTGTCCTTTTTGTATGTATGTGTATTGTGTGTATGTGTGTGTATTTATGTGAGATATATGTGTGTAAATGTGTTTTGTTATGTGTGTATATGTATGATGTAATGTATGTATGTACGTATGTATGCATATGTGTGTATATATGTATGTATAAATGTGTTATAGATGCATGATATGTATGTATGTATGATGTAGTATGTATGAATGTATGTTATATATGATTCTTAAAGTGTTTAATGATATGTATATTGTGCTATATATCTTGTGTCTGGGTGTATTGTGGGTACGCGAGTGTATGTGTGACGGGTGTGTTCCTGTGTGTATGTATGTAATGTATGTATGACATGTATGTAGTATGTATGAATGGGTATGTATGTATGAGTGCCAAATGTGTATGAGTTTTGATACATCAATATATAAATAAAATTTATAAAATATATTATATATATAATATATATATATATATATATAGTGAAAGAGAAGAGAGAGGCATTTCTGACATTTTATGGCAGGGAAAAATGAACTTGAGTGGGAGATGAATAAAACAAGAGAACCAGAGGTCCAAGAGAAAGGTGCAAAGGTGAAAAAGTGGCAAATGAGACTTGTGAGAGGAGTATCATTAAATATTTAGGGGAGAATAAAAGTTGTCTGGAAGGAGGAAATAAAGTGCGTAAGACAGGAGCAAATGGGAACTTCAGTGAAGGCGCAAATGGGGAGGTGAAACAAGTAGTGGTGATGTGAAAAGATGGGATGAGTATTTTGAAGTTTTGTTGATGTTTTTATAATAGAGTGGCAGATAATGGTGGTTTTTGGGTCAGTGGTGTGCAAAGTGAGAGGGTTAGGGAAAATGATTTGGTAAACAGAGAAGTAGTGAAAGCTTTGCGGAAGATGAAAGCCGGCAAGGCAGCAGGTTTTTATGTATTGCACGTGGGAATTTAATTAAAAGTAGGGGTGACTGTATTGTTGACTGTTGGTACGGTTATTTAATGTAATGTTATGACTCAGGTGAGGTGCCTGAGATTCCGTGGAATGACGTGCATACTAGCCATTTGACAACGGCAAGGGGATAAAGTGAGTGCTCAAATTAACAGAGTATAATAGTTTTGTTGAGTATTCCTAGGTAAATTATATTGGAGGAGGGTATTGATTGGAGAGGTGAAGGCATGTACAAAGCATCAGATTGGGGAAGAGCAGTGTGTTTCAGAAGTGGTAGAGGATGTTGGATCAGTGTTTGCTTTGAGAATGTTATGTGAGAAATACTTAGAAAAAGCAAATGGATTTGTATGTACAATTTAATGATCATCGGAGACAGGCAAATGATAGAGTTGACAGAGTGCTCTGTGGAAGGTATTACGAATATATGTGTGGGAGAAAGTTGTTAGAAGCATGAAAAGTTTTTATCGAGGATGTAAGGCATGTTACGATAGGAAGAGAGGAAAGTGATAGGTATCTAGTGAATGTAAGTTTTGCGGCAGGGGTGTGTGATGTCTCCATGTGTTTAATCCGGTTTATGGATGGGGTTGTTAGGGAGGTCAAATGCAAAAGTTTTGGGAAAGAGGGCAAGTATGAAAAAAAAACAGTGCCTGTTGGATGAGAGAGCTTGGGAAGTGAGTCAGTTGTTGTTCGCTGATGATACAGCGCTGTGCTGATCATGTGAGAAACTGCTGAAGCTGGTGACTGAGTTTGGTAAAGTTTGTGAAAAGAAAGCTACAGTAAATGTGGAATAAGAGCAAGGTTATTAGGTACAGTAAGGGTTAGGGTCAAGTCAATTTGGGGGGGGGAGGAGAGCTTGAATGAGAAAAACTGGAGGAAGTGAAGTGTTTTTTAGATATCTGGGAGTGGCATCTGCAGCGGAGGAACCATGGACGGAAGTGGATCATAGGGTTGGGAGGGGCGAAAATTCAGGGGGGCCTTGCAGAATGTGAGGAAGTCGAGAACATTATCTCGGAAAGCAAAAATGGGTATGTTTGAAGGACTAGTGGTTCCAACAATGTTGTATGTTGCGAGGCGTGGCTATGAAAGAGTTGGATGCGCAGGAGGATGGATTGCTGGAAATGAGAGTGTTAGCAAGGACAATGGTGGTGTGAGGGGTTTGATCGAGTAAGTAACGTAAGGGTAAAGAGATCTGTGAAATAAAAAGAGCGTGGGGTTGAGAGAGCAGAAGAGGTAGTTTTGAAGAGGTTTAGGGCAACACGGAGAGACTGAGTGAGAAAGATTGACCAAGAGGACTATATGT
>NC_092238.1:50910163-50941014 GCF_036320965.1 Panulirus ornatus | reverse complement strand
ACTCTCTTCAACCCAACATTCACTCTTCTTTCCTGAAGAACCCTCTACAAGTCTTCACTTTCGCATCCAACATGATAAGGATCAGACATCCCTCCAGTTGCACCTTCTCAGCACATTGACTATTCAAAAGTCTCTCTTTTGCGGCGTCCATCAATTAACACGTAATCCAATAAAACGCTCTCTGGCATCTCTCCTTCTTACATACGTATACTTATGTAGATCTTCCTTTTGTAAAACAGGTTTTCCCAATCACAGTCCTTTTTCAGCACAAAATCTAAAGCTCTTCACCATTTCCATTTACAACACTGAACACCCATCGTTTACCATTATTCCCTCAACTGCCACATTACTCACCTTTGCATTCAAATCACCCATCATTTAAACACGGTTTCGTGCATCAAAACCACAACACACTCATTCAGCTTGCTCTCAAAACACTTGTCTCTCATGATCTTTCTTTTCATGCCAGGTGCTTTTGCACCAACAATCCACCCATCTCTCTCCATCAACTTTTCAGTTTTACCCATATCCAATCTAAGAGTTTACCTTTCTTAACTCTATCACATACTCCCCACCCACTCTGTTTCAGGAGTAGTGCTACTCGCTTCCCTTGCTCTTGTTCTCTCTTAACCCCTGGACTTTACTCCCAAGACATTCCAATACCACTCATTCCCCTAACTTGGCTTCGTTTTACTCAGAGTCAAACCATCCAGGCTCCTTTCCCCACATACTACTCTCTCTTCCTTTTTTTCATCTTTGGTTACCTCCAAACACATTTAGACACCCCAATCTGGAGCCTTCGGAGGAGGGACGAGCACTGTCCGCGTGATTCCTTCTTCTGTTTCCCCTTTTTAAAAAGTTAAAATACAAGGAGGGTGAGGGTTTTCTAGCCCCCCGCTCCCTCACATTGTCAGCGGTATACAGTATATGTACTAAGGCCACGACATGTTTATATTGCTTACACAACATGATTCATCACATTTTTGGTAACATATGATAATGATTAGATTGGTCAGCCTGAGCAAGACTGTAGGTGTAAACTAAGTCAGTCTTTGAATACATGGCTTGCATTAGCTCTTTGGACACTCGTGACCAAGGCAACTTTACCGAGACGTCTGGAGGTCATAAAGTTACCTGTACCAACCAAGAATCAAGTTCATTTTGTGTTACTAATAATTATATTGACTGTTCAGTGAATTCCTTACCCTTAACGTATATAGTGCATTTTATCATTATGCATTAAAAGAAAATAATTTAATGAATATGAATATTTGCCGAAGAGTCCTTCTGATTTTGGATGTCACAAGTGAGTTACACCAACACCACCAATGCCAGATTTTTTTTTTTTCATCTGTGAGATACATTTCAAATCATGTAGGATTCCTGGGTGAGAATTTTGAAGTTTGAAAAATTTAGGCATGCGTCAGAGCTTAAAAACAAATGCAGTTGTTTTAGAAAGGATAAATTCCTTCTTCAGATCCACAAATGTCACATACACATCCTACTCTTTCCCTAAGTATTTCTCACACATACTCTTCATAGCATCGGCCATACAAATCGAAAAACATAACTTGCCTGCATTAGGTCAAACAAATACTTCCTTGTATTAGGTCAACAGCTCAACATTGGTGGTAACCTGAACACTGAGAGCCACTTTGTGTCAGACTCCTATCATTGTAGTGGCTTTCGGGTTATGTACTCAAGGTCTTAGTGTGTAGCTTTACCTTAGTATAGCGATTGCCCTCATCTACTGTGCTTGTGCTGGTTTATGTAGAACCAGTCAAAATTACTTCGTCTTTCTCACTGGCGAATACTGGGCATCGAAATTTGTGATCGGAGGAAGATGCTAAAGATAGTGACAGTTCGATGATGAGCATGGGTTTATGTTGGCCAACACCCAATTAAAAAAGAAATGTTCTTCATCATTCCTTCAGGGAGGAAGATGAGTCTTGCATTACTTCACACCCTCCGTAATATAGATGCAATGATTGGTGTTTCACTAATTTTGCCCAGCTTATGTACGTGTTACATTCACAACCCTGGGGTTCCAAACACTATCCATAACCGGAAGAACTGTGGCACTTGCTTTCAAAACGTTGATGCGTTCAGAATGAGTCTAAGACATTATTTTATAGCTACCATAGATTTTTAAGTACTATACCAAACCAGAACTTACTTCATGTGTCTGATACTGGAATAAAACATGTCGAGACATCGAACTATGAGAGACGAGTGTAGCTATATATATAATCTCATGGCTGCTTTCTCAAAGGCGGATCCGGCTAACTAAGTTGGTTCGCTTAGTGAGCCGTACCAATAGGCAACCAGAAGGCGTCCTTGGCTGCTGCGGAAGATCCATCAGCTCAGCAGAGCGGATATTATGCTCGGCGGGATGCCTGGCGGGGCTCAACGTAAAGTCTCCCTCAGGCCTGGAATGTTGTAGTTCCCACACTTACGAGTTCTGCTACTGATAACTAACACGTTAAAGTTAATGATTCCTCACATATAGCTGCTGGTGAATGCTCTCCAGCCCCAGATTCCTCGCACACCAGATGAAGTAATCCAACACAAACCAGTGATAGTGTTCCTCCCCCCAAATTCCAATGTGAGGGGATCCTTTCTCACGTACCAGCAATATTGATTCGTTCCTCACACACCGGTATTGATGTTCCTTCTCTCACACGCCAGTGTTAGTGCTCCTTCCTTCACACACCAGTATTAACGTTCCTCCTGTAATGCACTGTTATCAAGGATCCTTCTAAACACACACACACACACACCACACACACACACACACACACACACACACACACACACACACACACACACACACAAACATACACACACACACACACACACATACACACACACCATTATCAACGATTCCAGGCGAACACATTACAACTGGAAGTCTAGATAATGTATAACTCATAACAAGTTAACTTTTAGCGGGAAATTTAGTTGACTTCTTGTTAACTTTTGGGTTTTGACATTTGAAGTTTTGTCCTTGGGGAAGATGATGTATCCGTCACTAAGTGGCGTCTCGGACAGTGTGTCAACCACACTAAGATTGAGTTAGATGATAATTACCACCAGAGATGAGTATGTTACTATCACTTTAGTATTCTTGCAATTAATGGCATTTATTGCCGGTAAATGAGTCCCGTTATTCTGTTTCTCTGTTGGTTAATGGGGTCGAGGATTCTAGTAAGTGTGTCTGTACAGCTCGCTGTAGAGTTTTGTCCCTTTTGTTATAATCCATATATTCCCATGTTTGATTCTGTGAGAGGAGGCGTTCCTCTCATTCTCACTCAGGTATTTTCCTGAGCTCATTAATTGTAATTCAGTAAAAAACAAAAATATCGAGCTAGTGTAACACCTGTATGTTCTTTTTCAATACCCTGGTTGATTCTCTCTTTTGTTTTCTTTTTATCACACTTGGTTGCCTTTTCCCGCGTTTGAGAGGTAGCGCCAGAAACAGACGAAGAAAAATGCCTCATTCGCTCACAGCCATTCTCTAGCTGTTGTATGTAATGACCCGAAACTAAAGCCCCTTTCCACAACCAGGCACCACAGACCTTCCCATGGTTCATATGCCTTGGTTCAGTTCAATGACAGCACGTCGACCCCTGTATACCCTGTACACACTAATTGATTTTGTTAAAAAACGACATGGCTTCCAGAATTACACAGCAACTGTAAACTCTTTTTCCATTTCATATTCATTGACATTTTGATACGAGATACCATATAAGAGATTTCATTTATCTGTGAAATATATCTATCTGCTCAAACTATGAGTATAGGTCTACTCTCTCCTGTGATTTTCACTGAGTATCTGATAATTCCAGAATCATAAGATGCTGCAGGGAGATTATCTTTTTTTTATGAGTAACATAATTCAGTTCATCGTAAGCTTGACTAGATCACACCTCTTGATTACATTCTCTCGCAAATTTGCAAGTTTGCAAATTTCCTCATCTCGGAAAGGTAGGGTGAATTTCCTCATCTCGGAAAGGTAGGGTGAATTTCAACTGTCCTTACGAATATATATCCCAGGAGTTGTAATCTAGCTGGAATTAGATTCTCAGTTTCAATACTACCGATGAGGCTCACTGTCATCAGAGCCCAGCAACAGTATACGAAGCCTTCGATTACAGCGTAGGGGAATCACAGAGATACCCATACCCACCCAGGCACAAGGCTTGACCGTCAGGAAGTAATGAGCAGGTCGTCAGCCTCGATCACGAGTCCAAATTCTCTCTCTCTCTCTCTCTCTCTCTCTCTCTCTCTCTCTCTCTCTCTCTCTCTCTCTCTCTCTCTCTCTCTCTCTCTCTCTCCCCCCGACCCTCCACACGTTCATTTAAAACCTCTGATTATGTTGATAACTGAGAGATCATAGCATACTGATGTGCTAATTATGTAACGGTTTATAGACGCTAGAAGGCATTGTAATTAACATACACCTAGATAAAAATCATTAACCTCTTAGAGTATTACGATGCATTATTGGCTCGTGGATATAGCATACTACAAGCTCCAGTTAACTTTGTTGACTTCCTCGACTGCAACTCAGTAGCCTCTGGCCGGTCTATGTGCGCTGGAGTTCTGTATAATGGAGAGCGGGCAAGGAGGATCATCATTTATTTATGGATATATTCAACAGTTCTTCAAACTCCCCCCCTCCTCTGCAACATTCATAGCGCGCCGGTGCTGACTGTGGTAAGGGATGGCGACTCTAAAGCTGAGAGAGAGAGAGAGAGAGAGAGAGAGAGAGAGAGAGAGAGAGAGAGAGAGAGAGAGAGAGAGAGAGAGAGAGAGAGAGAGAGAGAGAGAGAGAGAGAGAGAGAGAGAGAGAGAGAGAGAGAGAGAGAGAGAGAGAGAGAGAGAGAGAGAGAGAGAGAGAGAGAGAGAGAGAGAGAGAGAGATGCAACGCGGAACAGCTCGTCTTTCAGACGTCTCAGCAGCCTAGGAAAATGAATCTATAAATCTAATTTTCTTCCCTTATTTTCATGGGACTATCTGTAAGATGATTGCATAAGTCTTCTTAAGCATCTTCTGGAGCAGGTTTGTTTTCATGCAAAAGAAGCGAATGCAGACGTACCAGTGTCAGAAACGCGGCAGTTGGAAAACTCCATCAGTCCGTGGTAGATCTCGCCTCCGATTGACTGTTGAAAAGATGTATCTATTGACTTAAAGGCGCCATATGCGTTCACAAAACACGAAACAAAGCAGCTTTGACGACTTACCCGTGAACTTTCACAACTTGCAAGAAATCTATGCCTCAGTGAAGAAATTATCAGTCATCGAGCGGATGAATCCAGTTTTATATTCCTTTAAACAAAAGAACGGCTACAGAAAACAATCTCGATTCTATCCTCAGTGACACATCTCAATCTAAAGGGATCGCCTGCGACTCAACAGAAAACTGAACATCGATGAACAGAAATTCATATCAACAACCAACACAGCACAAGGGGCCGTCACTGGGCCCACACTCCACGCAACATACATGTTAATGTGAAGACGCACAAGGCCAACCATCTTCTCCACCACATCATATCACGTCACCACATTTTCATCCACTTCAGTAAAGCAGCTCGGCGGCATCATAACGAAACACAGGTCAGTTGAGTTTTCATCATACAGTCAACAGACGAGTTCTTAAAAATCCTTGACTTTACAAGAACCTTTTGGCGTCATTGTATTTTGAAATGTGGAAAGTTTTTCTGCAACATGATCTCATCAAACCTCATTTGCATTCAGAGGTATAAGGACTAATCATCCCCCAGGACCATAACAGAAACCCACCTTCGTTCTTACACAACCCATGCTCAGTCCCTATTTCTTCAGCAAGACTGATGTTGCCATGGGTAGCTTATTATGACCACCTTACGTCAGTTTCTTCATTTGCCTTCTTGAGCATATTCTTCAGTATCATTTCCGACAACTAGCCCCTGCGCTGAGGATATATGTGTAGTGGCCAGTCACAAGGATCATCTTATCAACCGCAGGTATGCTGTAGAGATCAGCTCAGTCGAAGAATTTCCTTATGGATTGAGCTACAACAATCGAAATTTCTTTCCGAGACATCGTCGTTGAAAACATTCATCAGTTCAGCACTGTTTATCAAAACATGCCTACTGGTCTTGAGCGCTGCCCTAATTCTGCTTTTAAATGTCCGAGGAGATAGAAAATTGGTGTCATCAAAACCTTCCGCAGTCGAGCTGATTAGCCATATTATAAGTAGGACTTATTTCACAACCCACGTCAACAACGGATATTCCAACAGAGGAGTAGACAAGCAGCTTCACATATTCCTCAAACAAAGTCGACAATATTTGCTGTATTATCATGACCTCTATATGAACCTCATATAAATGTTTATATTATAGCCATATATGATTACTTTACAAAAAAGACAGGATACTCCTTCAGCATCAGCACTAAGTGCAGAGAACCTCAAGACCAAACCAAACTTCTTACGACTCACAGGAACATAAAAGCTAAGAATTTCTTCATGGCCTAAAACATCACCCAGGATCAGATCCCCCCCCCCTCCCCTGAGCTCCCATGTAAGTTACTAATTCACACTTCAAGAAGAAGGATGATAACATACTCTGTGTGAGGGTCATCAACACCACCACCACGCACGTTAAACGCATCACTATTCACCTCCAGCAAGGCGCATCCAAGCCGCAAATGGAAGAGCAAAATGGAACCATCCTGAGATGAAAACAGATAATAAATTCAAGAAAAAATATTCAAGCATAACAGGTACACTAAGGATCTGCACATCAGAGAAGTTTTCCTGTGTCGGAAAATAGGACATACCAGACAAGATGCTTCGCCACATCGCTTTAATGAGCAATCAGGAGCGATATCTCTGATGGACTAACGAGGTTTTACATCGGCTAACCTCCTCACGTTACTATATTTCCGTCTGTTTTCCCCTGCAGAAAACCTGCGCAGTTTTCAATTGACTTACTTCTTAAGGTACTATATATATATTAACATATATATATATATATATATATATATATATATATATATATATATATATATATATATATATATATATATATATTATATATATTATCCCTGGGGATAGGTGAGAAAGAATACTTTCCACGTATTCCCTGCGTGTCGTAGAAGGCGACTGAAAGGGAAGGGAGCGGGGGCTGGAGATCCTCCATCTCGTTTTATTTTCTCTTTTAAATCAAAAGAAGGAACAGAGAAGGGGACCAGGTGAGGATATTACCTCAAAGGCCCAGTCCTCTGCTTTTAACGCTGCCTCGCTAACGCGGAAAATGGCGAATAGTATGAAAGAAATATATATATATATATATATATATATATATATATATATATATATATATATATATCTTTTCTTTTAGAAAATATATATATATATATATATATATATATATATATATATATATATATATATATATATATATATATATATATATATATTTCCCAACAGGCGCACATAGCCGGCAGATAGCATTTTACTGTTGCTCACCAACGTGAGACGAAGGGTATTCGAGTACATACTATTCAAATAGTTATGTCCTATTATCCAGGCCCATAGCCTAGCGGTAGCCTTCCCGCCTGTTTCTCAGGGGTCCCGGGATCGATCCTGGCTGTTGGAAGTTTGTATGCTCTATGAAGGTGCGCGTTCATATGCACATTATTCGTATATATATATATATATATATATGTATTTTTGCACACACGAGTATGTATAAACTAATTCATTTGAAGTGTTTACATTTGTTTGAGCTGTCCTTTTCGAACCAAACTGCCGCACCCGGGAGACTCACATTTTGGATGTAACTACTTCAGAATCTGGGCCAGGTTTTACTAAACCGCATGTTGGCCTTGAAGGCCATATTGAACCCGCCAAAGGCCACCCCATTTATGTTTCACTTAGTTGACAGCACTCATTCAAAACAGGACATCAAGTTGCCTAACATTGTAACGAAGGTGCCACTAGAACAGAGAAAGGATTCATTGATACCAGACTCTGGCCTTAAAGGCTAAATGAGGCCATATATCAAGGTTCAGACTTACTTCATTATCAAGTGGCACCTAGAGATCCCGTGTATCAGTTCGCTACAGTCTTTCAAAATGGGAAACCTATCAGCCTTCGGTTATAATGAAGGGACCTTGGGATCAAAGGCACACCATCCAAGGGTACCAGAATCAGGCCTTTAAAACACACAAAGACAGCGTTTCAAGGTTCAGACCTACTACAGCTCCAGTTGGCACCTTAAAGCGTTCTCGGTGTCGGTATCTCAGAATATGGGTAAGGTTTTCAGGTACTGTATGTTGGCCATGAAAGACGTTTTGAGGCCACCAGAGGTTACCACAGCATTATAGATGACACTTGATTTGTTGCATTCATTCTAAATAAGCAGCGTAGCGGCCTCAGATTATCTTAAAGGCATCTTAGGATCAAAAGCAGGATCGAAGGGTATCAGATATTGGATGTGTAGGTCAGCAGAGGAAAGCTTTTAAGGATCAGAATTGCTATAGCTTCTGTAGCACTTAGAGGCCCAAATGTTTGTGTAGGTACTTCAAAATCAGAGCAAGTTTTTAAGCCACATCGAATTGGCTCTGTAAGCGATTTTGAGGCTAGCGAAGTGAGAGAAAGGCTATCCCATTATTCTATATTACATTTACTTGGCTACAATCAATCCAAATAGGTAATCTGGAAGCCTTGAATCATTATGAAGGTACCTAAGGATCAAGGGCAGGATGTAAGGGTACCAGAACCCGGAATCTAATTAAAGGTCAACAAAGGTTGCCTTACAAGGTTTAGTGTTGCTAAAGTTTTATTGCTCTAATTCAACTCAGCAGTGACCAGGCGTTTCAACTTTTCAACATTCGGCTTTGAAAGCCATTTGAAAGGCAACAAAGGCCATTATTATAAGAAACTTTTTAGATAAAAACCATTTTCTCCTGCGGGATCGGGTAATTCTGCCAATATACATTTATATATATATACATATATATATATATATATATATATATATATATATATATATATATATATATATATATATATATATATATATATATATATATCCCACTCAATTGCATTTTTTCCCTGCAAAAATCGTCCAAATGCCTATCTCTTCTCTTTCACTAATAATCTTACTTCTTCATCCCACCACTCACTACCCTTTCTAATCAACCCACCTCCCACTCTTCTCATGCCACAAGCATCTTTTGCGCAATCCATCACTGATTCCCTAAATACATCCCATTCCTCCCCCACTCCCCTTACTTCCATTGTTCTCACCTTTTTCCATTCTGTACTCAGTCTCTCCTGGTACTTCCTCACACAAGTCTCCTCCCCAAGCTCACTTACTCTCACCACCCTCTTCACCCCAACATTCACTCTTCTTTTCTGAAAGCCCATACAAATCTTCACTTTAGCCTCCACAAGATAATGATCAGACATCCCTCCAGTTGCAGCTCTCAGCACATTAACATCCAAAAGTCTCTCTTTCGCGCGCCTGTCAATTAACACGTAATCCAATAACGCTCTCTGGCCATCTCTCCTGCTTACATACGTATACTTATGTATATCTCGCTTTTTAAACCAGATGTATAAAAGAAAGAGACAGGAGGTCAAGAGAAAGGTGCAAGAGGTGAAAAAGAGGGCAAATGAGAGTTGGGGTGAGAGAGTATCATTAAATTTTAGGGAGAATATAAAGATGTTCTGGAAGGAGGTAAATAAAGTGCGTAAGACAAGGGAGCAAATGGGAACTTCAGTGAAGGGCGCAAATGGGGAGGTGATAACAAGTAGTGCTGATGTGAGAAGGAGATGGAGTGAGTATTTTGAAGGTTTGTTGAATGTGTTTGATGATAGAGTGGCAGATATAGGGTGTTTTGGTCGAGGTGGTGTGCAAAGTGAGAGGGTTAGGGAAAATGATTTGGTAAACAGAGAAGAGGTAGTAAAAGCTTTGCGGAAGATGAAAGCCGGCAAGGCAGCAGGTTTGGATGGTATTGCAGTGGAATTTATTAAAAAAGGGGGTGACTGTATTGTTGACTGGTTGGTAAGGTTATTTAATGTATGTATGACTCATGGTGAGGTGCCTGAGGATTGGGGGAATGCGTGCATAGTGCCATTGTACAAAGGCAAAGGGGATAAGAGTGAGTGCTCAAATTACAGAGGTATAAGTTTGTTGAGTATTCCTGGTAAATTATATGGGAGGGTATTGATTGAGAGGGTGAAGGCATGTACAGAGCTTCAGATTGGGGAAGAGCAGTGTGGTTTCAGAAGTGGTAGAGGATGTGTGGATCAGGTGTTTGCTTTGAAGAATGTATGTGAGAAATACTTAGAAAAGCAAATGGATTTGTTTGTAGCATTTATGAATCTGGAAAAGGTATATGATAGAGTTGATAGAGATGCTCTGTGGAAGGTATTAAGAATATATGGTGTGGGAGGCAAGTTGTTAGAAGCAGTGAAAAGTTTTTATCGAGGATGTAAGGCATGTGTAGGTGTAGGAAGAGAGGAAAGTGATTGGTTCTCAGTGAATGTAGGTTTGCGGCAGGGGTGTGTGATGTCTCCATTGTTGTTTAATTTGTTTATGGATGGGGTTGTTAGGGAGGTGAATGCAAGAGTTTTGGAAAGAGGGGCAAGTATGCAGTCTGTTGGGGATGAGAGAGCTTGGGAAGTGAGTCAGTTGTTGTTCGCTGATGATACAGCGCTGGTGGCTGATTCATGTGAGAAACTGCAGAAGCTAGTGACTGAGTTTGGTAAGGTGTGTGAAAGAAGAAAGTTAAGAGTAAATTTGAATAAGAGCAAGGTTATTAGGTACAGTAGGGTTGAGGGTCATGTCAATTGGGAGGTAAGTTTGAATGGAGATAAACTGGAGGAAGTAAAGTGTTTTAGATATCTGGGAGTGGATCTGGCAGCGGATGGAACCATGGAAGCGGAAGTGGATCATAGGGTGGGGGAGGGGGCGAAAATTCTGGGAGCCTTGAAGAATGTGTGGAAGTCGAGAACATTATCTCGGAAAGCAAAAATTGGTATGTTTGAAGGAATAATGGATCCAACAATGTTGTATGGTTGTTAGGCGTGGGCTATGGATAGAGTTGTGCGCAGGAGGGTGGATGTGCTGGAAATGAGATGTTTGAGGACAATGTGTGGTGTGAGGTGGTTTGATCGAGTAAGTAACGTAAGGGTAAGAGAGATGTGTGGAAATAAAAAGAGCGTGGTTGAGAGAGCAGAAGAGGGTGTTTTGAAATGGTTTGGGCACATGGAGAGAATGAGTGAGGGAAGATTGACCAAGAGGATATATGTGTCGGAGGTGGAGGGAACGAGGAGAAGTGGGAGACCAAATTGGAGGTGGAAAGATGGAGTGAAAAAGATTTTGTGTGATCGGGGCCTGAACATGCAGGAGGGTGAAAGGAGGGCAAGGAATAGAGTGAATTGGATCGATGTAGTATATCGGGGTTGACGTGCTGTCAGTGGATTGAATCAGGGCATGTGAAGCGTCTGGGGTAAACCATGGAAAGCTGTGTAGGTATGTATATTTGCGTGTGTGGACGTATGTATATACATGTGTATGGGGGTGGGTTGGGCCATTTCTTTCGTCTGTTTCCTTGCGCTACCTCGCAAACGCTGGAGACAGCGACAAAGCAAAAACAAAAAAAAAAAGAAAAAAAAGAAAATATGTATACAGATATATATATATATATATATATATATATATATATATATATATATATATATATATATATATATATATATATATATATATATATATATATATATATATATATATATATGTTCGCTGATGATACAGCGCTGGTGGCTGATTCGTGTGGGAAACTGCAGAAGCTGGTAACTGAGTTTCGTAAAGTGTGTGAAAGAAGAAAGCTGAGAGTAAATGTGAATAAGAGCAAGGTTATTAGGTACAGAGGGGTTGAGCGACAAGTCAATTGGGAGGAAAGTTTGAATGGAGAAAAACTGGAGGAAGTGAAGTGTTTTATATATCTAGGAGTGAATTTGGCAGCGGATGGAACCATGGAAGCGGAAGTGAATCATAGGATGGGTGAGGGGGCGAAAGTTCTGGGAGCGTTGAAGAATGTGTGGAAGTCGAGAACATTATCTCGGAAAGCAAAAATGGGTATGTTTGAAGGAATAGTGGTTCCAACAATGTTATATAGTTGCGAGGCGTTGGCTATAGATAGAAATGTGCGGAGGAGGGTGGATGTGCTGGAAAAGTGATGTTTGAGGACAATGTGTGGTATTAGGTGGTTTGATCGAGTGAGTAATAATAGGGTAAGAGCGATATGTGTTAATAAAAAGAGTGTGGTTGAGAGAGCAGAATGGGGTGTTTTGAAATGGTTTGGTCGCATTGAGAGAATGAGTGAGGAAAGATTAACAAAGAGGATATATATGTCAGAGGTGGAGGGAACAAGGAGAAGTGGGAGACCAAATTGGAGGTGGAATGATGAAGTGAAAAAGCTTTTGAATGATCGGAGCCTGAACATGCAGGAGGGTGAACGGCGTGCAAGGAATAGAGTGAATTGGAACGATGTGGTATACTGGGGTCGACGTGCTGTCAATGGATTGAACCAAGGCGTGTGAAGCGTCTGGAATAAACCATGGAAAGTTCTGTTGGGCCTGGATGTGGAAAGGGAGCTTTGGTTTCAGTGCATTATACATTACAGCTAGAGACAAAACTTTCCATGGTCTACCAAAGACGCTTCACATGCCCTGGTTCAATACACTGAGAGCACGTCGATCCCGGTATACCACATCGCTCCAATTCGCTTTATTCCTTGTACGACTTTCACCCTCCTTCATGTTCAGGCCCCGATCACTCAAAATCTTTTTCACCCAGTCTTTCCACATCCAATTTGGTCTCCCAAATCTCCCCGTTCCCTCGACCCCTGACACATATATCATCTTTGTCAGCCTTTCCTCACTCATTCTCTCCATGAGACCAAACCATATCAAAACACCCTCTTCTGCTCTCTCAACCACACGCAATATATTACCGCACATCTCTCTTACCCTTTCATTACTTACTCGATCAAACCACCTCACACCACATATTGTCCTCAAACATCTCATTTCCAGCACATCCACCCTCCTCCGCACAACTATATCTATAGCCCACGCTTCGCAACCATATAACATTGTCGGTACCATTGTTCCTTCAAACATACCCATTTTTGTTTTCTGGATAACGTTCTCGCCTTCTACGCATTTTTCAACGTTCCCAGAACTTTCGCCCTCTCCCCCACCCTATGACTCTACCGTTTCCATGGTTCCATCCACTGCCAAATCCACTCCCAGATATCTAAAACACTTCGCTTCCTCCAGTTTTTCTCCATTCAAACTTACCTCCCAATTGACTTGTCCCTAAACCCTACTATGCCTAATAACCTTGCTCTTAATCACATTTACTCTCAGCTTTCTTCTTTCACACACTTTACCAAACTCAGTCACCATCTTCTGCAGTTTCTCACACGAATCAGCCACCAGCGTTGTATCATCAGCGAACAAGAACTGACTCACTTCCCAAGCCCTCATCCACAACAAACTGCATACTTATCCCTCTCTCTAAAACTCTTGCATTCACCTCCCTAACTACCACATCCATAAAGAAATAGAACAACCATGGGGACATTACGCACTCCTGCCGGAAACCGACATTCACTGAGAACCAATAACTTTCCTCTCTCCCTACTCGTACACATGCCTTACATCCTCGATAAAAACTTTTCACTGCTTCTAACAACTTACCTCCCACACCATATGTTCTTAGTACCTTCCTCAGAGCATCTCTATCAACTCTACCATATGCCTTCTCCAGATCCATAAACGCTGCATACAAATCCATTTCTTTTTCTAAGTATTTCTCGCATACATTCTTCAAAGCAAACACCTGATCCACACATCCTCTACCACTTCTGAAACCTCACTGCCCTTCCCCAGTCTGATGTTCTGTACATGCCCTCACCCTCTCAATCAATACCCTCCTATATGATTTTCCAGGAACACTTAACAAACTTATACCTCTGTAATTTGAGCACTCACCTTTATCCCCTTTGCCATCGTACAATGGCACTATGCAAGTATTCCGCCAATCCTCAGGTACCTCACCATGAGTCATACATACATTGAATAATCTTACCGACCAGTGAACAACACAGTCACCCCCTTTTTTGATAAATTCCACTGCAGTACCATCCAAACCCGCTGCTTGCCGGCTTTCATCTTCCGCAAAGCTTTTACCACCTCTTCTCTGTTTACCAAATCATTCTCCCTAACCCTCTCACTTTGCACACCATCTCGACCAAAACACCTTATATATGCAACTCTATCATCAAACACATTCAGCAAACTTTCAAATACTCACTCCATCTCCTCGCATCATAACTACATGTTATCACCTCCCATTACCCCCCCCCCCTTCACTGATGTTCCCATTTGTTCCCTCGTCTTACGCACTTTATTTACCTCCTTACAAAACATCTTTTTATTCTTCCTAAAATTTAATGATATTCTCTCACCCCAACTCTCATTTGCCCTCTTTTTCACCTCTTGTACCTTTCTTTTGATCTCCTGGCTCTTTCTTTTATACATCTCTCAGTCATTTGCATTATTTCCCTGCAAAAATCGTCCAAATGCCTCTCTCTTCTCTTTCACTAATACTCTTACTTCTTCATCCCACCACTCACTACCCTTTCTAATCTGCCCACCTCCCACGCTTCTCATGCAACAAGCATATTTTGCGCAAGCCATCACTGATTCCCTAAATACATCCCATTCCTCCCCACTTTCTTTACGCCCTTTGTTCTCACCTTTTTCCATTCTTTTCTCAGTCTCTCCTGATACTTCCTCACACAAGTCTCCTTCCCAAGCTCACTTACTCTCACTACTCTCTTCACCTCAACATTCTCTCTTCTTTTTTGAAACCTTTACAAATCTTAACCCGCGCCTCCACAAGATAATGATCAGACATCCCTCCAATTGCACCTCTTAGGTCATTAACATCCAAAAGTCTCTCTTTCACTCTCCTATCAATTAACACGTAATCCAATAACGCTCTCTGGCCATCTTTCCTACTTATATACGTATACTTATGTATATCTCTCTTTTTAAACCCGGTATTCCCAGTCACCAATCCTTTTTCAGCTCACAAATCTACAAGCTCTTCACCGTTTCCATTTACAACACTGAACACCCCATGTACACCAATCATTCTCTCAACTGCCACATTACTCACCTTTGCATTCAAATCACCAATCACTATGACCTGGTCTCGTGCATCAAAACTACTAACACACTCACTCAGCTACTCCCAAAACACTTGCCTCTTAAAATTTTCCTTCTCATGCCCAGGTGCTTATGCACCTGATAATCACCCATCTCTCTCCATCCACTTTCAGTTTTACCCATATCAATTGAGAATTTACTTTCTTACACTCTATCACATACTCCCACCACTCCTGTTTCAGGAGTAGTGCTACTCCTTCCCTCGCTCTTGTCGTCTCACCAACTCCTGACTTTACTCCCAAGACATTCCCAAACCACTCTTCTTCTTTACCCTTGAGCTTCGTTTCACTCAGAGCCAGAACATCCAGGTTCCTTTCCTCAAACATACTACCTATATCTCCTTTTTTCTCATCTTGGTTACATCCACCAACATTTAGACACCAAATCTGAGCTCTCGAGTAGGATGAATACTCCACGAGTGACTCATTCTTCTGTTTCCCCTTTTAGAAAGTTGAAATACAAGAAGGGGAGGGTCTCTAACCCCCCGCTCCCGCCCCCTTTAGTCGCCTTCTACGACTCGTGAGGAATACGTGAGAAGTATTCTTTCTCCCCTATATGTATATATTCTCTATTCACCCACTTCCAATTTTTTCTTACCATCAAGTCAAGATGGTTACCTCTTGAAACTCTTGGTGCCATGCCACGCGTTAAGCGACTATACATCAACAGAAGATTCGTCTTCACTAGGCTGAACCAAGCTTGTTGTCTGACGCACATCAAGTACCTGGGCACACTTGGCTCTCTCTTAGAATCTTAGGAAGCTGAGCTCCGTTGACACACGTTACACTCACGCTGAAAGTTTATGCCTCGAGGGTGTCGACCTCGGAGCTTATTTTTATACCGCTCAGCGACAAAGCTGGTAGTGCAACTGGGGAGTGCACATCAGACCACTCACAGAAAGCTTTAGCTGACACACTTTTCATTGCCAGCAGGATTGATCGGGGGAATGAAGCAACCATTCTGGTGGTTAACTTTATCTACGTGTTGGAATTCCTTTTTTATCTTTCTTTGTTAAGTTCAAAAGGTAAACTCCAGGGGCACGCTGAAATCAAAACAATACTTAATTCAGGTGAAGAAAAAAATAAGCATCAGATATCTACGAGATTATAAAGGGAAGAATATCGGCTGAGAATCTGTCGTTTTCCACATATTCTTGATTAGAATCTGTTTGTCAGAGTAGTAGATGCAATAGGGGTAGCCAGATAGAATACTTGGAATAAACCACTCGACACCGAACCAGACAGGTCACCATGACAGTTCATTGGTCCATCATTACGTAGAGAGGATGGTGATGATAGAGTACAACTGATTCTCAAATGGCTACTGATGATAACACTTACAATGTTGGACGGAATATCGCGTTAACAGCATCTAGAAGTGAGACTTGCTAGGTACACGAATACGTGAGTTTGACAAGCAAGAAGACACTAAGCTAAAGAAAATGAGTTTATGACTCATACTAACATGTAGAGGATCACGATTACAGAGAAGCAGAGCATAAGTAGTCGATTATAAGAGGTAAAACAGACAGAGAGACAAGGAAGAAGGGAGATTCCATTCAAAATGCACACACACACACACACACACACACACACACACACACACACACACACACACACACCCACACACGCACACACACACACACATACTCACACACACACACAGGGATGCAAGCAGAGTGCAGGGTATGTACCGAGAGTCTTCCCTGGCATCTTAAGAGGTACACGAATTCCATCTCCTCAGCAGCCGGTGACCCGTAAGATGCAAAGTGATTCCGGCTCTGATGTTTACTAAAGGATGATACCGTTACCGCAGTGGATGAGAGCGAGATGCAAAAGGAAGAGTCAAGTTGACTCATGGACCAGGAAATGGGAAGTGGTGGGACGAGAGAGTTTCAAGGTGAGATGTTAGTCAGATTCAGTGATAGATGGAGGAACCACACAAATGTCGATGAGAGAAGGAGAGGCGACACATATGGAGGATGAGAGAGAGAGAGAGAGAGAGAGAGAGAGAGAGAGAGAGAGAGAGAGAGAGAGAGAGAGAGAGAGAGAGAGAGAGAGAGAGAGAGAGAGAGAGAGAGAGAGAGAGAGAGAGAGAGAGAGAGAGAGGGAATCAGTTCACAATCACACGCGATACATGTACCATTCCGTCACCACACTTACTGAACATTTCCCGTCATTTTCCAGTCATACAGTAGTTTGTACCACGTACGGTTGAACCAATATCCATAACATCACTTCCAACCTTGAAGAGGTGAGGAGAAGCCCCCTCCCTCTGTCCCTATCTCTCGTACCGTATCACCTCACCTACTACCAACGGGTTGACCACACGCCCTCCTCCTCAATATTCTCATTATGCCCGAAAAATCGCCGCTGAAGCGTGACATTTCCACCATCCACCCCAACCCCAACCCCAAGCAAAGGGCAGCTGGTTATGTGAAGGTAAAAGTTTGCAAAGTCTCATAAGGCTGGAGGCGAAAAGTGGTGTCATCCAGTTTCTTTGGCAAAAAAAAGAAAAAACCGCTTGGCACGTTGGCTGCATACATAGTGCCTTCTTAAAGCTATGGAGAGAGAGAGAGAGAGAGAGAGAGAGAGAGAGAGAGAGAGAGAGAGAGAGAGAGAGAGAGAGAGAGAGAGAGAGAGAGAGAGAGAGAGAGAGAGAGAGAGAGAGAGAGAGAGAGAGAGAGAGAGAACTTTTTTTTGTTGAGGTAAACGTAATTGTTGAGATATTGTAATGACTGATTATTATTTTTTTTTCATTTTTTTAGGATAAAGAACAGCGGGTATTTTTCCTTCCGTAGTATGAATGATATATATAGATTTGTTGTTAGGTTTGTCTGTTGGAGAAGTCCAATTACTTGTCTGGCCTTTCCTCCGTTAATCTGACTGCATTAGAAAGATATTTTAGATGGACGCATCGTGTTCATTCCGTGAACAGTTTAGCAAAGACAAAACAAAGCAAAAAATGAATTGACCAGAAACAGTGCTGACACAAAACCCAGGACGTGAGGAGTAGTAAAACCCCCAAAAAAGATGGGCCAGGAAAGAGTTGATTCTGAAGTCAGGTCACGGGTAGACTTGAAAGAGAAACAAGGTCAAGGGAGGCTTCACACATAAGACAGGTCACACGGAGGACTGACGCGGATGTTAGGCCAAAGGAACACTTGACACAGATGCCAGACCATCCTTGATGCTAGGCCATAGGAACAGTTGACACAGATGCCAGACCATCCTTGATGCTAGGCCATAGGAACAGTTGACACAGATGCCAGACCATCCTTGATGCTAGGCCATAGGAACAGCCAGCACAGATGTCAAACCATCCTTGATGCTGGGCCACAGGAACAGCTGATACAAATGACAGACCATCCTTGATGCTAGGCCACAAGAACAGCTGACACAGATGCTAGAGCGTCCTCCATACAAGGCCACGGGAACAGCTAACACAGATGCCACATCATCCTTGATGTTAGGCTGATACAGATGCCAGACCATCTTTGGTCACAGGCTAGAGGTCCATAATGCTAGGCCATAGTAACAGCTGGCACAGATGCCATATAATCCTTGATGCTAGGTCACAGGAACAGCTGACACGTATGCCAAAGCATCCTTCGTACAAAAAGGGAAGAATGGTTTGGGAATGTCTTGGGAGTAAAGTCAGGGGTTGGTGAGAGGAAAAGAGCAAAGGAAGGAGTAGCACTACTCCTGAAGCAGGAGTTGTAGGAGTATGTGATAGTGTGTAAGAAAGTAAACTTTGGATTGATATGGGTAAAACTGAAAGTAGATGGAGAGAGATGGGTGATTATTGGTGCTTATGCACCTGGGCATGAGAAGAAAGATCATGAGAGGCAAGTGTTTTGGGAGCAGCTGAATGAGTGTGTTAGCAACTTTGATGCACGGGATCGGGTTATAGTGATGGATGATTTGAATGCAAAGGTGAGTAATGTGGCAGTTGAGGGTATAATTGGCATATATGGGGTGTTCAGTGTTGTAAATGGAAATGGTGAAGAGCTTGTAGATTTATGTGCTGAAAAAGGACTGGTGATTGGGAATATCTGGTTTAAAAAGAGAGATATACATAAGTATACGTATGTAAGTAGGAGAGATGGCCAGAGAGCGTTATTGGATTACGTGTTAATTGATAGACTCACGAAAGAGAGACTTTTGTATGTTAATGTGCTGAGAGGTGCAACTGGAGGGATGTCTGATCATTATCTTATGGAAGCGACGTTTAAATTTTTGTGGCGGTTTTCAGAAAAGAAGAGAGAATGTTGGGGTGAAGAGAGTGGTGAGAGTAAGTGAGCATGGGAAGGAGACTTGTGTGAGGAAGTACCAGGAGAGACTGAGTACAGAACGGAAAAAGGTGAGAACAAAGGAGGTAAGGGGAGTGGGGGAGGAATGGGATGTATTCAGGGAAGCAGTGATGGCTTGCGCAAAAGATGCCTGTGTCATGAGGAACGTGGGAGGTGGGCAGATCAGAGAGGGTAGTGAGTGGTCGGATGAAGAAGTAAGATTGCTAGTGAAAAAGAAGAGAGAGGCATTTGGACGATTTTTACAGAGAAATAGTGCAAATGAGTGGGGGATGAATAAAAGAAATAGGCAAGAGAAAGATGCAAGAGATGAAAAAGATGGCAGATGAGAGTTGGAGACAGAGCGTATCATTAGATTTTAGGGAGAATAAAAAGACGTTTCGAAGGAGGTAGCGAGGTGGCGCAAGGAAACGGACGAAAAAATGGCCCAACCCACCCACATACACATGTATATACATACACATCCACACACGCGCATATATATACCTATTCATCTCAAAGTATATATATATATATATATATATATATATATATATATATATATATATATATATATATATATATATATATATATATATATATATTTTTCTTTTCTTTCAAACTATTCGCCATTTCCCGCATTAGCGAGGTAGCGTTAAGAACAGAGGACTGGGCCTTTGAGGGAATACCCTCACCTGGCCCAATTCTCTGTTCCTTCTTTTGGGAAAAAAAAAAAAAAAAAAAAAAAAAAAATACGAGAGGGGAGGATTTCCAGCCCCCCGCTCCCTCCCCTTTCAGTCGCCTTCTACGACACGCAGGGAATACGTGGGAAGTATTCTTTCTCCCCTATCCCCAGGGAATATATATATATATATATATATATATATATATATGTATATATATATATATATATATATATATATATATATATATATATATATATATATATATAAATATATATATATATATATATATATATATATATATATATATATATATATATATATATATATATATATATATATATATATATATATATATATTTATATATATATATATATATATATATATATATATATATATATATATATATATATACACATGTACATAATTCATACTGTCTGCCTTTATTCATTCCCGTCGCCACCCCGCCACATAGGAAATGACAACCCCCTTCCCCGTCATGTGCGCGAGGTTGCGCTAGGAAAAGACAACAAAGGCCACATTCGTTCACACTCAGTCTGTAGCTGTCATGTATAATGCACCGAAACCACAGCTCCCTTTCCATATCCAGGCCCCACAGAACTTTCCATGGTTTACCCCAGACGCTTCATATGCCCTGGTTCCATCCATTGACAGCCCGTCGATCCCGGTAAACCACATCGTTCCAATTCACTCTATTCCTAGCAATATATATATATATATATATATATATATATATATATATATATATATATATATATATATATATATATATATATATATATATATATATATATATATACACATATATATATATATATATATATATATATATATATATATATATATATATATATATATATATATATATATATATATATATATATATATATATATATATATATATATATATATATATTGCTAATTAGATCGCCATTATTAAGGCATTCACTTATTCGAGCTGTCTCTGCTACGAAAGAGAAAAAAAGAGAAATCAGGCGGAACTGACATAAGAACAAGGCTACTGAGGCAGTAGACAGAGAAACTGGATCGTAGTGGATACTAGCACACGTAAGACAAGTTGGGGGAGAAATGATGCAAAGGTATACTATAGAGGGACATTGCTAAAGGGAGGTCAGACAACGGGGGAAATGAAACTGATCCTACTTCAAGGTCAAGCTGACAGATATGTTAACTCAAGCAAGAGCCGATACTGGGGATGTCTAACACTTGCTGAATGAAGGGATACCTGACACCGTTGATATATCAGGAAGAAATTGACGGAGTTGGCGTATGGGACATAAATGACACAAATGTCACGCAATAAAGCTTTTTTTTTTTTTCACCCAATTTCAGAAATAGGAATCGAACAACTGATACATTCGTCATTGCTTTCAATCTGATGCAAATTTCTCATCATTACATGTGAAAGCACTGATTCACAAAGAAACATACTTCATAAGAGGGTGCTAAGTACATAATGTACCATGTAATGTTTATAAACGTTGATTTACAAATATAAGTGGATAACAAGAATATGTTTGTAGATGTAATCTAGTTACAATCTTATGGACCACATCCCTCCAAAAGCACAGGAGTAAGTCAGTGGGACAGTAACCAAGAAAAGATTGACTGTGTAGTGAAATGTGATGTGTAATCGGGGTTTCATGTTCTTTTTGAACAGAATCAAATATCACAAAATCCCACATCCTCTACTGATCTGATGCTCGTTATCCGCCCCATTTTGGAATTCACTTGATACTAAAAAGTAAGGTCATCATATAACATAGTACGGAGCTCCCTTGCTCTCATCAGTGTGCATCCTTACCTTTGGATTACCCTGAAGTATAATATATACGAACGTTATAGATACGAGCATTATATATTATGCTACTTATCTTTCTAATAGATTAAGATACCTTTCTAAAAAGTATATCTAACAATGGCTAGTCCACTCATATGAGGATGAATGTAAACCTATCTATCAATAACATTATTTCCCAAACTTATTCATCCATGAATACACTATATCCTCCCCTCGCCTGTCGGGCAACAAATTGAGTTCAGCTCGACTCTGATGACGTCTTCACCCATTGATACTGACACAAAGCTGCCCACGAAACTATTCTGCCAACTCCAATACACCAGAGCGCCATAGCCCGCTTCCCTCCCCCAAGACTTCAGGCTCACAAAGCCGACGTTCGTACTTCGAACACGACAAAACTTCGAAATGCTGACGTGAAGCCGCGCATGCAGAAGTTTTGTACCTAGGGTGCTGAGGGTAAATGTTAGATTCTAACACACGTATTTCATCCCCCTCAGCCTGTAAGGTTGGTTGCATTCTTGGCAATGATAACAATTTCTGAGTATATGAAATATTTTAATATATTTAAATATTTAAATAATTATAAGAAAACGGGGGTGACTATATTGTGGATTGGTTGGTAAGGTTATTTAATGTATGTATGACTCATGGTGAGGTGCCTGAGGACTGGCGGAATAATGCATAATGTCATTGTACAAAGGCAAAGGGGATAAAAGTGAGTGCTCAAATTACGGAGGAAAAAGTTTGTTCAGTATTCCTGGGAAATTATATGGGAAAGTATTGATTGGGAGGATGAAGGCATGTACAGAGCATCAGATGGGAAAGAGCAGTGGTAGAGGACGTGTGGATCAGGTGTTTGCTCTGAAGAATGTATGTGAGAAATACTTAGAAAAGCAAATGGATTTGTTTGTAGCATTTATGGATCTGGAGAAGGCATATGATAGATTTGATAGAGATGCTCTCTGGAAGGTATTAAGAATATATGGTGTGGGAGGTAAGTTCTTAGAAGCAATGAAAAGTTTTTATCGAGGATGTAAGGCATATGTACGTGTAGGAAGAGAGAGAAGTGATTGGTTCTCAGTGAATGTAGGTTTGTGGCAGGGGTGTGTGATGTTCCCATGGTTGTTTAATTTGTTTATGGATAGGGTTTTTAGGGAGGTGAATGCAAGAATTTTGGAAAGAGGGGCAAGTATGGAGGTTGTGCGGATGAAAGAGCTTGGGAAGTGAGTTAGTTGTTGTTCCCTGATAATTCAGTGCTGGTGGCTGATTCGTGTGAGAAACTGCAGGAGCTGGTGACTGAGTTTGGTAAAGTGTGTGAAAGAAGAAAGCTGAGAGTAAATGTGAATAAGAGCAAGGTTATTAGGTACAGTAGGGTTGAGGGACAAGTCAACTGGGAGGAAAGTTTGAATGGAGAAAAACTGGAGGAAGTGAAGTGTTTTGGCTATCTGGGAGTGGATTTAGCAGCGGATGGAACCATGGAAGCGGAAGTGAATCATAGGGTGTGGGAGGGGGCGAACGTTCTGGGAGCGTTGAAGAATGTGTGGATGTCGAGAACATTCTCTCGTAAAGCAAATTGGGTATGTTTGAAGGAATAGTGGTTCCAACAATGTTATATGGTTGCGAGGCGTGGGCTATAGATAGAGTTGTGCGGAGGAGGATGGATGTGCTGAAAATGAGATGTTTGAGGACAATATGTGGTGTGAGGTGGTTTGATCGAGTAAGTAATAATAGGGTAATAGAGATGTGTGGTAATAAAAAAGAGTGTGATTGAGAGAGCAGAAGAGGGTTTTTAGAAATGGTTTCGTCATATGGAGATAATGAGTGAGGAAAGACTGACCAAGAGGATATATGTGTCAGGGATGGAAGGAACGAGAAGTGGGAGACCAAACTGAAGGTGGAAAGATGGAGTGAAAAAGATTTTGAGTGATCGGGGCCTGAACATGCAGGAGGGTGAAAGGCGTGGAAGGAAAAGAGTGAATTGGAACGATGTGCAGTCATTTGATTAACCCAGGGCATGTGAGGCGTCTTGGGTAAGCCATAGAATGTGGGCCTGGATGTGGAAAGGGAGCTGTGGTTTCGTTGCATTATTACATGATAGCTAGAGACTGAGTGTGAGCGAATGTGGCCTTTATCTTTTCCTAGCGCTACCTCGCGCACATGAGGGGGAAGGGGGTTGTTATTTCATGCATGGCAGCGTGGCGATGGGAATGAATGAAGGTAGACAGTAAGAATCATGAACATGTGTATATATGTATATATGTGTGTGTGTATTTATATATATATATATATATATATATATATATATTTTTTTTTTTTTTTTTTTTTTTTTTTTTTTTTATACTTTGTCGCTGTCTCCCGCGTTTGCGAGGTAGCGCAAGGAAACAGACGAAAGAAATGGCCCAACCCACCCCCATACACATGTATATACACACGTCCACACACGCAAATATACATACCTACACAGCTTTCCATGGTTTACCCCGGACGCTTCACATGCCTTGATTCAATCCACTTACAGCACGTCAACCCCTGTACCACATCGCTCCAATTCACTCTATTCCTTGCCCTCCTTTCACCCTCCTGCATGTTCAGGCCCCGATCACACAAAATCCTTTTCACTCCATCTTTCCACCTCCAATTTGGTCTCCCTCTTCTCCTCGTTCCCTCCACCTCCGACACATATATCCTCTTGGTCAATCTTTCCTCACTCATTCTCTCCATGTGCCCAAACCATTTCAAAACACCCTCTTCTGCTCTCTCAACCACGCTCTTTTTATTTCCACACATCTCTCTTACCCTTACGTTACTTACTCGATCAAACCACCTCACACCACACATTGTCCTCAAACATCTCATTTCCAGCACATCCATCCTCCTGCGCACAACTCTATCCATAGCCCACGCCTCGCAACCATACAACATTGTTGGAACCACTATTCCTTCAAACATACCCATTTTTGCTTTCCGGGATAATGTTCTCGACTTCCACACATTTTTCAAGGCTCCCAAAATTTTCGCCCCCTCCCCCACCCTATGATCCACTTCCGCTTCCATGGTTCCATCCGCTGACAGATCCACTCCCAGATATCTAAAACACTTCACTTCCTCCAGTTTTTCTCCATTCAAACTCACCTCCCAATTGACTTGACCCTCAACCCTACTGTACCTAATAACCTTGCTCTTATTCATATATATATATATATATATATATATATATATATATATATATATATATATATATATATATATATATATATATATATGTATATATATATATATATATATATATATATATATATATATATATATATATATATATATATATATATATATATATATATATGTATATATATATATATATATATATATATATATATATATATATATATATATATATATATATATATATATATATATATATATATATATACTTCCTCACACATCTTTTTATTCTCCCTAAAATTTAATGATACTCTCTCACCCCAACTCTCATTTGCCCTTTTTTTTCACCTCTTGCACCTTTCTCTTGACCTCCTGTCTCTTTCTTTTATACATCTCCCACTCAATTGCATTTTTTCCCTGCAAAAATCGTCCAAATGCCTCTCTCTTCTCTTTCACTAATACTCTTACTTCTTCATCCCACCACTCACTACCCTTTCTAATCAACGCATCTCCCACTCTTCTCATGCCACAAGCATCTTTTGCGCAATCCATCACTGATTCCCTAAATACATCCCATTCCTCCCCCACTCCCCTTACTTCCATTGTTCTCACCTTTTTCCATTCTGTACTCAGTCTCTCCTGGTACTTCCTCACACAAGTCTCCTTCCCAAGCTCACGTACTCTCACCACCCTCTTCACCCCAACATTCACTCTTCTTTTCTGAAAACCCATACAAATCTTCACCTTAGCCTCCACAAGATAATGATCAGACATCCCTCCAGTTGCAGCTCTCAGCACATTAACATCCAAAAGTCTCTCTTTCGCGCGCCTGTCAATTAACACGTAATCCAATAACGCTCTCTGGCCATCTCTCCTACTTACATAAGTATACTTATGTATATCTCGCTTTTTAAACCAGGTATTCCCAATCATCAGTCCTTTTTCAGCACATAAATCTACAAGCTCTTCAACATTTCCACTTACAACACTGAACACCCTAAGTATACCAATTATTCCCTCAACTGCCACATTACTCACCTTTGCATTCAAATCACCCATCACTATAACCCGGTCTCGTGCATCAAAACCACTAACACACTCATTCAGCTGCTCCCAAAACACTTGCCTCTCATGATCTTTCTTCTCATGCCCAGGTGCATATGCACCAATAATCACCCATCTCTCTCCATCAACTTTTAGTTTTACCCATATCAATCGAGAATTACTTTCTTACATTCTATCACATACTTCCACAACTCCTGTTTCAGGAGTACTGCTACTCCTTCCCTTGCTCTTGTCCTCTCACTAACCCCTGACTTTACTCCGAAGACATTCCCAAACCACTCTTCTCCTTTACCCTTTAGCTTCGTTTCACTCAGAGCCAAAACATCCAGGTTCCTTTCCTCAAACATACTACCTATCTCTCCTTTTTTCACATCTTGGTTACATCCACACACATTTAGGCACCCCAATCTGAGCCTTCGAGGAGGATGAGCACTCCCCGCGTGACTCCTTCTTCTGTTTCCCATTTCCCATGGGAAATATATATATATATATATATACATATATATATATATATATATATATATATATATATATATATATATATATATATATATATATATATATATATATACACAAAAATATTGGAAAATGTGATTGATACATATTCATATACACCTATGTCTTTTAAAACGACGTCTTTGAAAATAAATTGAAAGAAAACTTTAAAATAGGAACCGTTGCTTAAAGGGAACAGGCAAAGTTGATGATCTACTTACAAATTACGTGGAAACCGGAGAAAATAAAGCATTGAATAGTAGAGTTGGTCATACCAAATCTGGTTATTCGAGTAGGAGTAATCCATTTAATGTAGATGCTGATAATAAACTACATTAGGATACTGAAAACAGAATTGTGGAATAAGTTTTGCAGATCGAGAGGGATGGGCCTGGCAGCCAGAGTGCACTGGGAACAAGCTCTTTTCCGAGTGTCATAATATCTGAGTTGCCAGTTACATAGACATGACAGTTTGGCAGAGAAAAAGATAACTTTTCTTTAGTCAATGAAAAATATGACTCTATGATTTTCACTCTTCCATTATGTATCTGTTTCTAGGGTTTCAAATTTATTCCTAGTTAATAAGGACATGAATTTCAATGCAAAACTAGCACCAAACACCTATCAAGAAAATGTATCTCAGAGTACATATCTTACTCGAACAATTTAAGGGGTTTTCAAAAGAATGCACAAATGCATACATATCTATCATTTCCCCTGGGTACTGACTGCATTACCTTTTTTCTACATTGAGTTTGATGTCTGAAGATCAAAGCAGACTATATCGAACCAGTGGAGTCGATACTGAACTTGTGCCTCCATTTGATAAGATGCTTCTGTAAATACGCAAGCATTTTTTCTCTCCCTAGTTACCACGTTCTAAATATACCTAAAGATAGGAATGTTGTCCAAAAAAACCCGTAAGAGGCCTCGAACGGAAATTTTATAGCAATGCTATCTTCTGCAACATTATATATATATATATATATATATATATATATATATATATATATATATATATATATATATATATATATATATATATATATAGCGTTAGCGAGGTAGCGCAAGGAAACAGACGAAAGACTGGCCCAACCCACCCACATACACATGTATATACATACACGTCCACACACGCAAATATACATACCTATACATCTCAATGTATACATATACATACACACACAGACATATACATATATACACATGTACATAATTCAGATTGTCTGCCTTTATATATTACCAACGCCACTTCGCCACACATGGAATAACAATCCCCTCCCCCCTCATGTGTGCGAGGTAGCGCTAAAAAGAGACGACAAAGGCACCATTCGTTCTCACTCAGTCTCTAGCTGTCATGTAATAATGCACCGAAACCACAGCTCACTTTCCACATCCAGGCCCCATAGAACTTTCCATGGTTTACCCCAGACGCTTCACATGCCCTGGTTCAATCCATTGACAGCATGTCGACCCCGGTATACCACATCGTTCCAATTCACTCTATTCCTTGCACGCCTTTCACCCTCCTGCATGTTCAGGACCCAATCACTCAAAATCTTTTTCACTCCATCTTTCCGCCTCCAATTGGGTCTCCCACTTCTCGTTCCCTCCACATCTGACACATATATCCTCTTGGTCAGTCTTTCCTCACTCATGCTCTCCGTGTGACAAAACCATTTCAAAATACCCTCTTCTGCTGTCTCAACCACAATCTTTTTATTACCACACATCTCTCTTACCCTTACATTACTTACTCGATCAAACCACCTTACATCACATATTGTGCACAAACATCTCATTTCCAGCACATCCACCTTCCTGCGCACAACTCTATCCATAGCCCACGCTTCGCAACCATACAACATTGTTGGAACCACTATTCCTTCAAACATACCCATTTTTGCTTTACGAGATAATGTTCTCGACTTCCACACATTCTTCAAGGCTCCCAGAATTCTCGCCCCCTCCCCCACCCTATCACTCACTTCTGCTTCCATGGTTCCATCCGCTGCCAGATACACACCCAGATATCTAAAACACTTTACTCCCTACAGTTTTCCTCCATTCAAACTTACCTCCCAATTGACTTGACCCTCAACCCTATTGTACCTAATAACCTTGCTCTTATTCACATTTACTCTCAACTTTCTTCTTTCACACACTTTACCAAACTCAGTCACCAATTTCTGCAGTTTCTCACATGAATCAGCCACCAGCGCTGTATCATCAGCGAACAACAACTGACTCACTTCCCAAGATCTCTCATCCACAACAGACTGCATACTTGCCCGTCTTTCCAAAACTCTTCCATTCACCTCCCTAACAACCCCATCCATAAACAAATTAAACAGCCATGGAGACATCACACACCCCTGCCGCAAACCTACATTCACTGAGAACCAATCACTTTCCTCTCTTCCTACACGTACACATGCCTTACATCCTCAATAAAAACTTTTCGCTGCTTCTAACAACTTGCTTTCCACACCATATATTCTTAATACCTTCCACAGAGCATCTCTATCACTTCTATCATATGCCTTCTCCAGATCCATAAATGCTACATACAAATCCATTTGCTTTTCTAAGTATTTCTCACATATATTCTTCAAAGCAAACACCTGATCCACTCATCCTCTACCACTTCTGAAACCACACTGCTCTTCCCCAACCTGATGCTCTGTACATGCCTTCACCCTCTCAGTCAATACCCTCCCATATAATTTACCAGGAATACTCAACAAACATATACCTCTGTAGTTTGAGCACTCACTCTTATCCCTTTTGCCTTTGTACAATGGCACTATGCACGCATTCCGCCAATCCTCAGGCACCTCACCATGAGTCATACATACATTAAATAACCTTACCAACTAGTCAACAATACAGTCACCCCCTTTTTTAATAAATTCCACTGCAATACCATCCAAACCTGCTGCCTTGCCGGCTTTCATATTCCGCAAAGCTTTTACTACCTCTTCTCTATTTGCCAAATCATCTAACCGTCTCACATTGCACACCACCTCGACCAAAACACCCCATATCTGCCACTCTATCATCAAACACATTCAGCAAACCTTCAAAATACTCACTCCATCTCCTTCTCACATCACCTCTACTTGTTATCACCTCCCCATTAGCCTCCATCGCTGAAGTTCCCATTTGCTCCCTTGTCTTACGCACTTTATTTACCTCCTTCCAAAACATCTTTTTATCCTCCCTAAAATGTAATGATACTCTCTCACCCCAACTCTCATTTGCCCTCTTTTTCACCTCTTGCACCTTTCTCTTGACCGCCTGCCTCTTTCTTTTATACATCTCCCACTCATCTGCATTTTTTCCCTAAAAAATCGTCCAAATGCCTCTTTCTTGTCTTTCACTAATAATCTTACTTCTTCATCCCACCACTCACTTCATTTTCTAATCAACCCACCTCCCACGCTTCTCATGCCACAAGCATCTTTTGAGCAAGCCATCACTGCTTCCCTAAATACATCCCATTCCTCCCCCACTCCCCTTAACTTCCTTGTTCTTACCTTTTTCAATACTATACTTAGTCTCTCCTGGTACTTCCTCACACAAGTCTCCTTCCCAAGCTCACTTACTCTCACCACTCTCTTCACCCAACATTCTCTCTTCTTTCTGAAAACCACTACAAATATTCACCTTCGCCTCCACAAGATAATGATCAGACATCCCTCAAGTTGCACCTCCTCAGCACAATAACATTCAAAAGTCTCTCTTTCCGCGCGCCTATCAATTAACACGTAATCCAATAACCCTTTCTGGCCATCTCTCCTACTTACATACGTATACTTACGTATATCTCGCTTTTTAAACCAGGTATTCCCAATCACCAGTCCTTTTTCAGCACATAAATCTACAAGCTCTTCACCATTTCCATTTACAACACTGAACACCCCATGTTATACCAATTTTCCCTCAACTGCAACATTACTCACCTTTGCATTTAAATCATCCATCACTATACCGATCTC
>NC_092238.1:50884231-50910063 GCF_036320965.1 Panulirus ornatus | reverse complement strand
CTGACTTAAGTGGTTCTTGGACATACCTGCATTACGTACGCATGGACTTAAAAAGATTCCACGGGGAACGACTTATGATCGACTGGATAAACTCTTCCCACAGCAAAGTTGAGAAATTTTCTTCATTTCCTCGTCTCTCAGTTTTTAACAATATATAATTTGTGTTTTTTTCTTCTATAATTCTTAATTTTTTATTCATCTTGAACAGCTACAACTGGAGCATATCTTCACCCATGCCATACCAGTTACTATTACTACTACTACTACTACTATTACACACGCACACATACATACATACACACACACACACACACACACACACACACACACACACACACACACACACACACACCTGGAGCCTGGCTTAATTAAACTTGGGTGTGTGTTTGGCATACATACATTGGAGAAAAGACATGGTATATGCAGGTCAACTCGAGCGTAAAACCCTCTCCCCGTAACACATAAACAGTAATCACAATACGTAATCACACACACACACACACACACACTAAAATCATGGCACATATATACTAGGTTAAGAGACAGGGCAATACTATAGTAAAACTCCCTTCCCGTAACACAAATAGGAGTCACATACACACAAATACATAAACAAACAAAAATTCATAAAACATTTAAAGAACACATTTATTTTTTTCTGAAAAATAAGAAACCCATTGAAGATGGTATATTAGACCGTCATACTTTGAGACCCAAAACAATGATTTAGTCTAAAAAAAAAAAAAAAGGAAAACTAAAGAAGAAAGTACGGAATTGGTATAGAAAACGTAGCCACGGGACAAGTTACCACAGGACACTAACCTTAATCTGTTAGTAAAACATACAATTCTCCATCACTTGAATCATCTCTTGAAAAACAATATTAACTGTAATTATGACGAACAGAAAACAGGACTATTATTACACTGTAAAACAGACTGTAAATAATAACGAGTGTACAACAGAGACTGTATTAAAGTCGTTGTCTCTCTATGTCACGAAAAATACGTTAACTTATTATAAGATGACATTCATCAAAGCTCTCAGTTAACGTCATGCATAACAGATCAGTAACACTACTACGAAATATTTCAGACGAACTTGAGAAGACAGTTCAGTCTCATTAAGTTTCATGTAAGATCTTAATCGAAATGTTTAAATAGATTTATTACTCCCCTGTAAATAGCTGACTGGGGAATGCTCACTATGGCCACTTCTGCTCTATAGGCAAAGGTACGACCAACGCTGGTATTCAGTGGACATACAATTTTTTTTTTCGAAATAGTGGTATAAAATGAAAAAGTAAAAAAAAATATCTTCATCCTCTGTACTATCATATTCACTTTGATGTCTATGTGACACTTCTGCATCATTAGTCTTCTCTCTATGAGTGTGTATGATTGTATATAAACCTATTTTCTATATTTTTTAAGTTAATGGTAGAATCATGATTAATCCTACAATCCCAAGATCCCTCATGAAGGGGTCGTGTACCTCTGAACTTGTTACATTAAGTACCAGGGAAACCATGAACTCTATTGACGTGAGAAATTCCTCAACGAGATGACTTTTTTTTTCCCTCGTGACGAAGATGCAACCTTCGCGGTGTGACCTCACGCAGGAGTAGACCAGTAGCATCGACCTCCATCTGCTGGAGGTTATACCGCAAGTGAAGAGCCACCTGTGTCGAGGCCGTAACGTTGTTAATTGACGAAAGATCACAGTGCCATGAGAGCACTTCTCTTTTCATGGGAGTCCACCTTGTCCAAGTTACTGAGTACATATATACATATATATATATATATATATATATATATATATATAATATATATATATATATATATATATATATATATATATATTTCCATCTGTACTCAGTCTCTCCGGGTACTTCCTCACACAGGTCTCCTTCCCAAGCTCACTTACTCTCACCACCCTCTTCACCCCAACATTCACTCTTCTTTTCTGAAAACCCATACAAATCTTCACCTTAGCCTCCACAAGAATAATGATCAGACATCCCTCCAGTTGCACCTCTCAGCACATTAACATCCAAAAGTCTCTCTTTCGCACGCCTGTCAATTAACACGTAATCCAATAACGCTCTCTTGCCATCTCTCCTACTTACATAAGTATACTTATGTATATCTCGCTTTTTAAACCAGGTATTCCCAATCATCAGTCCTTTTTCATACATAAATCTACAAGCTCTCTCACCATTTCCATTTACAACACTGAACACCCCATGTATACCAATTATTCCCTCAACTGCCACATTACTCACCTTTGCATTCAAATCACCCATCACTATAACCCGGTCTCGTGCATCAAAACCACTAACACACTCATTCACTGCTCCCAAAACACTTGCCTCTCATGATCTTTCTTCTCATCCCAGGTGCATATGCACCAATAATCACCCACCTCTTCTCCATCAACTTTCAGTTTTAAACCCATATTAATCGAGAATTTACTTTCTTACATTCTACACATACTCCCACAACTCCTGTTTCAGGAGTATTGCTACTCCTTCCCTTGCTCTTGTCCTCTCACTAACCCCTGACTTTACTCCCCAGACATTCCCAAACCACTCTTCCCCTTTACCCTTGAGCTTCGTTTCACTCATAGCCAAAACATCCAGGTTCCTTTCCTCAAACATACTACCTATCTCTCCTTTTTTCACATCTTGGTTACATCCACACACATTTAGGCACCCCACTCTGAGCCTTCGAGGAGGATGAGCACTTCCCGCGTGACTCCTTCTTCTGTTTCCCATTTTAGAAAGTAATACAAGGAGGGGGGGATTCTGGCCCCCGCTCCCGTCCCCTCTAGTCGCTTTCTACGACACGCGAGGAATACGTGGGAAGTATTCTTTCAACCCTATCCCCAGGATAATATACATATATATATACATATACACATACACACACATACACATACATACGCACATACAGCGACAAAGTATAATAAATAAATATAAAAATAAATATATATATATATATATATATATATATATAAATATATATAATATTTTTTTTTTTTTTTTGCTTTGTCGCTGTCTCCCGCGTTTGCGAGGTAGCGCAAGGAAACAGACGAAAAATAGCCCAACCCACCCAGATACACATGTATATACATACGTCCACACACACAAATATACATACCTACACAGCTTTCCATGGTTTACCCCAGACGCTTCACATGCCCTGATTCAATCCACTGACAGCACGTCAACCCCGGGATACCACATCGATCCAAGTCACTCTATTCCTTGCCCTCCTTTCACCCTCTTGCATATTCAGGCCCCGATCACACAAAATCTTTTTCACTCCATCTTTCCACCTCCAATTTGGTCTCCCACTTCTCCTCGTTCCCTCCACCCTCCGACACATATATCCTCTTGGTCAATCTTTCCTCACTCATTCTCTCCATGTGCCCAAACCATTCAAAACACCCTCTTCTGCTCTCTCAACCACGCTCTTTTTATTTCCACACATCTCTCTTACCCTTACGTTACTTACTCGATCAAACCACCTCACACCACACATTGTCCTCAAACATCTCATTTCCAGCACATCCATCCTCCTGCGCACAACTCTATCCATAGCCCACGCCTCGCAACCATACAACATTGTTGGAACCACTATTCCCTCAAACATACCCATTTTTGCTTTCCGAGATAATGTTCTCGACTTCCACACATTCTTCAAGGCTCCCAGGATTTTCGCCCCCTCCCCCACCCTATGATCCACTTCCGCTTCCATGGTTCCATTTGCTGCCAGATCCACTCCCAGATATCTAAAACACTTTACTTCCTCCAGTTTTTTCTCCATTCAAACTTACCTCCCAATTGACTTGACCCCTCAACCCTACTGTACCTAATAACCTTGCTCTTATTCACATTTACTCTTAACTTTCTTCTTTCACACACTTTACCAAACTCAGTCACCAGCTTCTGCAGTTTCTCACATGAATCAGCCACCAGCGCTGTATCATCAGCGAACAACAACTGACTCACTTCCCAAGCTCTCTCATCCCCAACAGACTTCATACTTGCCCCTCTTTCCAAAACTCTTGCATCACCTCCCTAACAACCCCATCCATAAACAAATTAAACAACCATGGAGACATCACAACACCCCTGCCGCAAACCTACATTCACTGAGAACCAATCACTTTCCTCTCTTCCTACACGTACACATGCTTACATCCTCGATAAAAACTTTTCACTGCTTCTAACAACTTGCCTCCCACACCGTATATTCTTAATACCTTCCACAGAACATCTCTATCAACTCTATCATATGCCTTCTCCAGATCCATAAATGCTACATACAAATCCATTTGCTTTTCTAAGTATTTTTCACAAAACATTCTTCGAAGCAAACACCTGATATAATATATATATATATATATAAATATAATATATATAGATATATATATATATATATATAAATATATATATATATATATATGTATATATATATTTTTTTTTTTTTCTTTTTTTTTTTTTTTACTTTGTCGCTGTCTCCCGCGTTTGCGAGGTAGCGCAAGGAAACAGACGAAAGAAATGGCCCAACCCCCCCCCCCATACACATGTATATACATACGTCCACACACGCAAATATACATACCTACACAGCTTTCCATGGTTTACCCCAGACGCTTCACATGCCTTGATTCAATCCACTGACAGCACGTCAACCCCGGTATACCACATCGCTCCAATTCACTCTATTCCTCGCCCTCCTCTCACCCTCCTGCATGTTCAGGCCCCGATCACACAAAATCTTTTTCACTCCATCCTTCCACCTCCAATTTGGTCTCCCTCTTCTCCTCGTTCCCTCCACCTCCGACACATATATCCTCTTGGTCAATCTTTCCTCACTCATTCTCTCCATGTGCCCAAACCACTTCAAAACACCCTCTTCTGCTCTCTCAACCACGCTCTTTTTATTTCCACACATCTCTCTTACCCTTACGTTACTCACTCGATCAAACCACCTCACACCACACATTGTCCTCAAACATCTCATTTCCAGCACATCCATCCTCCTGCGCACAACTCTATCCATAGCCCACGCCTCGCAACCATACAACATTGTTGGAACCACTATTCCTTCAAACATACCCATTTTTGCTTTCCGAGATAATGTTCTCGACTTCCACACATTCTTCAAGGCCCCCAGAATTTTCGCCCCCTCCCCCACCCTATGATCCACCTCCGCTTCCATGGTTCCATCCGCTGCCAGATCCACTCCCAGATATCTAAAACACTTCACTTCCTCCAGTTTTTCTCCATTCAAACTCATTATACATTATACTTGATCGTCGTTTCCTGAGTCAGCGAGATAGCGCCACATCCATTCACCTTCAGTCTCAATCGTATCGGGGACAGAAGATACTGAAACATGAAACTCCTCCCATCCCCTGAGACTCACTCTGCTTTCATTTTGTGTTCGGAATCACTGGACTGCCATTCCACCTAGAGTCAAACCCATTTCAACAGGAAAATACGCTTATTTGACTTGTACTAAAGATCTTTCAAGTCCCTTAACCAAAAGCGTCTCCAATAACTTTTGTGATTGATCCTTTCCTCCGATCTAGTCAATCTGTGATTACGCTCCTACTGATAAAGCCGCTCTGTTGGCTTCTTTTTCTTCCCTTTTAATTAACTATGGATGATTCTGCTCTTCGTCCTTCTCTCCCATGTCTCTCAACTGTACCTACCTATATCTTCTTTGCGTAAGGTCTTCCCCGTACTCTCTTCCAGCACTAAGCGGGCTAAGCATATGGCCTTAAGTGATAGATTCCCTCTCGAGTCCGAAAGAAGTGCACCCCTGAGCTAAGAAACTCTGATCTTTACCCGCCAAATTCTTCTCTAAAAAAAACAGAGACGGTTCCAACCCCTCTAACTATTGGCCCAATGCTGTCGCTTCTACCTTCCTAACTTCGAGAAAATCTGGTCTACAAACACCTGGGGTGGCCTTTATTATTTTTCTTTCATACTCCCCCCCCCGCTTGTTTTTTTTTTTTTCCTTTTGCTCCAGAAGGCGTCTCGTCTTGTGGAGAACTGTGTAAAGTTAATTTTGCCAATGTCCGGTTAACGAGTGGGAAACGTGTCCTCCACTGGTACAATTGTATGAATGAGATTAACAGGAGGAAATACAACAGAACACAATCCGCAGATTGTAAGTCAAAACTGGCATTTATTTTGTATGTCTCGGGTACTCAGTTTGAGAACGATTTCAGTTCTTCGTTTTTCTCAAATCCCCCAAGCTTTAGAACAGTCCTCATTTCCTTCACACGTGTCATCGGTATTCTGAAGCTGTTGATAAATGACGGGAATCGAACCTGGTGAACTTTGAAAAAAGAAAAAAATAAAAGAAAGTGAATCAGAGTGGAGCAGACGCCAGGCCATTGTGGAGTGTCCGTGTTAGGAGGAAGGTGGTACCAAGAAAGGTTGGGTATCGATCCCAGAGTCTAATGTGGCACACCACGACACACCGCTGAATACCATTACACAACAGCACACACTGTACACACCACCAACACAACAAACCCCCACATAACTAAAATCCACCACATGCTACCACACACTCATCACACAAGAGCACACACCAATGCACATCATACCACACCTCCACACACCATCACAGCTCACCAGACATGCTAACATGCCATAACACATCACACACCACCTCCACCCATCACACGTCACCACCACACACCAGCTCCACCCATCACACTTCACCACCACACACCACCTCCACCCATCGCACGTCACCACCACAAACCACCTCTACCCATCGCACGTCACCACCACACACCACCTCCATCCATCACACGTCACCACCACACACCACCTCCACCCATCACACGTCACCACCACACACCACCTCCAACCATCACACGTCACCACCACACACCACCTCCACCCATCACACGTCACCACCACAAACCACCTCCACCCATCACACGTCACCACCACACACCACCTCCACCCATCACACGTCACCACCACACATAACCTCCACCCATCACACGTCACCACCACATATCACTGTACATTTCCAGACGCTGGAAAAGTCCTAGCGTAAATGACCTGCTCAACGCTCACGCAGCCGAGGGTAATTGGGAATCGATTGCAACTAAGTATTGCCTTTGATTCTATATATAATAGAACGCATTTGAATATATAACTACATATTAAAAGTGCTCTGGGTATCATTGCCTCACCGCAATACACAGCTGGATTCTGTACCCGGAGAGGGACAGTAGAAACGTATATTTTTCCCACTGACAAACAGGACTGACTAACAGGTACAAATATTTGCACACAAGCATAGCTGACTGAGTAATGTAAGCGGTGGGGGAACTGGTCGGAGGTGAGGATAAACACTGCACCCCTCAACCATCCACACAATTACACACAAAACCAACGACGTATACCTTCATACAAGCCTACAGTTGCTACTAATACTCCTACTAAACGCCATGTGTTTCTCTACGTACTTCTTGCCACACGTACGTCAAAGCAAACACCTGATCCACACATCCTCTACCACTCCTGAAGCCACAAAGTTCCTCTCCAGTCTGAAGCTCTGCACCTGCCAACACCGTCTTAATCACGTCTTCCATACACCTTACCAAATACACTCAAACATACGTCTGTGAAATATACCTTCATTTTTGTCCACCTTCCCTCTATACATTGATACTGTGCAGACAGTTCGTCAATGCACAGGCAACTCACCATGAGCCATACACGCACTGAATATCAAAGTGACCAAACAACTACACAATCCTCCCTTTCTTTGATAATTCAACTGCAATCCCATCCACTCCAACCACTTTGCAAACTTCGTCCACCTCTTGTCTTCCACCAAACCACTTGTCATGACTCTCTCATACCTCCAAGCCCAAAACATTCCCCATCTTGCCACCCTACCATCGACCACATTCAACAGTTCTCCAAATTACTCACGCCATCACCTCTTCACCTCATTACAGCATCTTACCACTTCCTCATATGCGCCTTTCACCAATGTTCCCACTTGTTCTCACGTTCTCCTCACACTAATAACCTACTTCCAAAATATTTTTTTTTTCATTCTGCCACATGTTTGTTCATATTCCCTCACCCCAACTCTCATTTGCCTTCTTTTTCTGCCCCTGGGGAATCCCCTTGGCCTCCTGCGGCTTCCTATTGTACTTCTCGTGTGTGTGTGTGTGTGTGTGTGTGTGTGTGTGTCTGTGTGTGTGGGAGTGTGTATGTATACGTATATATACATACATATATATATATATATATATATAAATATATATATATATATATATATATATATATATATATATATATATATATATATATATATATATATATATATTCTTTCTTTTCTTTTATACTTTGTCGCTGTCTCCCGCGTTTGCGAGGTAGCGCAAGGAAACAGACGAAAGAAATGGCCCAACCCCCCCCCATACACATGTATATACATACGTCCACACACGCAAATATACATACCTACACAGCTTTCCATGGTTTACCCCAGACGCTTCACATGTCTTGATTCAATCCACTGACAGCACGTCAACCCCGGTATACCACATTGCTCCAATTCACTCTATTCCTTGCCCTCCTTTCACCCTCCTGCAAGTTCAGGCCCCGATCACACAAAATCTTTTTCACTCCATCTTTCCACCTCCAAGTTGGTCTCCCTCTTCTCCTTGTTCCCTCCACCTCCGACACATATATCCTCTTGGTCAATCTTTCCTCACTCATCCTCTCCATGTGCCCAAACCACTTCAAAACACCCTCTTCTGCTCTCTCAACCACGCTCTTTTTATTTCCACACATCTCTCTTACCCTTACGTTACTCACTCGATCAAACCACCTCACACCACACATTGTCCTCAAACATCTCATTTCCAGCACATCCATCCTCCTGCGCACAACTCTATCCATAGCCCACGCCTCGCAACCATACAAAATTGTTGGAACCACTATTCCTTCAAACATACCCATTTTTGCTTTCCGAGATAATGTTCTCGACTTCCACACATTCTTCAAGGCCCCCAGGATTTTCGCCCCCCTCCCCCACCCTATGATCCACTTCCGCTTCCATGGTTCCATCCGCTGCCAGATCCACTCCCAGATATCTAAAACACTTCACTTCCTCCAGTTTTTCTCCATATATATATATATATATATATATATATATATATATATATATATATATATATATATATATATATATATATATATATATATTGGAAATTATCACACTTGAAAGCGCGATCAATTATATTCCTTTTTGTCTACGGGGAAATGACAAACGATAAGTTCCCAAGTGCACTTTCTTGTAATGATCATATCATCAAGGGAGATACAAGAAAAAAATATGAGTTCATATACTACGAAGTGACCATTATATACCAACTGAATGTCACATTTCTTTCTTGCATATCCCCTGATGATGTGATCATTACAAAAAAGTACACTTAGGAACCTATCTTGGTTTCATTTTCCCGTGAACAAAAAGGTATACACACACACACACACACACACACACACACACACACACACACACACACACACACACACACACACATATACATTTTTTTTTTTTTTTTTTTTTTTTTTTTATACTTTGTCGCTGTCTCCCGCGTTTGCGAGGTAGCGCAAGGAAACAGACGAAAGAAATGGCCCAACCCCCCCCATACACATGTACATACACACGTCCACACACGCAAATATACATACCTACACAGCTTTCCATGGTTTACCCCAGACGCTTCACATGCCTTGATTCAATCCACTGACAGCACGTCAACCCCTGTATACCACATCGCTCCAATTCACTCTATTCCTTGCCCTCCTTTCACCCTCCTGCATGTTCAGGCCCCGATCACACAAAATCTTTTTCACTCCATCTTTCCACCTCCAATTTGGTCTCCCTCTTCTCCTCGTTCCCTCCACCTCCGACACATATATCCTCTTGGTCAATCTTTCCTCACTCATTCTCTCCATGTGCCCAAACCATTTCAAAACACCCTCTTCTGCTCTCTCAACCACGCTCTTTTTATTTCCACACATCTCTCTCACCCTTACGTTACTTACTTGATCAAACCACCTCACACCACACATTGTCCTCAAACATCTCATTTCCAGCACATCCATCCTCCTACGCACAACTCTATCCATAGCCCACGCCTCGCAACCATACAACATTGTTGGAACTACTATTCCTTCAAACATACCCATTTTTGCTTTCCGGGATAATGTTCTCGACTTCCACACATTTTTCAAGGCTCCCAAAATTTTCGCCCCCTCCCCCACCCTATGATCCACTTCCGCTTCCATGGTTCCATCCGCTGACAGATCCACTCCCAGATATCTAAAACACTTCACTTCCTCCAGCCTCTCACCATTCAAACTCACCTCCCAATTGACTTGACCCTCAACCCTACTGTACCTAATAACCTTGCTCTTATTGACATTTACTCTTAACTTTCTTCTTCCACACACTTTACCAAACTCCGTCACCAGCTTCTGCAGTTTCTCACATGAATCCGCCACCAGCGCTGTATCATCAGCGAACAACAACTGACTCACTTCCCAAGCTCTCTCATCCCCAACAGACTTCATACTTGCCCCTCTTTCCAAAACTCTTGCATTTACCTCCCTAACAACCCCATCCATAAACAAATTAAACAACCAGGGAGACATCACACACCCCTGCCGCAAACCTACATTCACTGAGAACCAATCACTTTCCTCTCTTCCTACCCGTACACATGCCTTACATCCTCGATAAAAACTTTTCACTGCTTCTAACAACTTGCCTCCCACACCATATATTCTCAATACCTTCCACAGAGCATCTCTATCAACTCTATCATATGCCTTCTCCAGATCCATAAATGCTACATACAAATCCATTTGCTTTTCTAAGTATTTCTCACATACATTCTTCAAAGCAAACACCTGATCCACACATCCTCTACCACTTCTGAAACCACACTGCTCTTCCCCAATCTGATGCTCTGTACATGCCTTCACCCTCTCAATCAATACCCTCCCATATAATTTACCAGGAATACTCAACAAACTTATACCTCTGTAATTTGAGCACTCACTCTTATCCCCTTTGCCTTTGTACAATGGCACTATGCAAGCATTCCGCCAATCCTCAGGCACCTCACCATGAGTCATACATACATTAAATAACCTTACCAACCAGTCAACAATACAGTCACCCCCTTTTTTAATAAATTCCACTGCAATACCATCCAAACCTGCTGCCTTGCCGGCTTTCATCTTCCGCAAAGCTTTTACTACCTCTTCTCTGTTTACCAAATCATTTTCCCTAACCCTCTCACTTTGCACACCACCTCGACCCAAACACCCTATATCTGCCACTCTGTCATCAGCCACATTCAACAAACCTTCAAAATACTCATTCCATCTCCTTCTCACATCACCACTACTTGTTATCACCTCCCCATTTACGCCCTTCACTGAAGTTCCCATTTGCTCCCTTGTCTTACGCACCCTATTTACCTCCTTCCAGAACATCTTTTTATTTTCCCTAAAATTTACTGATAGTCTCTCACCCCAACTCTCATTTGCCCTTTTTTTCACCTCTTGCACCTTTCTCTTGACCTCCTGTCTCTTTCTTTTATACTTCTCCCACTCAATTGCATTTTTTCCCTGCAAAAATCGTCCAAATGCCTCTCTCTTCTCTTTCACTAATACTCTTACTTCTTCATCCCACCACTCACTACCCTTTCTAAACAGCCCACCTCCCACTCTTCTCATGCCACAAGCATCTTCTGCGCAATCCATCACTGATTCCCTAAATACATCCCATTCCTCCCCCACTCCCCTTACTTCCATTGTTCTCACCTTTTTCCATTCTGTACACAGTCTCTCCTGATACTTCTTCACACAGGTCTCCTTCCCAAGCTCACTTACTCTCACCACCTTCTTCACCCCAACATTCACTCTTCTTTTCTGAAAACCCATACTAATCTTCACCTTAGCCTCCACAAGATAATGATCAGACATCCCTCCAGTTGCACCTCTCAGCACATTGACATCCAAAAGTCTCTCTTTCGCACGCCTGTCCATTAACACGTAATCCAATAACGCTCTCTGGCCATCTCTCCTACTTACATAAGTATACTTATGTATATCTCGCTTTTTAAACCAGGTATTCCCGATCATCAGTCCTTTTTCAGCACATAAATCTACAAGCTCTTCACCATTTCCATTTACAACACTGAACACCCCATGCATACCAATTATTCCCTCAACATATATATCTATTTATTATACTTTGTCGATGTCTCCAGCGTTAGCGAGGTAGCGCAAGGAATCATACGAAACAATGTCCCAACACTCCCACATACACATGAATGTACATACACGTCCACACACGCACATATACATACCTATACATCTCAACGTATGCATATATATACACACACAGACATATGAATATATACACATGTACATAATTCATACTTGCTGCCCTTATTCATTCCTGTTGCCACTCCGCCACACATGAAATGACAACCCCCTCCCCACGCATATGCACGAGATAGCCCTAGAAAAAGACAACAAAGGCCACATTCGTTCACATTCAGTCTCTAGCTGTCATGTAATAATGCACTGAAACCACAGCTCTCTTTCACATCCAAGCCCCCACAAAACTTTCCATGGTTTACCCCAGACGCTTCACATGCCATGGTTCAATCCATTCACAGCACGTCAACCCCGGTAAAGCACATCGGTATACCCGGTAAACGACTCCTGCATGTTCAGGCCCCAATCACTCAAAATCTCCCCTTCTACTCGTTCTCTCCACCTCTGACACATATATCCGTTTTGTCAATCTTTCCTCACTCATTCTCTCCATGTGACCAAACCATTTCAAAACACCCTTTCCTGCTCTTTCAACCACACTCTTCTTTATTACCACACATCTCTCTCACCCTTTCATTACTTACTCGATCAAACCACCTCACACCACACACTGTCCTCAAACATCTCATTTCAAGCACATCCACCCTCCTCCGCACAACTCTATCCATAGCCCACGCCTCGCAACCAATTAACATTGTCGGAACCACAATTCCTACAAACATACCCATTTCTACTTCCCGAGGGAACGTTCTCATCTTCCACACATTTTTCAACGCTCCCACAACTTTCGCCCCCTCCCCCACCCTATGACCCTCTTCCGCTTCCATGGTTCCATCCGCTGCCAAATCTACTCCCAGATATCTAAAACACTTCACTTCCTCCAGTTTTTCTCCATCAAACATACCTCCCAATTGACTTATCCCTCAACCCTACTGTACCTAATAACCTGGCACTTTTTAACATTTACTCTCAGCTTTCTTCTTTCACACACTTTACAAAACTCAGTCACCAGCTTCTGCAATTTCTCACCCGAATTAGCCACCAGCGCTCTATCATCAACGAACAACAACTGACTCACTTTCCATGCTCTCTCATCCACAACAGACTTCATACTTGCTCCTCTCTCAAAAACTCGTGCATTCACCTCCCTAACAACCCCATCCATAAACAAATTAAACAACCATGGAGACATCACGCATTCCTACCGCAAACCGACATTCACTGATAACGAATCACTTTCTTCTCTTCCTACTCGTACACATGACTTACATCCTCGTTAAAAACTTTTCACTGCTTCTAACAACTTGCTTACTACACCAAATATTCTTAATAACTTCCACAGAGCATCTCTATCAACTCTATCATATGCCTCCTCCAGATCCATAAATGCTACATACAAATCCATTTGCTTTTCTAAGTATTTCTTACATACATTCTTCAAAGCAAACACCTGATCCACACCTCTACCACTTCTGAAAACCCCAATGCTCTTCCCAAGTATGATGCTCTGTACATTCCTTTCCCCTCTCAATCAATACCCTCCCATATAATTTCCCAGGAATACTCAACAAACTTATACCTCTGTAATTTGAGCACTCACTCTTATCCCCTTTGCCTTTGTACAATGGCACTATGCAAGCATTCCGCCAATCCTCAGGCACCTAACGATGAGTCATACATACAGTGAATAACCTTACCATCCAGTCAACAACACAGTCACCACTTTTTTAATGAATTCCCCTGCAATACCATCCAAACCAACAGCCTTGTAGGCTCTCATCATCCGCAAAGCTTTTACTGTCTCTTCTCTGTTTACCAAATCATTTTCCCTAACCCTCTCACTTTGCACACCATCTCGACCAAAACACCATATATCTGCCACTCTTATCATCAAACACACTCAACAAACCTTCAAAATACTCACTCCATCTCCTTCTCACATCACCACTACTTGTTATCACTTCCCCATTAGCCCCCTTCACTAATGTTCCAATATGTTCCCGTGTCTTACGCACTTTATTTTCCTCCTTCCAAAACATCTTTCAATTCTCCCTAAAATTTAATGATACTTTCCCACACCCACTCTCATTTGCCCTCTTTTTCACCTCTTGCACCCTTCTCTTAACCTCCTGCCTCTTTCTTTTATACATCTCCTAATCATTTGCACTATTTCCCTGCAATACTTTTCCAAATGCCTCTCTCTTCTCTTTCACTTATAATCTTGCCTCTTCATTGAACCACTCACTACCCTTTCTAATCTGCCCACCTCCCATGCTTCTCAACCCACAAGCAGCTTTTGCGCAAGCCATCACTGCTTCCCAAAATACATCCCATTCCTCCCCCACTCCCCTTACCTCCTTTGTTCTCACCTTTTTCCATTCTGTACTCAATCTCTCGTGACACTTCCTCACACAACTCTCCTTCCCAACTCACTTACTCTCACCACTCTCTTTATACCAACATTCTCTCTTCTTTTTTAAAAGCCTCTACATCTCTTCAACTTCGCCTCCACAAGATAATGATCAGACATCTCTCCAGTTGCATCTTTAAGCACAGTAACATCCAAAAGTCTCTCTTTCGTGTGCCTGTCAATTAACACGTAATCCAATAACGCTCTCTGGCCATCTCTCCTACTTAGATTCGCATACTTATGTATATCTCTCTTTTTAAACCAGGTATTCCCAATCACCAGTCCTTTTTCAGCATATAAATCTACAAGCTCCTCACCATTTCCATTTACAACACTGAACACCCCATGTACACCAATTATTCCCGCAACTGCCACATTACTCACCTTTGCATACAAAGCACCCATCACTATAACCCGGTCTTGTGCATCAAAACTACTAACACAGTCACTCAGCTGCTCCCAAAACACTTACCTCTTATGATCTTTCTTCTCATGCCCAGGTGCATATGCACCAATAAACACCCATACCTTTCCATCCACTTTCAGTTTTACCCATATACACACATACACACACACACACACACACACACACACACACACACACACACACATATATATATATATATATATATATATATATATATATATATATATATATATATATATATATATATATATATATATATATATCAAAACTGCTAACGCACTCACTCAGCTGTTCCCAAAACACTTGCCACATGGTCTTTCTTCTCATGCCCAGGTTCATATGCACCAATAATCACCCACCTCTCTCCATTCACTTTCAGTTTTACCCATATCAATCTAGAGTTTACTTTCCTACACTCTATCACATACTCCCACAACTCCTGTTTCAGGAGTGGTGTTACTCCTTCCTTTGCTCTTGTCCTCTCACCAACCCCTGAGTTTACACCCAAAACATTCCCAAACCACTCTTCCCTTTTACCTTTGAGCTTCGTTCCACACAGAGCCAAAACATCCAGGCTCCTTTCCTCAAACATACTACCTATCTCTCTTTTTTTCTCATCTCGGTTACATCCATACACAATTAGACACCCCAGTCTGAGCCTTCGAGGAGGATGAGCACTCCCCGCGTGGCTCCTTCTTCTATTTCCCCTTTTAGAAAGTTAAAATGCAAGGAGGGGAGGGTTTCTAGCCCCCTGCTCCCGTCCCCTTTACTGGCCTTCTACGACACGCGGGGAATGCGTGGGAAGTATTCTTTCTCCCCTATCCTCAGGGACCGGGTTATAGTGATGGGGGATTTGAATGAAAGGTGAGTAATGTGGCAGTTGAGGGAATAATTGGTGTACATGGGGTGTTTAATGTTGTAAATGGAAATGGTTAAGAGCTTGTATATTTGTGTGCTGAAAAAGAACTGGTGATTGGGAATACTTGGTTTAAAAAGAAAGATATACACAAGTATACGTATGTAAGTAGGAGAGATGACCAGAGAGCGTTATTGGATTATGTTAACTGATAGGTGTGTGAAAGAGAGACTTTTGGATGTTAATGTGCTGAGAGGTGCAACTGGAGGGATGTCTGATCATTATCTTATAGAGGCGAAGGTGAAGATTTGTGGAGGTTTTCAGAAAAGAAGAGAAAATTTTGGGGTGAAGAAAGTGGTGAGAGCAAGTGAGCTTGGGAAGGAGACTTGTGTGAGGAAGTATCAGGAGAGCCTGAGTACAGAATGGAAAAAGGCGAAAACAAAGGACGTAAGGGGAGTGAGAGAGGAATGGGATGTATTTAGGGAAGCAGTGGTGGCTTGCGCAAAAGATGCTTGTGGCATGAGATGCGTGGGAAGTGTGCAGATTAGAAAGGGTAGTGAGTAGTAAGATGAAGAAGTAAGATTATTGGTGAAAGAGGAGAGAGGCATTTGGACAATTTCTGCAGGGAATTAGTGCAAATGACAGGAAGATGTATAAAATAAAGAGGTAGGAGGTCAAGAGAAAGGTGCAAGAGGTGAAAGAGAGGGCAAATGAGATATGGGTTGAGAGAGTAATATTAAATTTCAGGGAGAATAAAAAGATGTTTTCGAAGATAACAAAATGCGTAAGATAAAAGAACAAATGGGAACATCGGTGAACAGGGCTAATGGGGAGGTAATAACAAGCAGTGGTGATGTGAGAAGGAGTTGGAGTGAGTATTTTGAAGGTTTGTTGAATGTGGTAGATGACAGAGTGGCAGATATAGGGGGTTTTGGTCGAGGTGGTGTGCGAGGTGAGAGGGTCAGGGAGAATGGTTGGTAAGCAGAGAAAAGGTAGTGAAAGCTTTGCGGAAGATGAAAGCTAGCAAGGCGGCGGGTTTGGATAATATTGTAGTGGAATATATTAAAAATAAGGGAGACTGCGTTGATGACCGGTTGGTGAGGATATTCAGTATATGTATGGCTCATGGTGAAGTGCCTGAGACTTGGCGGAATGCATGCATAGTGCCATTGTACAAAGGCAAAGAGGATAACGGTGAGTGTTCAAATTAAAAAGGTTGAGTACTCCTGGAAAATTATTTGGGAGGGTATTAATTAAGAGGGTGATGGCATGTACAGAGCACCAGATTAGGGAAACGCAGTGTGGTTTCAGAAGTGGTAGAGGATGTGTGGATCAGGTGTTTGCTTTAAAGAATGTATGTGATAAATTCTTAGAAAAAGGTATGGATTTTTATGTAGCATTTATGGATCTGGAGAAGGCATACGATGGAGTTGAAAGAGATGTTCTGTGGAAGATATTAAGAGTATATTGGGTGAGAGGAAAGTGGCTAAATACAATGAAAAGTTTTTTCGAGGATGTAAGGCATGTGTACGAATAGGAAGAGAGGAAAGTGATTGGTACCCAGTAAATGGCGGTTGGCAGCAGGGGTGCGTGATGCCTACATGGTTGATAATTTGCTTCTGGATGGGATTGTTAGGGAGGTGAATGCAAGAGTTTTGGAGAGGGGCAAGTATGCAGTCTTGGACTTGGGAAGTGAGTCAGTTGTTCGCTGATGATACAGCGCTGGTGGGTGATTCAGGTGAGAAACTGCAGAAACTGGTTACTGAGTTTGGTAAAGCGTATGAAAGAAAAAAGCTGAGAGCAAATGTGAATAAGAGCAAGGTTATTAGGTACAGTAGGGTTGAGGGACAAGTCATTTGGGAGGTAAGTCTATATGGAGAAAAACTGTAGGAAGCTAAGTGTTTTAGATATCTGGGAGTGGATTTGGGAGCGGATGGAACCATGGAAGCGGAAGTGAATTATAGGGTGGGGGAGAGGGCGAAAGTTCTGGGAGCGTTGAAGAATATGTGGAAGTCGAGAACATTATCTCGGAAAGCAAAAATGGGTATGTTTGAAGGAATAGTGGTTCCAACAATGTTATACGGTTGCGAGGCGTGGGCTTTAGATAGAGTTGTGCGGAGGAGGGTTGATGTGCTGGAAATGAGATGTTTGAGGACAATATGTGGTGTGAGATGGTTTGATCGAGTAAGTAATAATAGGGTAAGAGAAATGTGTTTGTAATAAAAAGAGTGTGGTTGAGAGAGCAGAGGAGGGTGTTTTGAAATCGTTTGGTCACATGGAGAGAATGAGTGAGAAAAGATTGACCAAGAGGATATATGTATAAGAGGTGGAGGGAACGAGGAGAAGTGGGAGACCAAATTGGAGGTGGAGAGATGGAGTGAAAAAGATTTTGAGTGATCGGGGCCTGAACTTGCAAGAGGGTGAAAGGCGTGCAAGGAATAGAGTGAATTGGAGCGATGTGGTATATCGGAGTCTGCGTGCCGTCAATGGATTGAACCAGGGCATGTGAAGCGTCTGGGGTAAACCATGGAAAGTTCTGCGGAGCCTGGATGTGGAAAGGGAGCTGTGTTTTCAGCGCAATATTACATGACAGCTAGAGACTGAGTGTGAACGAATGTGGCCTTTGTTGTCTTTTCCTAGCGCTACCTCGCACACATGAGGGGGAAGGGGTTTTTTATTTCATGTGTGGCGGGGTGGTGATGCGAATGAATATAGGCAGACAGTATGAATTATGTACATGTGTATATATGTATATGTCTGTGTGTGTATATATTTGTATATGTTGAAATGTATAGGTATGTATATTTGCGTGTGTGGACGTGTATGTATATACATGTGTATGTGAGTGGGTTGAGCCATTCTTTCGTCTGTTTCCTTGCGCTACCTCGCTAACGCGGAAGACAGCGACAAAGCAAAAAATAAAATATATATATATATATATATATATATATATATATATATATATATATATATATATATATATATATGCACATATATACATATATATATATATATATATATATATATATATATATATATATATATATATATATATATATATACATATTTTTTTTTTTTTTTTTTTTTTTTTAATACTATTCGCCATTTCCCGCATTAGCGAGGTAGCATTTAGAACAGAGGACTGGGCCTTTGAGAGAATATCCTCATGTGGCCCCCTTCTCTGTTCCTTCTTTTGGAAAATTTAAAAAAAAAGGGAGGGGAGGATTTCCAGCCCCCCGCTCCCTTCCCTTTTAGTCGCCTTCTACGACACGCAGGGAATACGTGGGAAGTATTCTTTCTCTCCTATCCCCTATATATATATATATATATATATATATATATATATATATATATATATATATATAAATATATATATATTTTTTTTTTTTTTTTTTTTTTTTTTATACTTTCTCGCTGTCTCCCGCGTTTGCGAGGTAGCGCAAGGAAACAGACGAAAGAAATGGCCCAACCCCCCCCATACACATGTACATACACACGTCCACACACACAAATATACATACCTACACAGCTTTCCATGGTTTACCCCGGACGCTTCACATGCCTTGATTCAATCCACTGACAGCACGTCAACCCCTGTATACCACATCGCTCCAATTCACTCTATTCCTTGCCCTCCTTTCACCCTCCTGCATGTTCAGGCCCCGATCACACAAAATCTTTTTCACTCCATCTTTCCACCTCCAATTTGGTCTCCCTCTTCTCCTCGTTCCCTCCACCTCCGACACATATATCCTCTTGGTCAATCTTTCCTCACTCATTCTCTCCATGTGCCCAAACCATTTTAAAACACCCTCTTCTGCTCTCTCAACCACGCTCTTTTATTTCCACACATCTCTCTTACCCTTACGTTACTTACTCGATCAAACCACCTCACACCACACATTGTCCTCAAACATCTCATTTCCAGCACATCTATCCTCCTGCGCACAACTCTATCCATAGCCCACGCCTCGCAACCATACAACATTGTTGAAACTACTATTCCTTCAAACATACCCATTTTTGCTTTCCGGGATAATGTTCTCGACTTCCACACATTTTTCAAGGCTCCCAAAATTTTCGCCCCCTCCCCCACCCTATGATCCACTTCCGCTTCCATGGTTCCATCCGCTGACAGATCCACTCCCAGATATCTAAAACACTTCACTTCCTCCAGTTTTTCACCATTCAAACTCACCTCCCAATTGACTTGACCCTCAACCCTACTGTACCTAATAACCTTGCTCTTATTCACATTTACTCTTAACTTTCTTCTTCCACACACTTTACCAAACTCCGTCACCAGCTTCTGCAGTTTCTCACATGAATCCGCCACCAGCGCTGTATCATCAGCGAACAACAACTGACTCACTTCCCAAGCTCTCTCATCCCCAACAGACTTCATACTTGCCCCTCTTTCCAAGACTCTTGCATTTACCTCCCTAACAACCCCATCCATAAACAAATTAAACAACCATGGAGACATCACACACCCCTGCCGCAAACCTACATTCACTGAGAACCAATCACTTTCCTCTCTTCCTACACGTACACATGCCTTACATCCTCGATAAAAACTTTTCACTGCTTCTAACAACTTTCCTCCCACACCATATATTCTTAATACCTTCCACAGAGCATCTCTATCAACTCTATCATATGCCTTCTCCAGATCCATAAATGCTACATACAAATCCATTTGCTTTTCTAAGTATTTCTCACATACATTCTTCAAAGCAAACACCTGATCCACACATCCTCTACCACTTCTGAAACCACACTGCTCTTCCCCAATCTGATGCTCTGTACATGCCTTCACCCTTTCAATCAATACCCTCCCATATAATTTACCAGGAATACTCAACAAACTTATACCTCTGTAATTTGAGCACTCACTCTTATCCCCTTTGCCTTTGTACAATGGCACTATGCACGCATTCCGCCAATCCTCAGGCACCTCACCATGAGTCATACATACATTAAATAACCTTACCAACCAGTCAACAATACAGTCACCCCCTTTTTTAATAAATTCCACTGCAATACCATCCAAACCTGCTGCCTTGCCGGCTTTCATCTTCCGCAAAGCTTTTACTACCTCTTCTCTGTTTACCAAATCATTTTCCCTAACCCTCTCACTTTGCACACCACCTCGACCCAAACACCCTATATCTGCTACTCTGTCATCAGACACATTCAACAAACCTTCAAAATACTCATTCCATCTCCTTCTCACATCACCACTACTTGTTATCACCTCCCCATTTACGCCCTTCACTGAAGTTCCCATTTGCTCCCTTGTCTTACGCACCCTATTTACCTCCTTCCAGAACATCTTTTTATTCTCCCTAAAATTTACTGATAGTCTCTCACCCCAACTCTCATTTGCCCTTTTTTTCACCTCTTGCACCTTTCTCTTGACCTCCTGTCTCTTTCTTTTATACTTCTCCCACTCAATTGCATTTTTTCCCTGCAAAAATCGTCCAAATGCCTCTCTCTTCTCTTTCACTAATACTCTTACTTCTTCATCCCACCACTCACTACCCTTTCTAAACAGCCCACCTCCCACTCTTCTCATGCCACAAGCATCTTTTGCGCAATCCATCACTGGTTCCCTAAATACATCCCATTCCTCCCCCACTCCCCTTACTTCCATTGTTCTCACCTTTTTCCATTCTGTACACAGTCTCTCCTGATACTTCTTCACACAGGTCTCCTTCCCAAGCTCACTTACTCTCACCACCTTCTTCACCCCAACATTCACTCTTCTTTTCTGAAAACCCATACTAATCTTCACCTTAGCCTCCACAAGATAATGATCAGACATCCCTCCAGTTGCACCTCTCAGCACATTGACATCCAAAAGTCTCTCTTTCGCACGCCTGTCAATTAACACGTAATCCAATAGCGCTCTCTGGCCATCTCTCCTACTTACATAAGTATACTTATGTATATCTCGCTTTTTAAACCAGGTATTCCCAATCATCAGTCCTTTTTCAGCACATAAATCTACAAGCTCTTCACCATTTCCATTTACAACACTGAACACCCCATGCATACCAATTATTCCCTCAACTGCCACATTACTCACCTTTGCATTCAAATCACCCATCACTATAACCCGGTCTCGTGCATCAAAACCGCTAACACACTCATTTAGCTGCTCCCAAAACACTTGCCTCTCATGATCTTTCTTCTCATGCCCAGGTGCATATGCACCAATAATCACCCACCTCTCTCCATCAACTTTCAATTTTACCCATATTAATCGAGAATTTACTTTCTTACATTCTATCACATACTCCCACAACTCCTGTTTCAGGAGTATTGCTACTCCTTCCCTTGCTCTTGTCCTCTCACTAACCCCTGACTTCACTCCCCAGACATTTCCAAACCACTCTTCCCCTTTACCCTTGAGCTTCGTTTCACTCAGAGCCAAAACATCCAGGTTCCTTTCCTCAAACATACTACCTATCTCTCCTTTTTTCACATCTTGGTTACATCCACACACATTTAGGCACCCCACTCTGAGCCTTCGAGGAGGATGAGCACTCCCCGCGTGACTCCTTCTTCTGTTTCCCATTTTAGAAAGTTAATACAAGGAGGGGAGGATTTCCGGCCCCCCGCTCCCGTCCCCTCTAGTCGCTTTCTACGACACGTGTCGTAGAAAGCGATATATATATATATATATATATATATATATATATATATATATATATATATATATATATATATATACATATATACATATATACATATATATATATATATATATATATATATATATATATATATATATATATATATACATATATATATACATACTCATCATGCTTTGTCGCTGTCTCCCGCGTTAGCGAGGTAGCGCAAGGAAACATACGAAAGAATGGCCCAACCCGCCCACATACACATATATATACATACACGTCCACACACGCATATATACATACCTATATATTTCAATGTATACATATATATGCATACACAGACATATACATACATACACATGTACATAATTCGTGCGTGCTGATTTTATTCATTCCCGGGCCACCCTACCACACATTAAATGACTACCTCTTCCCCCCACAAGCGCGCGAGGTAGCGCTAGTGAAATATATAAATATTTTTCACTCCATCTTTGCAACTCCAATTTGGTCTCCCACTTCTCCTCGGTCCCTCCACCTCTGGCATATATATCCTCTTGGTCAATCTTTCCTCACTCATTCTCTCCATGTGACCAAACCATTTCAAAACACCCTCTTCTGCTCTCTCAAACACTCTTTTTTTTTTTTTTTACCAACACATCTCTCTTACCCTATTATTACTTACTCGATCAAACCATCTCACACCATATATTGTCCTCAAACATCTCAGTTCCAGCACATCAACCCTCCTCCGCAAAACTTTATCTATAGCCTACGCCTCGTAACCACATAACATTGTTGGAACCACTATTCCTTTAAACATACCCATTTTTGCTTTCCGAAATAATGTTCTCGACTTCCACACATTCTTCAACGCCCCCAAAACTTTCGCCCTCTCCCCCACCCTATGATTCCCTTCCGCTTCCATGGTTCCATCCGCTCCCAAATCCACTCCCAGACACCTAAAACACTTCACTTCCTCCAGCTTTTCTCCATTCAAATTTACCTCCCAAATGACTTGTCCCTCAACCCTACTATACCTAATAACCTTGCTCCTATTCACATTTACTCTCAGCTTTCTTCTTTCACACACTTTACCAAACCCAGTCACCAGCTTCTGCAGTTTCTCACATGAATCTGCCACCAGCGCTGTATCATCAGCGAACAACTGACTCACTTTCGAAGCTCTCTCATCCACAACAGACTGCATACTTGCCCCTCTTTCCAAAACTCATGCATTCACCTCCCTAACAACCCCATCCATAAACAAATTAAACAGCCATGGAGACATCACACACCCCTGCCGCAAACCTACATTCACTGAGACCCAATCACTTTCCTCTCTTCCTACACGTACACATGCCTTACATCCTCGATAAAAACTTTTCACTGCTTCTAACAACTTCCCTCTCACACCTTATATTCTTAATACCTTCCACAGAGCATCTCTATCAATTCTTATCATATGCCTTCTCCAGATCCATAAAAGCTACATACAAATCCATTTGCTTTTCTAAGTATTTCTCACATACATTCTTCAAAGCAAACACCTGATCCGCACTTCCTCTACCACTTCTGAAACCACACTGCTCTTCCCCAATCTGATGCTCTGTACATGCCTTCACCCTCTCAATCAATACCCTCCCATATAATTAATTTCACAGGAATACTCAACAAACTTATATATATATATATATATATATATATATATATATATATATATATATATATATATATATATATATATATATAAAGATAGATAGACTGATCAATTCCATTACACTACAAACACATGCAGAAACCGAGCAACATCTATAACATGGCCAGCTCTACCAGTACCAATTACATCAAACAAGTTGAGTGGATATATGCGATGGCTTATCAGGAAAAGCGTTTCAGTCGACTTGCTAAATATACATCAGCTTAAGGAAGGTGAATTAAGCCCAGGTACCTTTCAAACTTCTTTCTTAGTCACCTGTCTCTTCCTCCTCATAATATATATATATATATATATATATATATATATATATATATATATATATATATATATATATATATATATATATATATATTCATATATATATATATATATATATATATATATATATATATATATATATATATATATATATATATATATATATACGTTGAAAAGAATTTGTTTTTCCTACATTTTTTCAGCCGTAACTTGTATCTGCGTAAGATTAACGAACGTTAGCCATTAATCGAGGCCAGGATATGACTAGAAAATCAAAAACATAATATGATAGAGCGAAAGAGAAAGGATGTGACCAAAAAAAGTGCAAAGAAAAAAGAAAGGTGGAAAAAGAGAAAGAAAGTATTGCGCGTTATGTGTAAGGAAAAATATTCCACAATTCTGTCGTCTCACACTCGCCATCCTCGCTCATCTGTTGGGATAAACGCATATCAGATGTGGCAGGGAGGTGACGACACACACAGGAAGGGGAAAGACACGAGGCGACAGAAGACAGGAGAGTGACGGGAGACAGACAGCATCAGACAGAAAAAAGATTTTTTTTTTTTTTTCTATTACAGCAGCCGCACCAAGTATAAACCATCTCACATGCCCACAATCCTACTTCCAGCAGTGTTCTATGATGATATCTCCACAACGGATGGAATTTCTTATTCAGCCTTTAAACGTCGGAAATCTGAATACCGCTTTTGTTAGCTAGACGATTACTGAGTCAGGGAAAACAGGTGCCGCAAAGCGATAGCCTATATTTACCCTTTTTATGAGAATGGAAGCAGTCGGCAGTACAGAAGCGCTTTATAAACACGGCCAGCTGGCAAACTAAAAGAACAGAAGTGGATTTTTTTCCCCCCACTAAGCGGATTCCACATTAAAACGGCATTTAATGCGGCAAAACTCTCGAATTCAAGCAGATTACAGGGATGGGCCATAACTCCTGGGATACAAGCGCCGCTGCAGTAGGATGGTTTAGTTGCTGACATCTAAAAAAAAAAAAATGACAAGAAAACGGTACCATTTTCCATTTTGCAGGATATCTGTTAAGAAAACCGATGACTAAAATCCATGTATGGTA